>NC_133342.1:21058589-21391922 GCF_030506205.2 Paramisgurnus dabryanus | reverse complement strand
AAAGCAGATGAACCCCACCACATTATACTGTACAGTTTGCTGCCAGTTACCGTTTTTTTTTTTTGGCATTGCAATTTTTTTAGTTATTGCTGTGGATTTGTATTGTCAAGCTAGTCTTACAGAGAACGGTGTTTTGTGAAATCATGTATAATTCAGGATAGATTTGCTGTCTGAAGTTCTTTGTTGTTGGCAGAATGGCAGATGATCTGCCTTACCTCAACAGAACACAAGCAGAGACATCTAGTGGCCAACAAAGATATAACGCCATATGTTCAAACACCAGTACAAGCCACATCTCGGATACATTTGAGCTCTTTTATGGATTTTTTTTAAAAACATTAAAACTCATATATGTGGTTTTAGAAAGGTAACTGTTAAAATACCCATAGTTTTTTTTATCACACCTTTGCCTCCTGTACACTTTCTAAACAGGTATAGACAAAGAAGAGACCCACAGGTTTACTGCAGAAGATTTGGTACTCCTACTCTTAAAACAATCGATGCTAAATAGCACTAAAAGTGGTTCACTGGCTCGTAATCATAGGGGAACCAATTTAAATGCACCTATGTTGCACCTGTATAGAACCATATTTGGTGCTATAGTGGTACTTTATCACCCCTGTATAGTTCTTTATAAGTGGAAAAAATGGTTCCCCTAAGATTACAAGCTTTAAGTGCTATTTAGCACCAATTTTTTTAGAGTTTTTTTAGAGGGGACATTTCACAAGACTTTTTTAAGGTGTAAAACAAAGTACATATGTGAAGTTTTATCTCAAAATCCCATATAGATCATTTATTATAGCATGTTAAAATTGCCACTTTTTAGGTGTGAGCAAAAATTAGCTTTTTTGGGGGTGTCCTTTAAAATGCAAATGAGCTGATCTCTGCACTAAATGGCAGTGACGTGGTTGGACAGTGCAGATTAAGGGGCGGTATTATCCCCTCCTGACATCACAAGGGGAGACAAATTTCAATTACCTATTTTTTTTACATGCTTGCAGAGTATGATTTACCAAAACTAAGTTACTGAGTTATTCTTTTTCACATTTTCTAGGTTGATAGAAGCACTGGGGACCCAATTATAGCACTTAGACATGGAAAAAGTCAGATTTTCATGATATGTCCCCTTTGATAGATTGTCTTTTGTGGATTTTCCTATCTTTATACAGTGGTTTATTAGTAGCTTCGTTCAGACAAACTAACCTGCTGATCAAAGTGTTAAGATGTTTGTGAGGTGTGTATTAGGGCAGGCTAGATTGAAACTGTTACATTCAGGCATAAGACAGGGAACCTTTGTAATACAGCCAATATAAACAGTGATAAATGTAGAGTCTTAAAACCAAAGAGCAGAGTTGCATGGTATATTAACTTAATCTAAGTGTGGAAAAGGAAATGTTTCTGGAGATTGTGGCAGTTTAACAGCTATGGAAATAAGCAGTGGACGGGCAAGTCATTTGTTTTTTGTCATCGCTCTGGCTTTATTGCATCTACACAATAATTTTCCCAATCTTACATTTTGCTGGTTTCACTCTTTAATGAGTAAAATCACAAGATAAAGACTTTAAAACAGTGCCCCGATGGAAGCGGATATAATTATTTCTTTAAAATTATGGTCCAGATCAATGAAACTATGATTTTATTATCTAAAACCCTGCCAAGATTGATGTATAGTCCCACATTTTTATCACAAAGAGCAATTAAAAGCAAGGCCATATATCAAGCCTTAGGCACTATAAAGTCCCATAAGCAGAGAATGTGATGTTATTATGCTGATTTTATTACAGGCATTTACTTTAACTTTACCGTTATGGGGGTCACTCGAATTATACCAATACGTGACTTTAATGTTTTCAAGTAAAGTGTGTCATTTCTATGCCACTGGCTTCATTAAATAGAATTGAAATGATAATGTCTGTTTTACAACTCGCTTCCAGAAATATCTCATTGGACAAACTCATTGAGTGCTTTTTACTGTACCTTACCTTGAGTCAGTTTGCTTTATTCTACCAAAATATTTACACTTTGGGAATAGCTATTTAATAATCCATACGAATGAATCTTAGGAAGATTTAAACATTTATAAATTGTATGTGTATTCGAAATTCCAATTGCATTATTTAAAACATTTAATAAAAAATTAGCTGAACCTGCAACCAGCACATCATTTTCTCCATGTAGTTTCTTAGTTTTTATTCTTTTCTTTCTGACAGTATTGAGTATCCGTGGAGCTCAAGAGGAGGAGCCACCAGATGCTCAACTCATGCGATTGGACAACATGCTGCTAGCTGAGGGCGTGTCCGGACCTGAGAAAGGTGGCGGGTCTGCTGCAGCTGCGGCGGCTGCTGCTGCGGCCGGTGGGGCCGGGTCAGATAACTCAGTCGAACACTCAGACTACCGGGCCAAGCTGTCCCAGATCCGTCAGATCTACCACACGGAATTAGAGAAGTACGAGCAGGTGAGAGAAAAATGCGAGTTTGGACTTTATCACAGTCACAACACCATAAAAAACTTGTTTGTATTTAAGAGCTGACCTGTGTAAACTGAAATGTAAAAAAAAAAATTGTAGCAGACTTTTCAAAAATAAATTGGTGCTGTCCTGATGTGACTCGCTTGGTGTGAAGATCCAAGAGCACCTCCTGTAGTTGTGTTTATATACACAGTGATCGAACCATGTGCCGCCCTTCTGTGCATGTTCAGGCGTGTAACGAGTTCACCACCCATGTAATGAACCTGCTGAGAGAGCAGTCTCGCACTCGGCCCATCTCGCCCAAAGAGATCGAGCGCATGGTGAGCATCATCCACCGCAAGTTCAGCTCCATCCAGATGCAGCTCAAGCAGAGCACCTGCGAGGCCGTCATGATCCTGCGCTCACGCTTTCTAGATGCCAGGTCTGTACACCTGTATGGATTTGTGAAAACATGTTTTCCTACAGTTTCATATGTTGCATGAAATAAACTATTACAATATAAGACTAAATGTCTATACAATGATTTTCCTTTTTTTCATTAGACGGAAAAGGAGAAACTTCAATAAGCAGGCCACAGAGATCCTAAATGAGTATTTCTACTCCCACCTAAGTAACCCATATCCCAGTGAGGAGGCCAAGGAGGAGCTGGCAAAGAAATGCTCTATTACAGTTTCACAGGTAAGTCACAAGTTGATCTCTGACTAGTGCTTTTTGCTACTTAAACTGGTCAAAAACTGCCTGCCATCTGAATGTCATGTCAGAATGTGTTTGTGTTCCCAGTATCCATTTGTGTTCCCTTGTGGTTTAGGGTAGGTTGCACTCTTAAAGATAAATGTGCTAAGGTTCCTCATGGCGATACCAAAGAACCATTTCTGGACCCCCAAAAGAACCATTAAGTCAACTATTCAGCTTCTTAACAGACCTTTCCATAACCTAAACAACAACCTTCTTCCACTAAGAAAGACCTTTTTTTTTAAACTTTCTGTGGATGTTAACTCTTTCCCCACCAGCATTTTTTTTTTTAAGTTGCCAGCCAGCGCCACACACTGCAAAAAATGAGTTTCAAGAAAAAAAATGTCTTAGTATATTTTTTGTTTTCAGTAAAAATATCAAAAAATTCTTAAATTAACATGCTTTTTCTTGATGAGCAAAACATCCCAAGAAAATAAGTCTAGTTTTAAGACCAAAAATATCAAATTTAAGTGATTTTGTGCATAAAACAAGCAAAAATATCTGCCAATGGGTTAAGCAAAAAAATCTTGAACATTTTTCTTTAACAATAAATTCAAGAAAAATTCAAGAAAAAATTGCTCACCCCATTGGCAGATTTTTTTGCTTGTTTTATGCAAAAAAATCACTTACATTTGATATTTTTGGTTTAAGAACTAGTGCACTGCAAAAAAAAAAAAAAACTTGTCTTGTTTTCAGTAAAAACATCTAACAATTCTTAAATTAAGATGATTGCTTCTTGGTGAGCAAAATGACCTACAAAAATAAGTCTAGTTTTTAGACAAAAAATATTAACTTTAAATAAATTAGTGCTTAAAACAAGCAAAAAAATCAGCCAATGGAATAAGGAATATTTTCTTGAAATAAGTTTACTTTTTTCATAAACACTTAATTCAAGAAAATGTTTGTTATTCTATTGGCTTTTTTGCTTGTTTTAAGCACAACATTTTAATTCACTTAAATTGTTAATTTTTTTTTTTGTCTATAAACTAGACTTATTTTACTGAAAACAAGACAAAAATACGAAGTAAGAAAGTTATTTTTTGTAGTGCAGCATTTTTTATATTTCTCACAAAATGTTATGCCTTCCAGAAAATGTTCTTCTTTAAATATATAAAGACACAATATATCAAATGAAAGATCAGAAAAAAAAGTTTTATCCTATCTTCTTTTGTTCCCCTTTTATCACCTCTTAACCTCTTTAATATGGGTAAGTTTCTTAAAAAATACCAAAATTTGAGATAAAAGCTGAGATAATTGCATTTTTGAAAGGACTTTTGTTAGAGATCAGATTCAGAGCGATGATCAAAACATACACACTTTTAACTGTTTTGGCCTTAGAGGCCTTCCGTGTTTAATAAGTTGGGTAAGAGCACCACTTGATGGATAATAGTGGAAATATGGATTGCCGTATAAACTTATCATTGACAGGGAAGCGTTTTCTCTTAATTGACGAGATAACTCGTCAATGGTGAGGAAATAGTTAAAGGTTCATTATGTCCTTTAAGTCCACAAAAAACTAAGTTTGTTTAAATAATCATGATGCAATAAACTCCAACAATTTTTATTAAAAAGGTTGCACTTTTAAACACTCCTTCTGTTTACTACATATATTTGATGTCTTATCAGGTATCCAACTGGTTTGGAAACAAAAGGATCAGATACAAGAAAAACATCGGCAAATTCCAAGAAGAAGCCAACATGTATGCCGCCCGAACCGCAGCTAACGCATCAAGCGTCTCCACCCACGGCAGCCAAGCCAACTCGCCATCTACACCAAATTCAGCCGGTGAGCGCTGTGCTTAAACTACACACTAACAATGTGCATGTTCACAAACAATTTTAGGATACCTCAGACAGCTTTTTCAGCCTTTCTCCAAAGGAGTAATTGCAGTGTGATTATATTATACTGAGCACACCAACAGCACAAATTGCAGTCACTGCAAATCACTACTGTAGCTGCTCGTGGAGCGCTCGTACAAATCAACCCATGCAATTGTGTGCCTGTTACTGGCTTAATGTCACCAACTGAAAGTGAGCGCAAATAACATCATCGAAGTAACGTTTTAGATATTCCACATTAATGCACTCCTTTTACTGTTGTTCTCCCATAATGCCTCTCAGTAGGAAATCTTCACTCTTCTTCTTACTCTACATCAGCAACTTGGCCTGCAGCATAGTTCAAATAACAACACTGTTGTGCTTTTCTTTTAACCATCAACAATTCACTTCTTACTCCCTCTTTAGTTCCAGACTCTAATATTGGGGTTTGCAATATTACAAAAAAGTCATTTGGATAACGTGAGTTTTTGCTTTTTGCTAGTACAAAAAAAAAAAAAACACCCAGCATGGTCGGCCAATAGTCGTTGTTTAGCTGACCTCATGGATGGATGGTCAATCCTTTTTTCCTATAGCCTTGAAGTGATTATAGCTCCATGTACATTTGATTAGTGCCCTGCAGCGCTTTAAGCGGAAATTAGGTTAAGGCACGCTCTCTTTTAAACATCTGGGGAATTCTCGTCCATTAAAAGACAAATAGCATTCTTTGATTCCTTATGTGACTCAATTTGCACGTCCTGAATGACTTGGCTAAAGCATCGAGATGCAGTGCTAACCATTACAGATTGTGACTGTTTTATCAATAACAGCCCTTTTTCTTTTTCACCTGTCATTTTTCTTGAAATATTTTATCAGCTGTTATAGATTGTTTTTGTGCTAAGCTAAGATGTGATATATATGCTTGTGGCATTTATAAACTGTAACAAAACCTAGCATGCTGTCTATAACTTAAGTGATCTGGAAGTTTATTCAGAATTGATTTCAATTACATATGATATAAACATATTTATATTGTTAGGCAAGTAAAATGATACTTCAAAAATATAAAATGACAGAAATTTTGAGTGAAAAGGGACAGGTTTGTTTATATTTAGTTTTTTTAATACTCTAATATTGTAGGAAATAATATATAAAATACCTTAGACCTAAACACATCTTGATAACGTGCTGCAGGAATGACCTATTTTTGAAGTTTGCTCACAAAAAAGTCAATTCATTTTTCCCATAGACTTTTGCATTAGCACAAAAAATAAGCTCTGTGTTTAACAAAAGTTTGTGACATTTACACGTTTTGTCCAACAAGTTATTCTTCTGTATGAATTGGAAGTGTAAATGCTTTTACTAGAAATATAAAAAGCAGAATTTTGACTTTTAAAAATTCATAAGCTGTCTTCATCTGTGAAAACGTTTAAGTGTCACAGAACTACTTTTTTCTCAATAATCCAAAAATCTATGGGAAAAATGAACTTCCGAGTTAGCCTATAAAAATATGTCATCGCTGTGGCACCCTAAATGGCATCTTTGGTACAATCAATTACTATTTTTACATGTACACCAATTATACCTGATCTCACGAATTTCCGTGGGATAGTTCCATGGCATTCTCACGGATCTCCGCATTTTTCAGTGGCCCTACCACAGACTTTCTTTTCCGTGGCATTCTCACGGATTGGTTACTCAACTGTTTTTAGAAAATATAATAGAATAAAAAAAAAAGTATAAACCAATAGTTAAAGTGACATACTAACGCAAACACCAAATCTAACCCTAATAAAATGTTACGGAAAATGAGCAAACATTTCAGTGACTATCCCACGGAACTTTGTGAGATCATGTTGCATAATGCGATTATTTTCAATAATCACAGTAAGATTTTTACATGACTGGGGCTGACCTATTAACTCCTGTTTACAAGCAGTTTTTATTTTCTGTTTATTCACTAATGATTGTGCTTATTATTCACAAATAGCCCAATGCAGAGCAAAATGATGAACTCACATATGCTCTCCACTGTTTTAATTTACTTACGTTAAATGACAAACATGTTCTTATGGACGTAATTCGGTACGGTGATAAAGACAGAAATATTATGACAGTGCCTGTGGTGGTTTTATATGCTGCTGTACTGCGGTATAGATGCGATTAAAATGTTTACATGGCCGCATACTGGGATTAAGAATGGTGCTTGCTGCGATTATGACCTTAATCACATTATTTTTTATCAAAGTACTGTGTTTACATGTGGCAAGGTATAATCGCAATATTGCCCAAATCCCATTATAATCGCATTATGATGGTGCATGTAAACGTGGTCAATCATTGGGTGCATGTGTTTGATTCCTGATGCTGTCTAGATAGGCAACACTTTAGGTTTTAAAACAGAGGTAATGTGTCTTGTGCCTGTACGGTTTTAGCACAAACTCTGTATGTATACTTACAGTAACAGCTCTGCACTACTAACTCTCTTTACTTCAATCTTACTGTTGCATGACTCTCTATCTTGTCTTTATCTATCCCTGTATCTGTCTCTCTTTCTTGTTCTCTCTTACTCTTAGGTTCTGCTGGTTCTTTTA
This sequence comes from Paramisgurnus dabryanus, assembly GCF_030506205.2. Classification (NCBI taxonomy): domain Eukaryota; kingdom Metazoa; phylum Chordata; class Actinopteri; order Cypriniformes; family Cobitidae; genus Paramisgurnus; species Paramisgurnus dabryanus. The sequence continues at coordinate 21,384,314 of NC_133342.1, read as the reverse complement.
ACATGAACTCCGGGGATTTGTTCATGAGTGTGCAGTCTCTGAATGGGGACTCATACCAGGGGGCTCAAGTGGGGGCCAACGTTCAGTCACAGGTAGGGAAAGCTGTTAGGGTAGAAGGCAGTTGACTGTAACTAATTTCATTCAATTAAATCCAGTCCCACATTGCGCTGTCATAATGGCACTTCTGTCACTGATGCTAACAAAATTAAGTCAGGGTGACTGTGGTTTACCCAGCAGGCCTTGCTCCATTATTTCTCAAAATCTTTTTTTGTGTTTATTGAAATTCTAAGAAAGGACCATGTGAATTGTGGCACTGTGTTTTTGTGGTATGCTTTTGTTCATTTTCCCTTACTTATTGAGAAGCAAACACATGCAGATGTAGAGTTATTTTATTGTTATATATTGTATATGTCTGTGTGTTTGGTGTGCTTGCCTTTAGTTCCAAAGGATATACGCAATATAAAATGTCAAATGTGCCTGCTCTGTTATAATGGCACACTGTGTCATAACTGATCAAATAGTCATCATTTTGTTACATATCATACCTTCATCCTTGTCACATCAAAATGCATCTCACATCATCCGCCTGCTCATCTCAGTGTCCGTCTTGTGTAAATATCTGTACACGACGGGCCATTTAACCTTGAATACGGACCAAGGTTACAGTTTCCCTCAAGCTCTCATGTGCTGGTCTGTGGCCATTGTCAACTTCTAAATGAATAGAGCATTAAAGACAGTCTTGGAAACAATACAGCTCTTATCAGTGGGTTTGCATATCTGTCACGCTGTCACAACCGCCACCACTGCCGCCTGACCTTGCCCGGCACGCTGGAGTCCATACACGGGATGCTTCCGTTACTTCCGTTTGATGTTTTTCTCCCATTTGAATCCACTATTCCGAAGGCTCGGGGTGTTTCATAAATATTCAGTGCCGGAATCCCTTAGGAAATTTTCGCAAATGAGTTCATGCGGTGCAAGAATTACATGAGAGAGATTTTCTTTTACACAAGGTTATGTAGGGTGGTTTGTTAGTGCCGAGTTGCTGTATATGTTTGGACTTGATTATAGTGTTGGATTCTGCTTGATAATTTTGTTTAATTCAGTAGCCAGGGACTTTATAGCAATATGGGCAAAAACTGATTGAAACTTCTAGAAATTAAACCTGTTTGATTTCTTGGTAACGCTTTACAATAAGGTTGTATTAGTAAACATTAGTAAATGCATTCACTTACATAAACAAACAAACAAACAATAAGCAGTATCGTTTTTCAAAATGTATTCCTGTTAATGTCAATACAATTATTCATGTTATTCATGCATGGTGCATAACAGATACAACGCCTCATTTTATAAATGTTTTAATAAATGCCAAATTTAACATGAACTAAGATTTATTTGCTGTAGTAGTATTGTTCATTAATAGTTCATGTTAGTTAATGCATTAACTATTTGTTAACAAATACAACCTTATTGTAATGTGCCACCATTTCTTGTTCTAACCTAATATGGTTGCTTATCCATAGCGACTGTTGTGTGTCAATTTCAGGAGGCCATAATAATACATAAGGTATTTTTGGCAGCTTTGTTACCAAAATTTTGAATTTAACTCAGTTTTTAGATTTTTTTATTGCATCTTTTGCTCTTAGATTTTGCTATGGTGTAGCATTAAACAGTAAATAATTTTTACTGCTATATTAAATAGACAAACAATACAAGCACATGGGAACGGCAGATTCATAAAATCCCATTTATTGTATTTTTTTTACATTAAATTCACAAAATCTTTCCCACCAATTTGATTGTACCCCTGTAAACATCAGTTCAGGTACAATGTGTGTCTTGTCTGATATCTACAACACAAACATTTCACCCAGCATTTGATGACCTTTTCAGTTGCCTTTTCAGTGACCTTTTCTCAGCACAAACGTCTTTGTTTGGATCAGTATCGTCTGACCCCGTCTTTTGTTTCTGTCTGCAGGTGGATACTCTTCGCCATGTTATCAGTCAGACAGGCGGATACAGTGAAAGCCTAGCTGCCAGTCAGATATACAGTCCACAGGGCATCAATGTGAGTCCAACCCGCCATTCTGTCTTGTTTTGTCTCTGGTTTTTGTACTTTAATCCCACAACAGTTAAGACCAGTTATGTTATGTCATGGCAGTATTTATTTACCTCAAGTGTTAGTGTGGAACTGTTTTTGCACTGATGCCAGACCATTATCATTTATTTGGTTTGAACAATTTCAATTTAAAACGAGTATTTTTTTATTAAAAACAGACTTTACTCTATGTGCTATAATATAAATTTTTTAAGGTAAATATTGAGGTGAATTTTAATTATACAGCACTCCTCTTGCTGGTTGGTGCCATACTGATCATTGGTGCCAGGGGCAAAAGCACCCTAGCAGCGGTCACCAAGGCGACCATAAATTTTAATACCGAAGATTGTCAGCATTACATGGCATCTTCAGTCACACAAATACCGGTAACACCAAACAAGCCTGGACACTGGTGCTAGTCTCACCACCAGTTCTACTCTTTCTTGCATATATAAGTCCCTGATGCTGGCGTGTTAACCAACGGACCAGATCTCAACCCATCAGTGTTGTACTGGGGGAGGAGTGTTTAATAGAGAGAGAAATGAGAGCACAAGCGGCAGAAGCCAGCATGTAAAATCCACAGCGACAAGCCGTGTCGCCAGTAGAGGAAATTGATCAGACAGTCTCAAGGGAGGGTTGAGTAGAGATTTGGGACAGCAATCCAAGCGCATTGGTCATATCACACATCTGCCACCTTAACAGCACTGACAGGAAGCCAGCAAAGTGTGAGGAGGGAAAAAAAGACAAACACACAAACATGGTCTCTCTATACTGTATAGCTCATCTGAAGCGGAGCTGGACGTATCCCCATTGAAGTGACCTAGCGTTTCTGTGCCATTTCTGTCTGATGTGTGCATGGTTTTGTCAGCACGACTTAAATGATTCGAAACATAATATTTGCTGTCAGATTTACACTTGCTGCAAGGAAATCTGAAAGGACATTTTAAATATTTGTGACTCTGCCTGGAAAACCCCGTTTAACGTCATTTTTTTGTGTTTTGCTGTTTTTACAAAAAATCATCCTATATAATGTAAAGAACATTGTGTCAAAATATAACCTTGGTATATTTAATATTGACAGAGTAAGACCACGTTAAAGATTGAAATCAATGTGAAATCAAATCAAACTTTGATGCTCCTAATCGTATATATCCAGACTTATCCAGGTATTTTTTCCAAATGTGACTCTGGATCACAAAATCAGTCTTAAGTAGCACAGGTGTATTTTTAGCAAAAGCCAATAACTTTTTGTATGGTAATCATAATTGGTTCAAAATTTTATAGTGCCAAATATCATCAGAATATTCCATTCTTATTCCATGATATTTTATAAATTTCCTACTGTAAATATATATAATTATATGTATTATTAGTAATATGTGTTGCTAAGGACTAAAGGAGATTCTAAATACTTTTAGAATATTTTTTACACCATCAGATTCTAGATTTTAAAATAGTTTTATCTCAACAAACATTGCATCAATGGAAAGCTTTTTAATTCTGCCTTCAGATAAATCAAATAGTTTTACTGATAGTATAATTTTAACAATACATCTTTATTAAATTAGAGAAATGAAAAACAAAAGCAGAAGTCCCTACTGCATTAAAAATAAGTTTAAATTATTGATTTCACCATTTACAGTACAACACATTTCTTATAGTCACTCCAAAAACTTTAATTTAAAGGTGCCAAAGAATATATTAATAAATTTAATATATTTAATTGTTCTTTGATATTTACATGGAAGGAATGTAACTTTATTAAGTGCAAAAATTACCCAGAAACAGTTTTACAACCCTAGGATTTGCCCTTGAATAAAATGGCCCTATTTTTGCCCTATTTGGAAGGGTCATGAATAATAATGTTGAGCTCTGCAATGATTGCTCTGCTCTGAGGCTCATTTCAGTAGCTCACATTAGTTAACATTTTAACAACTTTGTACTTAATTTAATGTGCAATTTAATGTTGGGGTGTACAGCTCGACTGTGACATCACAGTCTGTGTTATTTTGAGATTGGCCTGCGTGCATGACGTTTACTTAAAAATAAGTAATGCGTTTAAGGCTTACGATATGTCATTACCATGTACAGAGCTCTTATTATTTATCTATGCCTAGGTATATACAGTTTTATTCTATGGCACCATTAATGTATAAATATATAAAGGAGTCAATGATTAAAGCCAAAATAAAATGTAGTATGTATTCTCCTCAGTTTATATATAAAAAGAAAAAATAAACACCAGCACCACAACTTTTTCATAGTAACGCTGTGATAATGTAGCGGGAGATCGCGTCTCAATTTTTCAGCAAATTCACTGTCTTAAATAACATGATGTTTTTCCTTCCTCACCCAGATAAGTTATTCCTCTTTATTCCAGTTGTGGATAATGACGGCCTGAGACATAAAGCATTTATGTGGGGGAGCTTTCTTCTAGCCCATGCGCTGTAATTATGCCTTTGAAATAGACATAGGGTGTCACCAAAGCTGAAGATTTGAAAAGTTTTTTCCCTCCCCGCTCTGCTCTTTCTTTTTGATTACAGACTGCCTCTATCTAAAATAACAGGCTGGGAAAATAAGAGGCTGCCAAAGCCCATTTCTAGTCCTTTTTCTGATGGCATGGAAATTGCTATTAATGCCCCAAATGCTCTTTAGGCAACCTGTCTCCCAGACATGAAATGGGCTCAATTTTAGGTGCCCATTATACTTTCATTCCTTTAGCCAATGTGATAATTTGCAATAATTGATTCCTCCATCATCTGTCTTTGAAAATCATGTCTTGGAAATGACTCGGTATGACTCGTAATACATGGCGTAATATCGCTCCTTTTATTGCTTCGTTTTGTGACTCATTCTCTCGAAATTGTGTTGATTGTAAGAAAATTTGCTATTGTCTCTCTTGTTAAGATTTTACGTGAGACTTTCTAGGTAATATTTTGGAAATCACTGCACATTTATAATTTGTATAATTCCCCTGCACTTTTGTTTGTCTTTTTCTCCATCAAAGGCAAACGGCGGCTGGCAGGACGCCCCAACACCCTCTTCAGTGACCTCGCCCACAGAAGGACCCGGGAGTGTCCATTCTGACACCTCCAACTGATCAGCACCGTCCATCTTCACAGACACACTGGATCTTCAGACTGCTCTCACTAAAGATCTGCTACCCTCCGCAGGCTGGGCTTCATATCCCACACCGGTCATACACAGTCATCTACAACACCAACTTAACATCAAGGAACATTTGGGATACTTTACAAGATTTTCGAAAAACAATTATGAATTTAAAAGTAAAGGAAAAATCTGTAAAATGAAAAAATGTGTTTGTACAGTTTTCACAGTGCATTTTAGGTGCCACAGGACGACTTACTAACCTGTGATGTTTCATTTTTTTTGAGGCGATTGATAATGATTGAACCACCAGTCATTGTGTTTCAATTTAAATGCTTCATTCTACCTCTCATCAAAAGTAAAACAATGAAAAAAAAAATGCAAAAGAGCAGTTTTTATTTTCTAAAAAAAATGTTATTGATAACAGATGCCACTTGATCATGTATAGTGCTTGAGAGGAAGCTCTTGTTATCGGTACGTTCAGTCAATATTTTGTTCATTCATCACTCGTAAAAGTGAAAAAAATTTTCTTTGTTCATTTGTTTTACAGACTTGTTTTAAAGTTGCTTTTGTTGTTACATTTTTTATTAATCTCTATAGATAATTCATTTGACAATTCTCACCCTAAGCTAAACAGTTTTTATTCTCACCCTTAAATATGATGGGTTCCCTCACACATATTGTAGTCGAAGGTAAACTTTCTTTCAGCCGAAAGTGCAGTCCAAACACAAATCCGTCATCGTGGATTTCATTCCGACTCATTTCCTCACGCTGTTTGTTTTTGAGTCAATGAAAGTATAACTGATTACGGAAATGGCGGAAGCATCAAGTCATTATGGTCTATAATGACATTTCCTCCCCGCTCTCACTTTAGATTGCTTTCAAACGCTCTCTTCGTCTCTTTGCTCCCCTAAGTAAAGGAATTTGACCGAATAAGCTATATATTTTCGAGATTTCCTTTGATTTATACAGAAAGGTGCCCTGTACTACCCCAAGTTATGAAAAACAAGCACTAATGCTGTATATTATTCTGAGTTAGTTTTACTTTGTTCCCTTTTAAAGATTGAGATTATTTTCCATATTGTAGATGGCTTTAGCATTGACCTTGAGTTTTTACCTGACAATGTTGTTATGTAGGCTATAATTTCATGTAGCCTATGAGAGCCAACTGTGAGTGTACAGTTTTAGAAACTAACAGGCTCGCTGTATGTTTAACATTACAGTTGAGCTGTTAACCAAAATCTTTTGTATAAACTATGTAAAAGAAGATACATAGAAAAGAATATCACACTCATAATTGTTAAATTTTTATTAATTTTCTGTTGTATTTTTTGTAAAAAGTTGGGACTTTGGTATCTGACCTATCCCTATACTGTACTCCTTTTTGTTCGGTTCAAGTGTCCTGTAATTTTTTTGCCAACCAATTTGTGCTGCTGATGCCACTGTTTCGATTGGAAAAATCATGACTGATGTAGCTATTCTGTCTAATTGAAAAAAATGATGTCGAAAAATCCAATAGTTAACTAATTTTTGTTGAAAATATATCCCTGTCTGTCAAGGCTCCGGGTAATGAAGTTTGTTTTGCAGTACATCGAATCAGAATCCATTTAAACAGGGAAGTCATTAAGTTAATACGATTTGAACATTTCAACGGTCACTCTTAACTGTGTTGATGCAGGTACTGTACACTGTTTAGTCTGTATGGACCCTTTGCCCCTGAACAAAGAAAAAACTGACCTGAATCATCTCTGCTCTGATGTATATGTATTATTAATAAAACATGAGTGTCTAATATCATATTATGGCCCTTTAATTTGTGCTCCCTATCAAGTGTTCTACCAAAAACATCTTTCTGAACAATTTCCAAAAGAGAAAGAAGTTGCGCCTGTTTAATGGATTTTGGAGGGAAGCATTTCAGAATGTTCATTGCTACTCACTATCAAAACCAAAAATGTAAAAACCTGAAAGTAGCTTATGTATAAGAAACAGAAATATGAGATATTTCATTGCCTTTGACTTCAATAATCGCTTTGAAGATTTTTTTGTTATTTTTCTTGTTTTTATCTTGTGATATGACAACGCCAGTTATTACTTTTGAATAATCATGTTAGTCCATATGAAAATACAAGCATACGTCATCTGTTATTTGAATGACACTTACGACACAAAAGAACTTTTGCTGATGGTTGCCATTGTGAAAATGTATATATTTTGTGAAATAGACTTGACCGCACCTGCTATGAATGCATAGACTACACAATTATGTACCATATGAAACATTGAAGTCCGGACATTTGTTTGGGTTTTCCCCAAAACTTTGTCTCAAAATTGCCATGATTATCATTAATAAATGTTGTATTGCTCACTGAACAGTATTAATACACATCCGTATGTATTTTGTGAGATTTTCTTTTTTTATTCATTTTTATAAAGGCTTTACAGGGTTTGATGATTTTCTTGTTCTCCGATTCATGTTTAGGGGCCAAATTTCTCAAAATTCAAAGATATAAGGTATCACATTCATATAAGGAACATTTGGGATTAATTGACTCTGAGTTTTACAGACTGGTCTAATAATCATTTCTTAGCTTTCTGACATCTTAAGGTCAGCCCTTACCTTTACGTTGTTGCATGTGTTTTGCTTACAATAAAATACTGCAGTGTTTTCAGTAAATCCTGATGTATTTATTCTACACAGTTTTATTTACAATTTGTAATATTGACAGTTAAGAACATAGAGACTTTTAACATTGGCACAAAATAATTTAAAAGCACAAAATTAACTATACAGTAACACTCTATGCTGGGCTATTTTCAATAGGGTTAAATTACCATGGAAAGTGTTTATATATGATACAATGATGGGTTTAAACAACCAAGCATTTTGTGTTGAAACATGCCAGCCTGGTGGTAAAATTACAACCCAATCGGTTGGGTTCATCCATTTTTGACCCACTGGGATGAAAATAACCCAACATTTTTCATAGTGTACATTTACATAGCCTCTTGAGATCCAGCCAATTATTTTTGTCCACTGTAGTGGACACTACGTTTTCTCTTATATTCTTGTGTTATACATGTCATTTTGTTTAATCAGTTTGTCCTAAAAGTGGATGCTTAGCTCTTAGAAATGACATCACATGTGAGGGGGACCTTGCCAACCTGCTTATTTTTGTCTTCAAAAGCCCTACCTTTCTGTTATTCAATTAGCATATTTTATGAAAGAAAAAGAAGCTAAGAATGAAATTCATAAGCAAAATGTAATGTTTTCCACTACAGTGGACTTTTATTCTTTGCAATATGCCCCATCCCAACACTTATTTTTATTTTTTTTAAAGCTAAATGTAATTTTATTACTTTTATTAACATAAAGATGTAAAGTCTACTCTCTTGAGACCCAAGAAAAAACTAAATGTACTTTTATTTCTTCCATTAAAATAGATGCTACCCTAAGAAGGGGTCTTGGGTCTCAGGACAGGAGGGTAGACCTTACGTCTATTTAATGAAAGTACTCTCTAAAAAATGCTGGGTTATTTGCAAACCAGCATTGGGTCAGAAGCAATGAACTCAGCCATTGGGTTTACCCCGGAAAATGTTTATATTTGACACAACAATGGGTTAAAACAACCAAGCATTTAGGGTTCGAAACATCCCAGCCTATAGGTAAAATTACAACCAAGTTAGTTGGGTTGGGTTTGTTTCTTTTTAACCCAACACTGGGATGAAAATAACTAATTTACATGTAGACCTTACGTCTATTAAATAGTAATAAAAATGTTTTTATTGTTTATCATAACAGCCTCTCTGCTATGACTGTTTGTATAGTAGTCATAAAACATTACAACAATAAAGTTCATCTTCCAGTCCTGAATTAAGCAGGAAAAAATGAAAAATATATTTCTGTGTACTGTGAGTCTTACTAAACCATGCAGCTCAAAGAACATCATTAAAGTCACTCTCACCCAGCATTCAGTAAAAGTCATTGTGTCCTGTTTCACGGCTTGAGTTTTGTCATTCCCTCATACTGAGAATAAAAGTGGGCCAAGGTCAGCGGTCTGCAGTGGACCTCGACTTCGCATGTCCGCTTCTGGTCACAGAACAGCTTTGGGGTACTTGGCAATTTGTTTTTTTATACATACATATTCTGGCAGCCATTTCTCAATGTCTTTAATGCGGGGGCTGGGAAATGTGAAGGGAAGAGGTTTCAACATGTCTCCCACCTCCACAGGCCCGAACTGACCCAGTCTCCCACCTTTAAAGCCCAAACAACCCCACATGTCATTCACACAGACGTCCCGAATCGTGCTCATCCACATCTTTCTCTGAGATGCTGCTTGTCAACACGTAAGAGGGACGTGAACGTTAACAGAAATGCAATGTGAAATGGTCCTTTATGATGTCAAGTCTTATTTCAGTTTCACAGGGGTTATATTGTTGTTGAAAAACACCAGATCTGCTGACACAGGACGTTAACATGGATGTAGATTAAAATCCTGATGATGTGGACATTCTGGTTAATTGAACAGTGTACTACATACGTCCCCTAATTCTGTGTCATATGATAAAAAAATTGGCCTCATGCATTAAACAATATTATATAGATATAATGTAATTTGTGTTGGGAGTTTTTTGCAGGAGACAAATTGTATATATGTAATACTGTATATACAGTATTTATAATTCTTGTTATACATTAATTTACACAATCGACATACTATACTATACTATATATATACACTCAAACACATATCTTAAACTTGGGGAATTTGTTTATATTTTTAAATTTTATTTGATTAAAGTGTTTGATTATTTTTTAACAGTTATTAAGTTAAAAGCACAAAAGGTTTATTTGTATATATTCCCCAATATAATTGAATGTATTAATGCAATTCTGTGATATTTTTGTGATTCAAATGAACCATATATTCACCCCCATTGCTATTCACATCATGAGCTATTTTGTTTTCCTGCATCCATATACCAAGAGAACACATTCAATGTCAATGACAGTAAATCCAGCGCTGTGTATTGGGAAATTAAAAAGGGCAGTGTGTTGAGGAACATGTGTGGACGGCTCAGTTTAATTCTGCGCTGTAGGAGCCTCCCCGGTTGCCTCTGTGTCATTTGGCATTCCATCTCACGGCTGATCTTCTCAGGTTTGAAAGGACAGGACAAATCCCAGAGATATGCCGTCCAGTCCAGACACACAGGCTCTGCATATCAGCCACTCGCAGGAGGGGTGAGAAATCCCGTTCCTGACACCCGCAAAGGCTTTCTTTGTGAAACCTGCTGAATTATCTGAGCTCCACACACTAAGCTTCGGTGCCAGTCAAATATCGAGCAGCACACAGCCAACTTTATATTATATTGAATCCATGTCCTTTCCCGAACAAAACTGGGGGACAGAGATGGTGAGATTTTGGGAGCAGTGTTGCCAGCCGGAATGGCTGCTTATTTTTTAGTTAGAAGGTTGTAACGGTGGGTTAAATTAAATTGGTCCTGCTTTACCAAACTTTGTTTTGGCCATTGTTGAACATTTATATTCTAATGTCAATATTCCAACATGATCTAAGGTATTTTTGGTCTTATTTTAATTAATTAATTAATTAAATGATAAAATAAAAAGTTCATCTTAAAATATGTCCCAAATTTGAAAATTAAATGCTAAAATAAAAATTAAAACATTAGATTAAATTATTTCATTTTCATTTTCAATGTGATGAAGCATCATTCTGGCCAAACGAGAAAAAAGTCTGAATTTCGTGTCATGGACACAAAGAAATTGATCAATTTTTTTGTGACTATAACATGACTTTCCGTGAGATCAGTCTGCAATATACAGTAGTCAGTAGTGTTAGGAATTGACTACTACAGTACCTTAGTAGTCTTTTAGATCAACAAATACTAATACTGTATATAAGTAATTCTTGTTCTACATTCATACATGGACACACTGTTCATTTGTGCAAAATGAATCTATCATATTTGATGCCTTTGACATCTTATGAAAAATGCCCATCACACTGTCAAGAATAAATAATAAAGAAAAGGTCCCTAGCTGTCACCCTTTCAGAAAATACACCCTTGCACCTAAATTGGCCATATTGGTATACCTCATACCTTAAATGGTAGGACCTTTTTAAAGATTACTGCCCTAGTGACAGCTTTGGATCATTTTGTGTCCATTTTTTGACAGTGCATTTAAAAATAATACTTTATTAAAATACTTTATTTAGACCAAATGTCAATTTCCCATGAATGTGCTTAGGTGTCCACATGCTCATGGTCACACTGCCCAAACCGGAGCTCAGTGTGGGGTGGTGTGCGTCTGGGTGACCGGCACTAAATTAGCCATCTCAGCGCACTGCTGTCGCACGAGCAGGGTCACACAGCATGGCAGCGGCCATGACTCCCGCTGATCTCATTACAGAGGCAGGGCTGAGATCTCGCTGGCCTGGCCCGGTAATGATCGCACCCTGTCAGGCCTGATCAACATCTCAGCCTTATTCTCCCATCAGTGGGGTCACAAGCACACATCAATACACACACTAACATGCACATGCTTATATTCACCATTTTAACCATTTTGCCTGTAATCATAACAAGATGGTACACGAGTAGTAGCGGAATAATGTATATAAACAATATAAATTTGAGTCTTTTAAATTAAAAGATTAAAGGGGAAATGCAAAATGCATTTAATATATGATACTGTTTGCACATTAATTATAGTTAAATAGATTTGAAGACTTTGATAAATGTTTGAGTTTGGAAAATGAATTTGGCCATTTTGCCACAGATGGAATATAAATTGGATAAATCACAGCCAGAGGCTACAGAGGTTGTATATGAGTTAATTAGAGATCACAAAGACTAATCACCTAAAAAAATTTCAGAAGATCATTTAACAGGACATCAATTTTTACACATCCACATATTGCTGGGTTACCGCTTTTTTGGGCATCAGATAGGTGACAGGATGGGGTGTGGCAGGCAGGAGGAACACAGTCGCATCCAGTCATTTTCTGTAGAAATCATCACAGGGGTACAGGGGTTGACACCTGACCCTCACATCATCTGCTGCCCTTTTATTACAGACACAAAGAGTGACTATGATGTGGATCTCTTTCATACCAGCAGAATCTGACCTAAACACGATCAAACTTTAATGATCATTCTGTATTTTGACAAAGATGTAAATTATGTTGGCTTCATTAAAACATGGCATACTGTTCAATAAAACCAATTAAAGGAATAGTTCACCCAAAAATGAAAATTCTTTAATCATTTACTCACTCTCATGATGTTACAAACCTGTATAAATTTCTTTGTTCTGATGAACATGAAGAAAGATATTTTGAGGAATGTTTGTAACCAAAACAATCATGAGCCTCATTCACTTCCATAGTAGGAAAAAAGAATACCATGATAGTGAATGGGGCTCACAAACAGTTTGGTTACAAACATTTCTCAAAATATCTTCCTTAGCATTCATCAGAACAAAGAAATGTATACAGGTTTGTAACAACATGTAATTTAAATTTTGGGTGAACTATCCCTTTAATTTGACTTGTGTCCTGACTGTTATATCTTGTGGAAGCCATGCTAACATACTGTACTTAAAAGCATGCTTGACAGAGATGCTCTTATAATAATAAAGAGGGTAAATGAGATCTCAATTGCATTAAGACTTGTATATGTTGACAGTTATTTAGATACATGATCTCAAGGAAGGACCACAGGACCTTAAATATTACTCTGCATCCATCCCGACAGATCTATAGCATCTTTCCAATGATTTTTTTTGACGGCCATGTGTGACCATAGATGTTTTATACAGTATGTAGGTCAGTCAGCAGTGCATATCGTTGGCTGTGGTCATTGTTCTACGGTGCGACATCCATATGAGACAGGCAACGAAGTGGACAGGCTACATTTTTTTTAAAGGCCCTTTCCCCCGCATGTGGATCCTGTTTCCTGCTGCTAATGACTTTGACATTATTGGGCCGGACAGTGCCGTGTCTGGCCACATTACTCTCAGCGCTATTGCATATTCATAATCGACTAAATATAGTCAGCCAAAGCGAAGACTAGCGGGCATAAAGGCAAGGGATGGTCACTGCGGTTGGCCACTAAACAATGGCGAAATGGCACCGGACCGCTGACTGGCCGCAGGCTGATGGGTAACGGCCAGCTCTCAACATGCAGGGAAATCAAAAGGATTCAACTTGAGGAGCTCTTTTCTCACAGTCCCTCAGGCTTAAATGACTGCACTGAGAAGACACAAAAAAGCCGCACAGATTTTACATGTTTGTACATGAAGTGACAGGGTGATACTTAAAATAATTACTTAAAAAATACTTAAAATTTCTGTCCAGTTATATTGTATACTTGATAGATTAAAAAAAACATGTTTTTAGATATGCCAGTTTATAATCTCATCTGTCACCATAACAAAAAATACAGACTATAGCATAATTATTTTATATTAGATAATAAAATAAAGTAAAATTGCACAATGGATATAAATCACACACAAGAGTGTTTAACACCAATTTCTACATTTTAGTTTAACATTGCCTCAGTTATTAAAGCTTAAAGTGTAACTAAACCCCTGGTCAGAGCGTGACTCCACCCACTGGCAATATTTGAAAAATGCAAGAAAAGTGGGCAGATCCCAAGGAGATAGAGGGGACGAACTAAGTGTGTGGTGAGATCGTAACAAGGGCGTGGTGATTTTGAACCTGCTTACGTCACGAGTCATTTTTTGGACCCACCATCCAATAGGAAAATTCAACTGCAGTAGCCACCGTTCAACCTGAAGAGGGCAGCACTAAGACGTTTTTACACCATATATTGTAGTATTGAAACACTTTACATCCAAATGTCAAAAAACTTACTAAAATCAATGAACAGCACTAATAAAGCCCCATTCTCACAGATCATTAACTAAAAAAAGTTGGTTTAGTTACTCTTTAATAGGACATATACCTATCAAAGGTCCTGATGTCATACATCAAAAGTATATTTATATATGATACACAAAATTTTTGATATATATATATATATATATATATATATATATATATATATATATATATGTCTGTATGACATTAACCCAGATCCAAGAGTGATGTACAGGTACTGTACCATAAACAAAAAGTGTGAAAGTTTATTTACTACTTCAGCCACAAGAGGGAGACATTGACTATTTGTGCAAAATAAGCACAGATTTGCCAGTGTAGAGCGAAAGTGATGTTTATTTGAAGACACTAAAAGGTGGTTATGTGAATTTTAGGTGACCTTGTATTACAAATAGTTGTGTTCTCTTGCAGCCCCTACTTAATAAAAACTCTATTTTATTGCATGATGTTGCTGATATGATTTATTATTGGAGAATGTGTGGGTTAAGTAACTTGAGTGTGATGTGTTGATGGATAGACATCCAGCTTTCAGCTATACTATCAAAATATTGAAGCACTCATACTAGTTCAAGGACTTCCACATTTATAAGCAATTTCCTCTAGAGAAAACACATTTGGTGAATGGACATTTTTTATTCCAGCTTTTAAGAGGATTGTAGGACACTCATGAAAAATAACACTCTTAAACAAACAGTGGGTTATCAGTCAACGATGTACCTCATGATTTGTCCTTTTGCCTTTGTGCCGTCTTTGAAAGTGGAATGGAGGGTTTAAAAAAATTAAAGGATGGACAAATATAATCCATGTCCAATAATGTACCAAAAACATTTGTGTTCAACATTTGCCTATTTTCCTGTTGTGTTTGGGTGTTCTGGACTTTTTTTGGCATGGACCATTGGCAAAGTGCTGCAAATTTTTTCTACGGAATAAAATTTTAAACTGTTGCCGGGGGTTGTTTATTTGTCCGAGGGTTGAAGGATTTTATTTACAAGCTCTTTTAAATCATGATTTTATTTTTAAACATATTTTTAACAACATTTTTAGCTAAATATTGTGTGTAATGCACAACACTGACTGTAAAAGATATTTTAGGCATGGGAGTGGCATAATTTATATGGGCTTGGTTTGGCATCGTTTTGAATCACCATCGAGCGGGTTTTGTTACGCAGACCTGGCAACCCTGCTTTGGCCATTGCGTGTGTAGACCCTTTTACTGTCTATGGTGTAGACGAGCAGGTGCAGCCACCAAACGTAAAACAGCTACAAAAATGGTTGATGCAGCACCAAACAGCAAGTTCCTAGCAAAATGTCAGGCTAATGAAGATTGTAAAAGCTGAGTGAATCGGAGTTTGGCTTTCACCCGCGCGGATTTGTGAACATAGTAGACGATGAAAAGCGACGACTTGCCAATGTTTTCTGTTGAACAGGTATGTGTTGTTGTCTCTGTAGTAAGATCATCATCGCTGACTCAAAGATAGTGGTAGTTTTGTAAATTCCATATTTTGTAAGTTAACTGTAGTTTACATACTACAGTAGCACGCACGCACCCACCTCTGACTACCCATCCTCTCCTGGCCTGGTGATGGGCCTCTGTGTTTACACTTCCTAAAAAAACTAAAAAGCCTGCAAATTAATTTCACCTTTAAAATCCACACAGTAGACTAAAAAAAAGAAAATGTGAGAAATATTAGTAAGTAAAGGCCCTCATATAATGAGCACATGACAATATGTGGCTGGTCTATCTCTAAAATAACCCCAGCCCTACAATCATGTTTTTTGAGGACAGCTGAACACTTCCAAAAGAATACGACATGAGAAAAATTCACTGGTGCTCTCTCATCCTCTGCCATCACCTCCACAGGGATAGCCATCAAAGATAATCTTCCAAGGACAAGACTTGTGAGATTTGCCATGTCCCTTTCTGCCTTCTATCTGTTTCCCCCACTTTTCTGTGCTTCAGTGCCTCCAGTGTAGTTCTTTTTGTTGCTGTCCCCTTTTCATTTGCTCTATGTGGCAGAGTTTGAGGTGAGGTTGTCAATTGTGTTAAGATGAAAGTCTGCCAGGGCTGTAAAAGCATAAAGGAGAGCAGCAGAAAGTCATGTACGGTGATAAAACAAAGCAGTGATGCTTCAGTTTAAATTAGGATGTTTCTGTTATATGCTTCCACCCAGGAGATAGTTAATTAGCTACCCAGCAGAATTATGGGGGATGGCAGAAATAGGCTTGATTGATTTCCACACCTTGCATAAAACAGGGCTGTTTTAAAGCAGGGCTGTGCTGTATCACCACAAGCCACCAGGTGGCAGTATTGTACTTTAGCACTTTTTGAAATTTAGGAAAAGCTGGTGTGTTCAATTCGTCTTGGGCGAAGTATGAAAGATAAATAAGAGCAATAAAGAATAATCCCTCAGCAGTGTAAGGATATAAGGGTCTTAAACTTTTATTTTGGAAATTAATGTTTATGCTTAAGTGTTAAAATGTGTGAGAGTGACAGCAAGTTTATGAACTCTTGCTGTGTCATAAATAGGAAAATAAGTGTTTACAGTAATTTGCATGGGGGCTTAGGTGAGAGTATTAAAAGGTTTGTGACTTTTGTTCGCATCTTCTAGCTACACAGCCTCCTCCTTTGGTGGTGAAAATAAACTCCTTTTAATTTGCTTTCACATCGCAAAGGGAGAGAAAAAGAGAGCACAGCATTTTCTCGACATGACAGGGTTTGTGTATTTTCGTGGTAGACACTATGTAGAACGAAGGCGGGCATTGCAAGTTGTGACGTTGCGATTTTACGGAAAATTATAGAAACTCTGGATGACTCGTTCCAGCGGCTCCGAGTCAACTTTTTCTTTTAAAAGCCAATAACTTGAGTTACGGTTCATTTTCAGCTTTGCCAGACTGTCTACATTCACTTACAACCACATGACACAATGATTTCCGCAATAGCATAACAAGTGCTCTTTAATTTAAAGGGGACATATCATGAAAATCTGATTTTATCCATGTATAAGTGCTATAATCGGGTCCCCAGTGCTTCTATCAACCTAGAAAATGTGAAAAAGATCAACCCAGTAACTTAGTTTTGATAAACCATTTTCTGCAAGCATGTGAAAAAAAGGTCATTGAAATTTGGCACTCTAGTGATCAGTGTTTCCCACAGGATTTTGAGAGACTGTGGTGGTGATGACGCCACCCACTAATTAGCATATATGTGACGTCATCATGTCGTGTTTCATTTGATCTCGTGTTGGCACCTGAAATATGTTTCACTTCTACTCTTTGATCTGTATCTGTTTTTGATCTGTATTATATGTCAAATTATATTTTAAGCCGAATTAAGCTGTTTTAAATAGTGAAATAAAAATGTAAATGGGAATCATGAAAATTCTATTTGTGGGGGCCAGTGTTGATTCTGTGGTGGGCCACCACAAATAAATCAATGTATGGGAAACACTGAGTGATGTCAGAAGGGGAAAATACCGCCCCTTAATCTGCACTATCCAACCACGGCACTGCCATGTTATGCAGAGATCAGCTCCTCTGCATTTAAAAGAAGATACTCGAAAAGGCACATTTTTGCTCACATCTACAAAGTGGCGATTTTAACATGATATTTTGAGTTAAAACTTTACTCTGGAGACACCAAAGATTTATTTAACATCTTTAAAAAAGTCTTGCGAAATGTCCCCTTTAAAAATCATGGGTCATAGCTGAGGCTTTACTTAAACCTGTTGGCCTTTAGAAAAAGTTCCTGTTTAATTGAAATTCTGTCATCAGACAGCATGTTGTTTTTAGAAATCGTTATAGGTCCTCATCATCATTCAAACCAGAGATGGATGGACATGTCAAGGGGCTATAAAAATGGATTATACTATTTGGACTTTAGTGCTCTTTGATGATGTTCTCTGTAAGCAGTAGTTTGTCCTGAGTGATCTTTCACTGCAGGAATGATTTCCATTAAAAACTGTGGCTGGAGGAAGATGACATCAGCTAACACTTTACTTGCCCTGAAAGTGCACTTAAATGCAGCAGCATTCAGAAATAGTTGTTAGTAAGACCTGTTTGATATTCCAAGCCTTGCATCTTTCATACAGATAAAATGTTGAGACTAGGAATTTTTTCTTTGCAAGTAAATGAAAGTCCAAATACAGTTAGGTATTGACTATGTAAGAACTTACTTTGGTACCTGTATATCCTCAAGATGATTCATCGGGGAACTATTGTGAGATCCATGTTTCTGATTATTTTAAAGTGGATGTTTACACCAATAAAGATCATTACTCAGTTCTAAGCAAAGTCAGTGATATGTCAGAGATAGGAAAGGTGGGAGTGAGCAAAGCAATAGCTCTTTAACAAATGGTGTTTGACCAAGCAGTGGTCTCTCCTTTAAAAAAACAGCCCTAGATTTTACTGACTTTAATAGATTTTCCTATCTCTAAGATACATTTTCTATCTAAAGTTTTAGAAAAGGCTATTTTTTCTCAAATAATCCCTTATTTATTCAATCATGATATTTGAGATAATTTTCAGTCTGGTTTCAGAGCTGGCCATGTAGCACAGAGACCGCCCTGTTAAGAGTTGTGCAGCTGACTCTGAAGAGACTTGGAGATTGTTATTCTATTCTAGTTTTTGGATATTTTAATGTAAAAATCTTTGGCTTTAATGTACTGTAGTTCCATGTAATGTTTTGCAGATTATTTTGTGTTGTAAAGCTTACCTCTGTGTTAACTTGCTGTCAGTGTTTTCCTAATGATTTAGTGCAGTGGGACGCAGCGCAGAGTTCTGTTTGGACTGATTTTGGACACTCCCACAAAGACAGTACACATACTGTCAAAGCAAACAAATTAATTTTTCCTGCAAGGTTTCATTATTGCAGTAATTTATTTTTAAACAAATACATTTTCAGCTGTACACAAAGCTGTTTTTCTTTTTATGTGGAAAGACTAGTATGTATCTTTATTGTAGGCTACCGTCCTTTGTGGCTTTTTATCCATATTGTGTCTTATCTTGGTAAAACAGCTTCTGGAAAGAGAAAAAAAATACCTAATTTTTTTAATTTCGTCTGGGAATGACTGGATCGTTGAAAGATGGAACCCTGGCCATTAGACATTCAATATAGACCTCTTGCTGAGATGCACTTCATGCAGAGAAGAGATGTCATTGCAACGAAAGTTTCATGGTTTTAGTAAAGATTATAAGGGCACTTAAATAATAAACCTAATAATGATGTTCACAGAAAAATTATTTATAGTAAGTACTGCAATGTTGCGTGCAATAAGAATTGTCTGTTGTGGTTTCATGGTGACTTGAAAGGGACAAAAAGTAGGATTTACCCCCATCTAGTGATGAAATTGTATTTTGCATTCAAACGAATAGTGCTCTCTAGCGCCTCGCTTTTCCAAATGCGTGTTGCTACTATAGTAGCCTTTATGTACTCACTGATCTCCTTGTCCGTTTCAGCTAGTTCGCGTGTTCTGAATGAAAACGCGTTGTGGAAAGGTGTTGATAGGCTAGTGCTTTTTGTCCCTCTCTGCTATTATAGTTTATCAATATGGCAGATGACATGGAAGCCACCTTGGACTTACCCGTTCAATGTAAGTAAAGAGAAGAAATTCTAAGCTTACAAAGAAAAGATCACTCGCAGAGGTCATTTGACACCAATGAGCACATATTTATGAATAAAGACATTGATTTTGATTAATAAAACACTTAAAATCCTACTTACAGTCCCTTTAAAGGTAACGATATTATTAGTGGTGTATTACACGATGAACTGTATTGTTTTTTATTACTTTTTTCTATCTACAATACACCAAGGGTCTATGTAGTCGTCGTCATGTTTCTACAGTAGCCCTAAATGGACAAACTGCTCTACAGGGCTTGTTTCATCCCCAATTTGTCTTAAACCTCATTCACACAGCTCTTCAGTCCCAGAAAATACCTGTAAAATTGGCAGACAAGCTTCTGTGTGAACACAAACACGTCCTGTAAATCTTCATGGATCGTTCCGGAAAGAGGACCTAGTATTGCTGTAAGATACCCTGAAAACCCTCAGTGGAACAAGACGCAGAAACAATGCCGCAATGGGCGTGTCGTAGTGAGGACCTGTGTGTCACCGCAACAATTAAGTTATGATTCGGGGATCGGGGATCATTCAGCACCATAAAAGAATATCGCGTCACATGCTCATGCGCTTATAATAAACAAAAATGCCTGCGCATCATCGCAACAAGATATATTGTTCAGCTCCTCAAAACGGGGGTTTTAAATGCAAATTAACAATCGAGATGATAAATGTCTGCAAACTGGATTTAAACAGAGATCAGGCAGCTTTTCAAATATCCATTCTGAAGCTGAGATCATTCACCAGCATAGAACGGCGCATCACGCACTCCTTTAGTCTTATCATAAACAAAATTGCATGCAAGTTGTTTCTGGAGGGAGAAATAATGAATAATTAACAAACTTCATACACTGTGGAGAATAAACTACCAAGTGCAGGACTTTAAATACGTCTTTCCGGGATCTTTCCAGGATGTGTGAAAATCACGGGTGCATTTTCCATGTATTTTCTGTAATGTCTGTGTGAAAAGGGCTTTAGATGATGACATGTTGTCTTCTGGCAGCTAGCGTAGCTTCTCATTGCATTTCGAAATGTAGGTTTATTGCAATTCGCAATGTCACAGCTAGATGCTGCTAAAACACATTACACCTTTAAATCGTGACTCAGATGAGCCAAAATAAAACACGTCTTGTGTCATCTTGGATGTTTCGGTCTGCTTGTTTACTCTATCTTGCTTTAAGAATTCCCTCTTTTCAAGTCAATGCCTATTTTGGATTACTGAGAGCCTGCTGTTTTTGCTTCTCAACTTTTGCTTTAATTATCGACTGAGCCTTGGTTTGTTTTACCTCCGGTACTTCAGTAATCAAAGTCTTTTGGCTCTTATCCTACCTCCTGTCGTTCTTTGCATCTGGATCCCACGACACGCAGTCATGACAAAACTTCTGATTGCTTGGACGGTGAAATGGCTCCATGGGAATGAGCTCGCAGAAGGGACGGCATTCTTTCTCGTAGAGGGGGTGACGCTGACGTGTGTTATTTCACC
This sequence comes from Paramisgurnus dabryanus, assembly GCF_030506205.2. Classification (NCBI taxonomy): domain Eukaryota; kingdom Metazoa; phylum Chordata; class Actinopteri; order Cypriniformes; family Cobitidae; genus Paramisgurnus; species Paramisgurnus dabryanus. Next base: position 21,363,084 of record NC_133342.1, on the reverse strand, counting down.
ATGCTTGTGATGTCGTCAGAAAAGACTGGCTTGAATTATAAAAGTGCTGGCGAGTTAATAAATGGAGTCAACAAAAGGACAGCGCTCATCTATCAATTGACTATTTAAAGGGAGGACTTAGATTGCACTTTCACACTGTGAAACTCTTCCCAATGTGACTTGTGTGGCGGGGCAGAGGCGGCGGTTAATTAATCAGCTTGTGAACGGAGCGCCAGTGTAAACACTCCTGATAACAGAAGTGTGAGCGATGAGGTAGGAGGGAGATAAACCGAGTGCGACTGGGCCCTTTGGCAAGAGCACTTCATTAAGCCGTTTTAGGCCACTTTCCCTGCCTGCTCATAATGCTCGAGTTATCAGTAAATTTGCCTCGGCTATGATCTTATTCAATATGCACACAAAACTAATTAAGAAAGAAAGAAACAAACTGTGACATTTCCATATTTATGATGGATATGCATATTTGAGGGTGGAGTCAGAACTCGTCCTGATGGGCGGCTAATGTTTAAATAAAGAGAAGTTCATGGGAAGATTATGGGTAACTGATTTTTTTACACTTAAAAAAAAAAACATGTGACACTGCCTGTGAAAACACAGCTAAAGTCACTCTTTTTTTGTTCTGTTTTCTACATAAAGTCGATTTGCATGATGTAGCTAAAGAACATTCTGTGAAAGTGATATCTTGATATTGATATATTTAATATTTGAATGAGTAAGGCCATGTCAAAGATTCAAATTAAAGTGAAATGAATTATTAAAATCCAACTTTGTTGATCCTGATTTCATAATTAGATTGAGATTTTAGCCTGGATTTCACAGGCGCAGACACAATATTTAAAGTCCCACTATGGGAAAATCAGATTTTTATTGTTGTTTATATGTCTATTTGGTCTTTTAAATATGTTTAAAGACAAGTTTTTGCATTGTGTAAAACAAACTTAGCAGTTATGTGTCTGAAACTGCTGAATGTAGCAACCAATCATATATATATACTTTAGCTATGGTCCGAGGTGGTGAGAAAAAGAGTGGAGGCGGGGAGTAATTTGCATATTTACATCAAAGGTCAAAGCTGTGCAATTGAGTAGAGGTGGGACTAATTTGCATATTCATAGTTTCGTGTATACTAAATGAGGCAAGGCTGTAGAGTTACATTCAAGCTTAAAAGCATGAAGAAGTTACTTTTAGACAGGTAAACTTTTATATATGCTTTATGATGCTCAAAGATACATTTAAATTGAAACATTTTTGATTACAGGGAAACTTTAAATACACAATATAAAAATTACTTAATAATTGACTAAGCAGCATATTTTTAGAAAGAAACTAACCGTATATTTTAACTATAAATCTATTTCATTTGCTTATATAATTGGATACAAAATACAATTTCAAGAAGTTGATTACATTGAGAAAAAAGTACAGTAGCCTATAAATAACATGTTGGAAATACCTTTACAGTAGATTGTCAATATAGAATCCCTAAGAGCACAAATTAACAAGACACGTTTAAAAGACTCGAGGCTAAATCTGTCACTGAAGGCAGGGTTGGTGGAGGGTGTTAAAAAGCTTGCAGTCAATTGTAAAAACTTTGCCAATTAGAATTGTCTTTGTGCAGTGTATTGTTTTCTGGGTCAATTCTAGAATGATTTTATCGTTTCTGAAAACAAGAGCTGAGCGATCTTATAATAACATAAAACACCATTAATATTGAAAATTAAACTAAATGACAAGATTTGAATATTATAATGTATCTAAAAATAAAAAAAATAGGTGTATGCTATGCAGGCACATTAGATATTGAATTTTAGTTATTTTATTGAGCTATACCTTGCTGTTAGCATGCTGTGTATTTATTTAGAGTCAGACTGCAATGAATTAATGATTCAAATACTTATGATACTCCAAAACACAAATTTTTTGCCACCTATTGCTGTAATGACCTAGAAAGAGTTGCCGAAAAAAAATCAATGAACGAGGTTTTTGGTAAACAGAGACATAAGATACAAGTCATTAATCACCATTACTTGCTGTTAAGGCTCTTGACTTACTGGGTATAGTGGCTTGGTAATCAATAAAGTCTTAGTCATGTCATTCAAACATTACATGTGCAACTGCAACATGTGGAGTCGAGCCTTAGTTTCTAATGCCACTGAATCAGAAGAGTGATTCTTTTTTGGAATCGACTCCTAGGGCCCTATCATACAGCCGGCGCAAGTGTTTTTTTGCTAGTTTTATCCCGGCGCGGTTGTCATTTTCACATACAGCGCCACGTTGTGTAAATAGCAAATACATTTGCCGCTCATTTTTGGGAGGGCGTTCTGGTTTGAAAACGAGGTGTGTTCAAGCATACTGTTAGCATGTTGCTTTTTTGAGGCAACTAAAATAGACTATATTGTTTTTATTAGTAGTAATATGTGCCTGTAAATGGGACAACAATGCGCTTATTAACACAATTTTTGAACATCAATCTTAAACTGGTGGTCTTCTTCCTCCACTTAGCAACTGGCTTTTAAAGGGAATGGGAGATAAGACTCTTATTGGTTTATTGCACGTTGCGCCCAAAACGCACCCATTACTCATTTAGAGAATAGGAACAACCCCTTTAGACAAATTCATCGTTAAATTAGCAAAAGTGGATTCGGACACACCCTTTTAGACTGTGCCCCATGCGCTTTAGACCATGCCCTTAGATTGTTAAAATAGGGCCCATAGGTTTTTCTACTTTTTAATGATTATATTTGACTATATATTGATGTTTTTTATAAATGTAAGCCCCCTTTTTTATGGTGCCAGTGAAAGAAAGAAATCACAAAAATTCCCACATGTAATGTTTGTTGCTTGGCTGTAGAGGTGAATGACACAAAAACAGTTGCGTCCAACTCTTGAGTAGAAATGATAAAGATTTTGATATGATATTGAGATTGATATCAAGATTTTTCATTGCAATTAAACTTAGATTTTATTAATAAAATGACAAGGAAAATAAAAATGAGTCAATTATTTAAAGAAAAAAAAAACGTGTTTCCTCATATTTCCATTTAAAAATGTTTTGTTTATGTTGGTGGGTACTGGCATAGATTATACCCATTTCAGTGGGTCGAGAAATGAAAACTTTGGGAACCCCTGCTCTGGTGAACTGGTCCTACTGCTTCTAGTGGTCTGCCTGGCCGGTACTATGCACAGCCGCTGCCTTCCTGACAGATGGCAGGGCTAACCAAGCGTGATGACCCGCTGGTAGTATGCTGCGTATTTATAGAGTCAGACCAGGGATGAAATTTCTTTTGAAGTGTTCATGGATGATGATGATAGTGGGAACTACACAGAATGTGAAAATATGTGGGAAAAATTAAGGACAGCAGGACTTGACCTACTCTGGATGCGGGTTGGAGCCAATTAACCTCATTATATTATGCAGATTTATTTGTCCATGAATCTGAGGAGTTCACCAGGAGGCGGCAGAGATCTAGTCACTATTTTACACTGAATTGTAGAAATGAGATGCTTGGAGATCCACTGTCTACTGCATACACTCTCAGAGAAAAGATATTAAAGCTGTCACAAGGGCAAAGTATACCTTTGTACCTAAAGAGTGCCTATTAGTACTTTACAGGTACATATTAATACCTCACAGGTACATATCTGTAGCTAAATGGTACATATTAGGACATTTTTAAAGGGTACTGTCCCAGTGACAGCTTTTGGACCTTTTTCTGATAGTGTACATGACATGAGAATTCAGCACAAGCCTCTGTGGGCATGAACCTCCATGGACATTTACTGCACTTTCCACTGGCAGCACAAATGATTTTTGGCATTATGCTGCTTGAACCTGTTTGTGTACAGTGGGTTGACTGTTATCTGTGTGCCATGGTGAAATGAGATGGAAAACATGTGGAGATCGCTGTAAATTCTCAATTTATTAATTCTGTTTTTTTTGTCTGTCTGGAGATGCAAATTTTAAAATACCAAGAATAAAATGTACATTTTCTTAAAAGAAATCATATCACAAGGTGACAGAAAATTGCTTGACTATAATTGAGGAGTTCAGATGAAAAAGCCGCTAAACGCCACCTCCATCAAAAATGATATAATGATATTAACCAAATACTCTTGGCATGTATTATACATCCATCAAATACTTTTGCTTTAAATACGCTTAGTCCTGGCTTCATTCAGAAATGCCGGTTTTTGGCAGAATCAATTAAAGGGATAGGTCACCAAAAAATAAAATTCTTCTATTTTCTCACTCATGTTGTAACAAACCTGTATAATTTATTTGTTCTGATGATCACAAAGGAAGATATTTTGAGTAATGTTTGTTACCAAGTCGTTCATGAGCCCCATTCACTTCCAAAATAAAAAAATGTCCTACTATGGAAGTGAAACAGGTGCATGATCGGCAATATCTAATTTCTTGTTCGAGTGAGAAAACCATGACATAATTGTTATTTTTTGGTGAACTATCCCTTTAAGTTTTTGATAAAAAAAAATGCTCTTTTACAAAAAAACTTCTCAAATGCACTTAGCTGGTTTTGCATCTGAGCTGTTGAATTGTACTAGAAAATAAATTTAGAAAACCTTCACAGATCCCAGAGGTTGCAATGCATTAAATTACAGTGCGACATCAGGAAGTTCTGTAGTTGAATTACTAAACAACTTATTACAAATCATGAGATTTATAGAAATAATGTGATGTTAATATGAATATTGCAGCAGAGAATGGGGTCTCTTCATTTAAATTGGGGTAGGAGAAGGTAGAATGACTTCACAGGCTAAAAAGAAAGTCTAACAGGAGCCAACACAGTACAGGTAATGAGAAAGGCATCTGATCATAAAAAAGAGCTCTTCTTGTATATTGCCTCATATGACAAATCGCTTTGTTTCATAATCCTTGTAAGTCGCTTTGGATAAAAGCATCTGCTTAATGCCTAAATGTAAATGTTTACGCAAATAAACCCCAATAGCAAACCCATTGGTAGGGATTCTACAGTGAGAACAAGGAGACAATCAAGGTTTAAAATGAAGATGTGGCATTTGCCATCAAAAACAGTTAGTGTAAATCCCACAGTGGGACTTATGCTAACTAATGTCAGTAAATATCAGTAATGCAAATAAGGTCTTGCAATTAAGCATTGTGTTCAAGTTCCTTTATTGAGCCCGTAATTGACTGTGCTTAACTGAATCAACAACATGGAGAGCACTACAGCAAACAAATGTTTAAATCACCAAGAGCCATTAGCAGATTAATAGCTGGCAAATCTGAGTGCAGGTCCACCTTAAATTACCTAAAACTAGCTTTCAATCGACAATAATTAACATTTCTTTAAACATGTGCATGTTAAGTGTTTAAATCTATGAGCACATTGCACCTGTGTAGTTAGTCTTAATCCCAGCTGCCTCTCTGAAAGATAAGCCATTTAGTTTTTTTGATGCACAAGCTCTGTCTTTACAGAGATTGCCCCCACTGTCACATGTTGCTTTCCATAATGCATCAGTTAATCTGCTCTTATCAGCAAAGAAAACACCTGTTAAATCCCCAGTCTGTTCAGGCTTTTGCCATATTTTAATAGTTGTATTTTATGCTTGTATAATAACCTGTTTGTTTTCACCTCACTAAATGTTTCATCGATGGCATAATGTGTGATATATTATTTTTATCCCTCATGCATTTTTTAGTTCTCTTCAGGGTAGTGGCTAAAAATGCACAAGGATCTGAAGAGTTGTCATCTTTCTGAGTGTTTTATAATCTATGGCTTTTAATAAATCTAAAGTCTTTATTTGTTTCTGATTTAAAATCATTATCTTGGGAAAACTCTCAGGGCTCATTAAAGGTGCAATGTGAAACTTTAAGGAGGATTTCTTGACAGAAATGCAATATAATGTAAATAATTATATTATCAGTTGTGTATAAAGGCCTTTCATAATGAACTGTATTGTATTTATTACATTACTATGAGACATTTTTATCTACACACACTGCAGGTCCTTTTACGTGGAAATCACCAAGTTTTTACAGAGAGCGTTTCATCCCTACGATGACATGTTTGTCACGTTGCAGCTGCTGTAGCTTCTCTTTGCGTTTCCAAATTGAGGTTGGTTACATTTATCCCACCACTAGATGCCACAAAAACCTACATTACAACTTTAACAGGGCTAAAATACTTTTGCAATAATAGCTGGAAGTTATTTAGCTGTACAGTAACTCGTGGCATAACATGATATAAATTCATACACCCACCTTTGGCTGGCAATGATGCAGACGGGTCACAAGCCAGACCCAGTCTCTCACATAGGCCCCGGGCATCTGGCCACTTTTGTTGTTAAGCACTGAAATATTCATCTCTCTTTGTGTTTCTAGATTATCAAAGAGTCACACTGTGTCCGAAACTCCTAGATGTGTGTCCTTTAACAAGCCTGGACATTGGAGTGCATGTACATGAGTAATGAAACTAGGGTCAAAGGTCGATCTCCCTGTAGAGTAAATGTCAGCTGCAAAACTGCCCTGCTTTGAAGCAGCTTAGAACAATGGAGGAAAGATGCATTGATTCATCTTACTGCACTCGGTTGGAGGTTTTCTCCATGATCCTACTCTGAAAAATCAGAGTCCATTTTATACCACATGCTTGTAAATGAAAGTCAACAAATAATCTCTAGGAAATTGTAGCTTAATATTGGCGACTTTAACATCTTTATTTATGGTAGACTTTTGCATAGAATTCGCAAGAGTAGAGTATTTTTAAGTAAATTATCTTAGCATAATGGTTGATATGCTTTAGCTATGATTTGAACTGAGCTAACGTTACTTTGTAAATGCACCCATTTCATTGCTAAAAAACAATATTAGTTTGTGTATTTGGTATAATTCAATGTGTTTGCTTGGTTTATGGTTAAAGAGTAACTAAACCCTAAACCAACTTTTTTTAGTTAATGATCTGTAAGAATGATGCTTTATTAGTGCTGTTCATTGACTTTTGTAAGTTTTTTTGACATTTAGATGTAAAGTGTTTCAATACTACAATATATGGTGTAAAAACGTCTTGAGTGCTGCCCTCTTCGGGTTGAACGGTGGCTACTGCAGTTGAATTTTCCTATAGGATTGTGTGTCCAAAAAATGACTCGTGACGTAAGCAGGTTCAAGATCACCACGCCCTTGTTACGATCTCACCACACACTTAGTTTGTCTCCCCTCTATCTCCTTGGGATCTGCCCACTTTTCTTGCATTTTTCAAATATTGCCAGTGGGTGGAGTCAGGCTCTGACCAGGGGTTTAGTTACGCTTTAAAAAACACATTATTATCCACAAACCGAACATTTTTGTAACGCACGGATTTGAAAAGCTCTGTGTCCCAGATTGGCCAGCCAATCTGTACGTTGTGATTGGTCTGAATACCTCTGAAGTCAGCCGGAAATCTGACGCTGCTTACCATGTTTGAAAGATTCGGTCGCAATGCTAACAGGAGTTAACTTACAGGCTGCGAGAGGAATTATGATAATGTCGGACGTGTCTACATCACCAATCCCAGGAAGTCAACTGTTGCGTACAATCCGTGTGTTTGTTGTAGTCCAAGAAAAGAGATTTACATTGGAGGCTAAGCTGTAATGATAAATCACGTGTCCAGTCAGTAGGAAGTCCATATCAATCTAAAATCACTATGAGTCGGAGTCGTTTATAACGTGCATTTAAAAAGCAACACTCGTTAAACAAAATTATTCAAAATATTCTTTAGTATCATGAAAATACCTGAAACAATCTGTAGAACGGCGATATATATATCCTTCTTGACATTTACTGGAATAGCGTCCATATTGCTGCTACTTCTGTGGCACAATTGGAGTTTCTGTACGAGAGCGCACTCTGGCTTTTGGATGTGGCGGCATTTCACCGTAATTCATTCAAATTCATTAATTGAGAAAACGCGCATTTGCATGATAAATCGTTACAGTCCTATTGGAGACGATAACTCGCGTCATCGTTTACTTTGGGGTATGTACATTTTGCATATCGTTAACATGTACTTACACCACAGGAAAGGTAAGATCATGAATCGGATCATTGGATGCCAAATCCGCACAGCTATGGTCGCCACCTCCCCTCGTCTTTTGGAACATTTTTATTTTCCACAAGATATTTGTTCCAGAGGTCAGTTAGTCGCTAGCCAGACTGGAAGTTAACTTTGGGCGAGCCGCATAACCATGGTAACACGTGTGCGTCCGATGTGCCATACTGTATAGACGTTTCATTGTAAAAAAAAAAGACATTTATAGAATGAAACCGGTGAGTAATTATCTCTGAGTACTTCACTGTGTTTCAGCAGACCAGCTGCGATTTGTTCACGTGAAGTATTTTGGCTGATAATTAATAAGGTGTTAATGAAAGCTAATAACGTTTAACCATGCTACGTGGTTGCTCTTTTTTAGCATAGAAGGTCGTTTTCCTAATGGCTTTGGTGTCACTTTGACTGACAATGTCACAGGAGGTGTAAAAGTGAAAGACCGCTTGTCTAATATAAGTTCCACAAGTCTACAAGGAACTTGAAGTACCAGAGATGAAATTCCTCTTGTGATTTATTTCATATACTGCGTTTGAAAAAATACAGGCACCAAATTGGAGTCTGATCCTATTGAAAAAGAGGTAAATACATATTTTTATGTGCCAGAGCAGAAAATATAGTCTTCAGCATGCAGTTTAGTGTTCTGCAACTCCTTGCCTCCTGCAGTATATTTAATAAGGGAAATGCTATTGATGCCACTTTGTATATAGTATGGGCATATTATTAGGTGGACGTTTTTGCTGTTGTGGGATGTGCAGCGAGGCAGGAAATTGAAAAGGGAGTGACGGCAGATTTAGCGCGTCACCACTAATAAGCCTTGTTTGCGAAGACAGGAGATTGCACACATCAATTTCACGCTTAAGATTTAGAGTGCCACTGTTACCTGGCCCTGTTTAGCACTTCCCCAAATGCTTAAAGGATGTTTGACGCTCCCGGTCTTGGAGAATCTGAAAAAGACACATTAAATGCACTGCTCACTAAAGTCAAGTACTGGAATTAACATAGATGTGCAATGAATGAACCAATGTTGTAACTGAAAATGAACTATTGATCTCATTTGAAATGATTGCATATGAAACATCAAAAACAAATGCAATGGGATACATAGGGACTTGATATCCAATGTCGTGTTGAGCTACAGCGATTAAATTTATATTTTATAGTCTACAAAGGCTGTAGAAGCTGAATTTTAATGTATGCACTATTCTCTACTGTTACTTACAGTTCAACAAAATTTTTTAATTTACTCATAATTTGTTCTGATGAACACGAAGGAAGATATTTTGAGGACTGTTTATAATCAAATCGTTCATGAGCCCCATTCACTGTCATACTATTATTTTTTCCTTCTATGAAAGTAAAGGGGACTCCTGATCAGTTTGGTTACAATTATTCCTCAAAATATCGTCCTTCGTCTTCATCAAATACATTTATACAGGTTAACATGAAAGTGAGAAAATGATGACAGAATTTTCATATTGTGGTGGCACATAAGTCACATCAGTGCAGCTATTGTGACCATTATTCAAGGTCACATGCGAATCTGACCTCCATTTACATTTGGCAGGCACTTTCATCCAAATGTACAGCGCATTTAAAATATACTTTTTTATCAGTATTTGAATCAAACCCCTGACTTTTGCTTTTCTAGCGCAATGCTCTACCAATTGAGCTATAGGAACATATTCAAATCGTAGCTACAGTAGCAGCACAAAAGTGGGTCACAGCAAAACAGCTAAATGCCTCATGTGAAGTTTCCAAGTCATTTGTACAAAATTGAATTTCTAATAGCGCTGAATAAAAACAGAACTATGAATATGTTCTCCGCTCCCTTTATGTCATTATAGCAGAAGAGGAAAGCAGAGGGGGAAGCAGAATCATGCTTTATGGAAATAAGCTCTGCATGGAAATCATTTATCGCGGCTTTATGAAACTTTATGGCTAGGTGAAAGTCTCTCCGCTTTCTGAGGTTATATCACTGGGAGTCGATGATTAAAGTAGAAAGATTGGAGCCTTTTGTGTTGTGCTACTTATTCTCGAACGCAAAGCACCCGAATAATGCGATGCCCTGTCTGAAATTCTCCAGAATGGGGGAGTTATAGCTTCCCTCACATTTCAGCTGCACCTTGCTAGCACCATCTGCCATTGATTTAAAAAAGGCAAGGGTCTTTATTAGGCTGCAAATCCAAGGCTTTTGCTAAGGTTAAGTTCTGAAAATAACTGTTATTAAAATGCTTAGACAATAATTGCATTTGATATTTGCAGGATGAAACTTAATAGGATGCGCATAATACATTGATTCTGTTAACAACACATCAGTAGTTTTGCATCAGAATGATTGGTAGCTTTCTTAAACGCCATCATTCAGTGGGTCCTCGTGGATGTTTAATAGCAGGGCCGTGCAGAGACCTTTGGAGGGGCAGGTGCTCAAGGTATAAAAAGGGCACATGAAACATTCCTTGCGGACACACATATCAATATGGATGCAAATAAAAAAACATTATTTGAAAAATAATAAGTCTAATATTTTTCTTTTTTCCCTTGCAAATAAAGTGAGACAGAAAAAATAATATAGGTAGAGTTGTGTGCAGTGTTGGGAGTAACGCATTACACGTAACTTGCATTACATAATAATATTACTTTTCTGAAGTAACCAGTAAAGTAACGCATTACTTTATAAATGTACACATTAATATTTGAGTTACTTTTTTAAAAAAGTAATGTGAGTTACATTTCAGTTTAATTAATTTGATTAATGTACTGAATTAAACTGAAAATTCCCCGGGCCTGTTGAATGCTTTATTCTGATTGGCTGAGAAATGTTCCATGGGTGTAGATTATTTTTCTGTAAATCGCACACCTTAACTGTCAAATGTCTTAAAAATAGGCACCAGACCGTGGTATAGAGGAATAATTGACTCTGGTTTTTTGAATTATAAGAAAATAATGCACACCTGCGGTGTTGACACTCTATGCATCGCTGCTGAGTGGGAACAGTTATAGTCGGAAACAGAGATGGCAGGCAAGAGCTTGACATTTATGCAGCGGAAATATGCAATTTCTAAATGCACAACTCCTCTGTCATAAAAAACACCTGCAAAGCCTGAAAGAGATCAAGCCTCAGCCAAGTAAGAAAAAGTAACGCAAAGTAACTTAAAAGTAACGTAGGCATTACTTTACATGAGAAGTAACTAAGTAACGCAATTAGTTACTTTTTTGGGGAGTAACTTAATATTATAATGCATTACTTTCAAAAGTAACTTTCTCCAACACTGGTTATGTGTGTCTTTAGTATGAAGTTTTGTGATAATGATAATGCATTGTGACTTTAAGTTTACAGGTTATTAATGTGGACTTTTGGTCATATTTAGAGTATAATTATATTCTAATCCTGTTCTGAATTTATTTTTTAATTATTTAAATAATAATGAAAACAGCAATTATGAGAATAATTCAGAGGATTAGAAAATCATAAATAAGTATGCGCTTACTTTACAAGTAAGTGTTGTAAAAACAATTTTTATGGCATTTGTGTTTTTAATAAAAACTGGTATAACAGTAATTCAAAGTATGAACATTTTTTTTGTCAAATAACAAACAGCAAGACTGAAGTGAGTGAACATGTATGCATCATTGTTTATGTATATGCTGTGTGCTGTAACTAACGTTGCTTGCATCTAACATTCCTGTTAATCAGTACATTATGATCACTAGCATTAAACTCGTAACCTGGTATATACAGTACTGTATTTCTTTTGCTCAAAGTGTCACTTTAACACACATGCGGTTATATATATGTCACATTTATTTGATCTTATATGGATTGTCTACACAATGTTTCTTCAGGGATACAGACAAACCATATATTGTCTTAATAGTGTATTTATTGGATTCATGTTTCACCTGCCAAAGCATTACTACCTTGTCTGCAGGGAAAAATACAAGAGGAATATTATTGGCCTGTCCCAGGATAAGGTGGGACATTTATGATTTACGATGACAGCTCACTTCAAACCTGATATTTTAGCTGTCAGCTCGCTGTATGCCTGTAAACTATATCCCGTTTATTGTTTTACGTCCTTGTTTGTGGATCCAATCATATTTTTAAAGCCAGAAGCATACAGTTTTAAAGAGTCAATTTTCAGCAAAAAAGCAATGAAAGGTTGTTTAATGAATTTCTCTTTCTCTCTTTTTTGCTGGTGAAAGTCAGGCAGTCAGCACTGAGCCAGCTGTATTGACATTGCATTCATTTTGCTGTTTAGATCTTGTTCACGATTGTCACCACATTTTGTTTGCATCTTATTTTCAAAGCAGACAGTATTGTTTGGCAGCAGACCAATGACCGACTTGTCCTGTCACCAACCAAATATATTCATAAAAGATGAAACCCAATATGGTTGTAGCCCTGTAACCCCCCCACAAGCGGTTTTCCAGTTTGATTGATTGGCTTTTTGAGTGTTTTTGTAGCTGAGCTGCTAGAACACGCTGTATGGATACCATGAAAGCACTGTAAGTCACTTTGGATAAAATGTAAAAGTAATTATTTTTTAATGCTGCAAGGATATATATCCCAAACACTCATGTTTTTGACACTCTCTCGATAGATGTATATTCAACAGTCTATATATACTGGATATACACTCTAAAAACAAATGGTGCTATAAAGCACCAAAAGTGGTTCTTTGCTCGTAATCATAAAAGAACCATTTTTATATAGCACCAGTGTAGAACCATGTAGTGCTATGAGGAACCATAAAGGGGCCATATAGAACCACTATAGCACCACATATGGTTCTACATAGCACTATATGGTTCTACACTGGTGCTTCACCGGTGCATATGGCACTAAAAATGGTTCTTCTATGATTACGAGTAAAGAACCACTTTTGGTGCTATATAGCACCGTTTGTTTTTAGAGTGTACCTGCACGGGCTTATTGGAATTGTGTATTTTTTGCATGCATCTCTGCAGGTACATATAGCTGCATCTTTCTGTTGAAGTGTCTCAAGCACCAGAGGGACTTGCTTTTCTCCATTTTGATGTGGGTTCAAGGTTGCAAAGCATACAATACTGAACATTATTGGCATATATTCTTCAGTTCATGCTTATGTGACCGTGGTGGATAAGTCTCTTGTCATTACTTTTAGAATTGTGTTCGGCCCAGCCCAGGTATGTCAAGAACTTGTTTACATGAGCATAGTGATGACTAACAGGACGGTAATGAATGATAAAAATACATCTGTATGTTTAAGTTGGCTTTGTTGTATTTAATAGCCTTTATTTTCCTTTTCATGACGTCACATTTCTTTTGGTTTGTAAGTGTATGTGTGTTTGTACATGTTAACAATCTGCAAAGTTACAAATCTCTACGATGTTGTGAGTTATAGGGCCCTATCTTGCACCCAGCGCAATTGACTTTGTCAGTGACGCATGTATCATTCGTATTTTGCACCGGCGCGCAGCAGATTTTTCCCTCCACAGACGCACGTTGGCAAACTAGGGAATGAACTTGCGCTCTCTGGGCGGTTCAGCGCAAAAAAGGAGGCGTGTTCCGGCGCAAACCATCTTGATGCTATTTTGCAGTTTCAAAAAACAATTGCGCCACTGACCAGAAAAAAAAAGTTTAAAGTCAGTGGCGCGTTGCCACACTTTGCTTATCTAATCTACACAGATGCAACAGTTATTTTTGCAAATCATAAATTGTTACAATAAAAAATATTAACACATGAGATAAGGGAAATCATTGTGGTGAGCATTGTGGTGACAGTTTTTATTTATTTTGTGTGGCTGCTTTAAAAAATTATCATGCAAATAACGATTAAAATATTTTCATACGTTTGTTGTGTGGCTGTATTACATTTATTTGATGTAAATAATAATTAAAATGTTTTCATAAGAAACCTTAATGTATATGAACTTGATTTGTAAGAGTACTTTGGGGTTGGACCTCTTGCGTTTCTTGGCTTTCAGCGGTGAGGGTGGACGCATGCAGCAATGTCCTCTGCTGGCGTCAGGTCCTGTATAGAGGCAGATCCACCTCCCGTTACACGGCGTGTCCGATTTATTCTGGCAAGCTTGGGATTCCCCCATCTCCTGACATCATTGTAGCGCTTGCGACGCAATGTCCTGGGGATGCCAGCTGATGAGACAATTGTGGCTATTTCCTCTCTTTTTCTGTCTTTGACTGCTCTTACAAGAACGTGGGTCTCCTCGGCTGTGAACTGCTCCTGGCGTGCGCCTGGTAAATCCGTCATAATAATAGCAACCCGCCATGGAACTTGCGCACTTGCGTTTAAAGGGAATGTTGGATGACGTTCTGATTGGTTTATTTAACGTTATGCCCAAACCACGCCTATGAATAATGAACCTACTTCAGACCAACCCCTTATTGATTTGCGCCTGGCGCAAGAGTTATTTCTCCCGCCGGGAAAATAGCAACAGCGCCCAAGATCCTCCCACAAAGTCACTTGCGCTTTGCGCTTCGCACTTGCGTTTCAGATCGTTAAAATAGGGCCCATTGTCTTCAACTGAAATCTCTTATTTTGGACTGAACACAAGGATTGTAAGCAACAGTTTACTTTCCCAGCGCGTTGATGTGAAATAGATTCAAATTATCATAATTTTGCCCCGCTTCTGACTTACAGCCTGTAAGTAGCCTATGTTTTTATATTTAAAAAAATGTACTAGTGACTATTTGAACCATGATTCAAACACCAGTTTTGAGCAGTGTAGTAGGGCTTGTTGTTTGTCATTTCTATGATCACAAATGCAGACATGGTTTTATGTTTTAGTATCCTTACCTTACCAATCTGTTACGTTCTTCTCAAGCCGTGCTGACTAAGTTGATCGATCAGCTTGGTCATTAGCATTTTTTGGATCAGATTTGGGCTCATATTGATAAGGTAGTAAACTCGAATTTATCTCATGTTAGGAGCTGATCCTCAAAATATATTAAGGAGCTTTACATTTCTGGCTTCAAAAATGTACGGTTTGTGGAAAATAATGTGTTTTTAACCACAAATAACGTGAACACATTGTATTATTTTACAAAATACACAAAATAACGTTGTTTTTAGCAAAGAAATAGGTGCCCTTTAGAGCCCTATTACGTTGCTATGAAGAATTATATTTTATGTATCTGGTTAAATGCAAAGTGTTCACTTATGGTGGACATTTCATAGAAGGATGCAGAGCTACATATTTTAGGTTATGCATAAATGTAGCCAGATGTACGAATGGCGAGTGAGCCTGGGGTTGAATTATAAATATTGTTCTCAGCTCTGTGCTAAATATTATGTTGTCCTAATGTGTCTAGACAGAGGAGGTTTTTAGCAGATAATATGTATGCACTATTATAGGTAGGTAGATAGGTAATTCTCATTTTCAGTACAGATAATGCAACAGTGGTTAATCTAATGCTTGCATTTGGTGTGTTGTATATTTTAGCTGGTGGCCTTAGTGATGGGTATATCAGACTGATATAATGTTTGCAAGTCAACACAGCGGGTTATTAGTATTCTGTCTCTAATAAAAGCAAACCGCCTTGGCTACCCTGCAGTTTTTAGGAGGCAGGAAGTTGCAAGCTTTTCTCATGAGATATTATAGCTACTGTGGCCCTGAAACTCAAAATAATTAATGTGTTCATGGTCCACTGGGGAAAAATAGGCCATGATCCTTCCTCTTTTGAGCAAGTTTAAAAATGTTCCCCACATTTCTCACTTGTTTATATTTGTGCAGCATCAGCACGGACCCCATGTTCCTTTTCCACCGCAGATGTCACTTTCACTAGACAGACCCTTGCAGGGAATAATGGTTGTTGTTAAAGGTGAGCTTTTCCAAGAGGCGATTCAGCTTTTCTTGAGTATGTGGATATGAGGTACTGTAGGATAGAAGTAGAGTAGTGACCCGACTCACCACTAAACAATCACCAGCTGTACCATAAACACAATGTGACTGTGTCATTCATGTTTCATGGCATATTGTATGGCTTGATGGAGTTGAACCGAATCCATTGCTTTGCCAGAGACATCTCATGCCACATATGAATTCATTAAAGACATACATAATATAAATTAAGCCAAACAGAAATCACTAAATTTTAAAGACTCCAAGAAACGCCTTTTCTTTTTTCAAATGTTAATGTTACAGTTAAAGGGACATTCCACTTTTTTGAAAATATGCACATTTTCCATCTCCTCTAGAGTTAAACATTTAGATTTTTACCTTTTTGGAATCCATTCAGCCGATCTCTGGGTCTGGCACTTTTAGCATAGCTTAGCATAATTCATTTAATTTGATTAGAGCATTAGCATTGCACTAAAAAATAACCAAAGAGTTTCGATATTTTTCCTGTTTTAAACTAGCCTCTTCTGTAGTTAAATCGTGTACTAAGACCGAAGGAAAATTAAACGTTGCGATTTTCAGATATGTCAGGCAGATATGGCTTGAAACTATACTCTCATTCTGCCCTAATAATCAAGGACTTTGCTGCCGTAACATGACTGCAGAAGGCTTAGTGATCTTACGCAGTGCCCAAAAATAGTCCCCCTGCCATTGAAAGTTATGAAGGGCACTATTTTTGGCTGCTGTGTAATATCATTGCGCCTCCTGCTTAATATCTGCCTTATCACTACCTTATCAATACGAGTCGTATTTGATTTAGAAAATGCAGATGACCAAATTGATCGATCAACTTTGCCAGAGCGGCTTGAGCAGGACGTTTGGTAAGGATATTAAAACATTAAAAACATGTCTGCATTTGTGATCGCAGAAACGACAAACATCAAGCGCTACTCTGCACTGCTCAAAACTTGCTCTGCTCAAAACTTGCGTTTGAATCATGGTTTAGTAAATTAAATTTAAATATAAAAACATAAACTACTTAGCGGGCGGAATTAAATTGCGTCATCATGTACTTACAGATTTGTACAGTTTGCATATCATTAACATGTACTAATACACACTCACACACCAAAGGAAATGTAATATTGTGAATTGGATAATTGGTGCTCTTTAATGGTAAATTTATTGCACCCATTATCTAGTATCTAAGACACAAACATCTCGCTTTTGATGTCATGGGTACAAATGGCTCACAGGAGAAGAATTCAGCTTTAAAGGGTTTGGTGATGTTAAAGATGTGCCGATGACCTTAGAACAACCGTGAGACAGTTCTCTCGGCCGTTTCGAATCACCATGGAGGCACATAATGTCCACGAGATAGTCGTCTTTAATCAGGAGAGAAACACGCTTGGTACATGCATGTGGGAAGGGGGAAGACGATGGCACCCGGAGATAAGGTCAGCCGTTAAATGTTATCATAAGCCACATGAGAAAGGACTGCGGAACGAGAAAAGACAGGTGAAGTTGTAAAATGGCTCTATAAATGCCAGTCGTCGTGAATCAGCCAAAAAGCTCCAGAGGGGAAAGTCTAGCATCATGTGAGTGGGCTGAAAACATTGACTTTTATGCAACAACTCCTCTGTCTTTCTCTATTAGCAGTATGCTGTCTTTATATATTTGACCCAATGCCTAAACTGAACACTGAAACTTAAATTATTCAAAACGGGGCGATTTTGCTCTGGTTATTTTCAGAGCATTTTATCTTGGTATGAGCTATCACGTCACCCAAGTTAGCATTGTAAATTTGTTCAGAATTAGATTATTTATCATGAGAAATCAAAAGTACAAACATACAGCAATTGTGCTTTCTATTTGCCCCTGCACTCTTGAACAATGTTAAAATGCTGTGGAGGCATCCACCACCAGAATCACCTCCGTGGATCACTCTAATAAGCACCGGTCAAATTGCTCCTATAAATCAAAGGCTTGGCACCTCTGCCCTCCTTTCTGAAGAGCTGTACAGTAATGGTACAAGAAGCTAAGATAAATTGTTATTACAGCACTGCGGTACAATAATAACTCTGTGGAGCTGGTCTCCTCGACTGAAGAGAGAGGAAAAAAATCAATTTTATAATCACAAGTGTAGTAGAGGTTGAAAGGGCAACACGAAGGATTCTGTTCTCTTTGGTTATTTCCCCTTGCGGGTGCCAAGCACTGCTCCATGGTCTAGAAAGGGCAAGGAAGGAACATATGGAAAAATGTGTCATCCCGTTGGTGCTAATTCTCATTCGGAAGAAGTCTAAACAAGCGAGCTGTTTTAACGTTTCCATTTAACGTGCATTTACTTGTACCGAGGGGAATTTCATTAGCAACCCAATTTCAGCCACTGCCGCTGACCCGAATGATAAAACGGAGACAAACCCAAACAGGCTGGAATTCATTGCTGCAAATTAGTAATGTGCTCAGCTGTTTTCTTTTTGTTTGGGCTTCTGGTGAAACGTCTACACAGGTGTCATACTTTGCAGAGCCAGAGTCCTAATCAGCAGCCTTGGGAGATGCCTGCCAGAGGAGTCAGGTTAGGCATTAATTACCAGCCTGTCAGCACATACAGTACAATGAAAACACTGAAGTTGAATGCATTGTTGTACGACTGTATCAACGTATCGGTGCCGGGGTGAAAAAGCAAACTGACTGCCGGGGGAAAATGCAAGAGTTTTTCATCTCTTACTGAGGATGTGCCAGTTATTTTTCAAGGTCCCATCGAAAGCACAAAATCAATTATTTAGAATTAATAGCAATTTACTGTTGGCAGTGGATATTTTTCATTGAACAACAGCATTACGATTGACTAGTGTGGGTCAATATGTAAGGTTCATTAAGTTTAAAAGATGTCCATTTGTGTAAGAATACTTGGAAAGGAAAATGGCTTCATGACTTTTTTTCAAAAAATTTGCAGATTGAGTCATTTTTGTAATATGAAACTGATGCAATGCATGAATACAATGCAGAATAAAGTCCCCATAAAAATATTTATGCAGTGTTTATTATAAACAATTTATCTTTTTTATTCATGTACCCTTATAAACCTTCATCAATATCTGAAAATATTCTTCCGCTGCCTTGTGGCAATCCTTTTTTTTTGAGGACATCAGCTAAACGGGTTGGGTGAGAGCATCAATTAGCCCCACCCCCTCCAACTGTTAAAGGAAAACACCACAGTTTTTCAATATTTTACTATGTCCTTACCTCAACTTAGATTAATAAATGCCTATCTTTTTTTCAATGCGTGCACTTTTAATCTTTGTACAGCACAGTGGCGGCTCGTGACTGCTCTTCCGAGGATGCGCTAATTCAAAATAAGTGTTCGGATTGTCACGTGTGTGGTTCCCTTTTCCAAAATATGTGTCCTGCGTGTGGAGAGATCCTGTGTACATCACGTGTTTTGTTAAAATATGTGCCTGCTGCACACGCGTTAAAACCGTTTATGATAAAAGAGACACTCACGTTCCCTAAATACACGCAAGACACTCCCTTAACAGTAAACTCTGATTACGCATGAGATTATGCGAGTATCTGGCAAACGCGAGTGTCTGTTTTCAAGTTCAAGGCAGCAGGCACTTATTTTGGCATGACACGTGATGCACACACAATCTCTCAAAGTGCAGAACACATATTTTGAAATGACGAACCACACACATGACAAGCTACATACATGTTGTGACGAACTTCGCATCGTGCGCTTCAAAAAAAGAAGTCACCAGCCATCACTGGTACAGCACCTTGTGAATGTGTTAGCATTTAGCCTAGCCCCATTCATTCCTATTGGAGTTTGTATTGTTCCTGTTTAGTCCTAATAGCCAGTCCAGTTGAGTCAAGTCTAGTTGTTTAGTGTTTGCTCTTGTCTAGCTCATTGTTTACAGTTTAGT
Organism: Paramisgurnus dabryanus; assembly: GCF_030506205.2. NCBI lineage: Eukaryota > Metazoa > Chordata > Actinopteri > Cypriniformes > Cobitidae > Paramisgurnus > Paramisgurnus dabryanus. The sequence goes on along the minus strand of NC_133342.1, from coordinate 21,343,268 downwards.
CTAGCCTTGCCTTGTTAGTCTTTTTGTATTATCTGTTATTGTTATCTTGCCCCCTCTTCGGTTTAAGTTTTCCTTGTTTTTATTAAAGTCATCAGTGTTTTTTCCATCTCTGTCTGCCCTTGGGTTCTTTGCCATCAAATCCTGACAGTTTCCCATGTCAAAAGACACTCACAAATGAGCATTGCATTTCAGTAGACTGTGAGGATACACAGTCTAGTTTAATCAATGCTACATCCTAAAAATAATATAAAATAGGACACACGATAAGCAAAGACGTGCTCTCCAGTTTTCAGCTTTCCATATTTTCCTGTCTTTGTTTGCACTTTACTATTTGGAAAGGGTTATTGTTACTGTACTGTAAGAAACAATCTTCCTAGTTAGTTTTCATATTCAATGAGATGATTAGTCATAGAAGCAACTTGTGTAACCTCAGCCTTCCAATGGGGATGCTTATATTTGGAAACATTCTAACAATAAAAAAATATATATATATATATATATATATATATATATATATATATATATATATAATTTATTTATTTATTTATCTATTTATCTACACTCTAAAAAAACAAACGGTGCTATATAGCACCAAAACAATTGCTTTGGATCGTAACGATAGAAGAACCATTTTAGTGCCATATAGCACCGGTGAAGAACCAGTGAAGCACCAGTGAAGCACCAGTGAAGCACCAGTGTAGAACCATATAGGGGCCATATAGCACCACATATGGTTCTACATAGCACTATATGGTTCTACACAGGTGCTTCACTGGTGCTTCACTGGTGCTTCACTGGTGCTTCACTGGTTCTTCACCGGTGCTATATGGCACTAAAAATGGTTCTTCTATCGTTACGATCCAAAGCAACTGTTTTGGTGCTATATAGCACCGTTTGTTTTTTAGAGTGTATTTATTTATATATTTATTTGATGTTTGTCAAAACTCATTTTGGCTTTTTAGAGTTGGCTGTTTTTAGAGCTTGCATTCTTACTTATTTTTATTAGTAGAGATAGCATGGGGTCAGCTGGACATTAGAATAAACTAAGAAGCTTTATAGTATACACTCTAAAAAAACAAACGGTGCTATATAGCACCAAAACAATTGCTTTGGATCGTAACGATAGAAGAACCATTTTAGTGCCATATAGCACCGGTGAAGAACCAGTGAAGCACCAGTGAAGCACCAGTGAAGCACCAGTGAAGCACCAGTGTAGAACCATATAGGGGCCATATAGCACCACATATGGTTCTACATAGTACTATATGGTTCTACACAGGTGCTTCACTGGTGCTTCACTGGTGCTTCACTGGTTCTTCACCGGTGCTATATGGCACTAAAAATGGTTCTTCTATCGTTACGATCCAAAGCAACTGTTTTGGTGCTATATAGCACCGTTTGTTTTTTAGAGTGTACATAATAAACTAAAGAGGTTTATTAATCAGTCAATATCATTTTAACAATCTGGGAACATCTCTGGTACAATTGCTTAATATATAGGCTGTGTTTTTGGGTGTGCGTTTGTGTGCATGTGTTTGTGTATGTCTTCAAAGTATTAAGTAATAAATGAATAAATTGTAAATAAATCTTGCAGGACCAGTCTGTATCATGCTGATAATGTAGGTGGTCCTTTGAGTGTAGTAGTGTAGTGCACAAGCCTGTTAGTAAAGATTATTGCTCTGAGAAGGCATGATGACCAGACCCAGAGGAAAACGGCACAACAGGAGATGAGAAACTATTCCAACCAATAACTCACTGCAAACCTGCCATGTGTACGTGTTTGCTTTAGTGTATGCAGCCGTAGTGCGTGTGCTTGTGGCATGTTGATTTTCTGATAGCAAAATTATTATAAAACCAATTTGTAAGTTCCAGTTTATCGTGGGTGTTACATTAAGCCCCATATGTTTTATACAATACAGTATGATATTTCTGTTTAGGTACCTTTTGGCTTGCTATAGTCTGTTTAGTTGAGCAGATTGAAATCTTGTATAGTGTTCATTTCATTTACACATTGCAACACAAATGTGCTAAAGATATGCTGTTCACCATCAGTATCACTTCTCTAAGATGATCTTTAGTTCCAGTCCATAAAGACCTTGTTGAACACTTTGAGCTCTAGCTTAATGGTTACAATGCCATATTAAGCGAGGGATGAACATGAGGCTCACAAGTTGTAACTTTCCCCTTTTGCTATCGTTCAATAAGAGGTTAAATGATTTTAGATAGAGCCACGATTGCAGAGGGACTATAAGAAGTCTTCTCAGGTTTAATTACAGCATGATTCATTTTTTTGAAACTCTTTCTTTATTGAAAATTATAAGATGAATACTTGTAGAAACAGGTACGTGATTATGGGTTTTGCATCAACATTTACTTTCTGTTTATTTCTCATAGTAACATTAAACCATTCATTTTACAAGCAATTAGTTATGTGTGAGGATATGATGAGCTGTCATTTTCTGCACTTTAAATGCCCCAAGAGTATTCTTAGGGCCATATAAAAAAAACTCGAATGCTATCCAGGGCTCAACGCAAAAAAACTTATACTAGCCCGGTCGGGTCAGCGGTTCAGGTTTTCACTTGCCCTGCCAAAATTTTCACTGGCCCCAATAAAAAAGTCAGTGTCACACATTTAAAAATAATAGTTCAAAAATCAAATATAATTGTATACATATACAACAGACATGTTCCAATGAATAAAAGGCTCCCAACTTTTCTGCTTTACCTGTAAACTGACAGCAAATTGTGCAAAATAAATGTCTGCTTCCAAGATGTTAAATATTATACATTGATGAAAATCTATTTTAGTGACTGAGTGTGAAGCACTGGCCCGATCGGGCAAGTGAAAATACTTTTTACTGGCTCGAATGTCTCTCATGCTTGCCCCGGGCCAACAGGCAGTCCTTCATAGCCCTGCTATCCAATGATATGCACTTTCTGTTAACACCTGGTCAGGTAGAGTAAATGGGTTGGATATAAATCCAACATACTGTTCCAACGCAGCATGAAAGTACAACAGAGTTCACTTCAGTGATATCGCTTATGGCAGACAATTAAATTTTGCTGCAATTAATCCGGCTAATAAAATCAAAACCCTTTCATGCAGTGTTTTCGCCCAGAAAATTGCCTTGAAATTCCCTTAAATATGATCACAGACACATTCCGGGATTGATCATGGGATTGATTCCAGAATTGGGACCTAGTGACATGAGGTTTATGTCGTAGCGATGATGCATGTGTCGACGCAGTGGCATGTCTTAGATTGGGGATTTAAATGCAGATCAGTATTCGAAAAAGTCTGCAAACCGGCATGAAGCAGAGGCCAGGGTGCCCCTCACTATCCAAGCTGAAGCTGAAGCAGGGACTCCCATATTTCCACATGACAACTGTTTAGGAGGGATTAAGTTACAGATACAACCAAATACATTTACTCTGTCGATTTGCTCTTTTGCATTGCAAATCACATTGGAATTTTTCTTGGAGAGCTTTTTCACATTCATAATTGAACATGGTTATGATTCATAATTCGTTCACATTAAGTGGAAAATGTAACAGAGCAGAAAGGCATGCATCTGTTACAACGGTTTTGTCTTTTGTTTGCTGTTCAATAATTGAGTTAAAGTGGGAAGAGAATCTGTATTTATAAATGTGAAATTGTTTCGACGTTGCTAACGGCGCACATCATTATAGTTCCCTTTCAGTCGGTCACTACGACGTCACGTCGTGACCGACGAATTGGGAACTCGCTTAGAGAGACCAATCTGCTTCGAATACTACTAAAACGCCAATGAACTTGGCATTGAGATATTTGCATAATGCTGGCGCCGCCCCGCCAGGTGCGTATATAAGCAGCAGGTGCAAATGAGGAAATTAGCTTTTTATCGCTTCGAAAGCCGGCAGTATCTGCTACTGAGAAGCTACTCTACTCTGGTGGGATTCGATTGCTGAAGTTGGTTGGACTAGCAGTACCACAGCGGACGCTTCGCTTAATTCCACGACTCTACATCTTTATTTTGTTTTGAGTTTAGTGTGTGCGTTGCCTTCCTGTGCGCTCATCAACTAAGCATCTGAGTGAATTTCCCTAAAAGAGTGATACGAGAGAGCTTTGTGCCTTGTTAAAGGCAGCCACTCTCTCGTATATCCGGACATCAGCGTCCTTTTCAGGATGGCTTTTCGTCCGTGCGATCTTGGGTGCGGCAAATACATGGGTCCGAAGGACGGTCACGAGCGTTGTCTTTCGTGTTTGGGCATCGAGCACGCAGAGGCAGCGTTCGCTGGGGGTAAGTGTTCTCACTGCGAGAACATGTCCCTTGTGGATTTGCGCAGACGGTTGTCTTTCCTCCGGGAAAAACGCAACCCTCGTCATGCGAGTGCTGAACGCCGCCACGGTGCGGCTGTGAAGCTCTCAAAAGACGACCTGCGCATCACTGTGCTGAGCCGAGCGGGGGATTCGTCCTCAGGCTCTCAGCCTCCTCATCCACAGCCGGTTGATGTGCCGATGGAGACTTCAGCGTCGTGTTCTACGATGTCTCTAGAATCCATCGTGCCGCCCTCCGGGTCCACCGACGCCGCAGCATCCGAGGGTGGGCCTCCTCCCCCTGACGTGGACCCCGACGCCCTTCCTCCCTCTGGTCGGGTTGGGACGCCGGAGTTCGATCCAGAGATGGTGGCCGTGCTCGCTCGAGCGGCGGAGACCGTAGGGTTAGAGTGGGTTCCCCCCCCTCAGCCCGAACCGTCCCGCCTGGATGATTGGTTCTTTGGAGCTGCCCGGGTTTCACAACCCTCTCCACCGGTGCCTTTCTTCCCCGAGGTGCACGAGGAGCTGACTAGAACCTGGAAGTCACCGTTTTCCACGAGATTACGGCCGTTTCAGCCCTCCCCCCTCACCTCCCTCACCAGCGGAGCCGCTAAGGGTTATACGGGGATCCCTCCCGTGGAGCGTGCTGTCGCGATGCAGCTGTGTCCGGCACACGCTCCCTCTTGGAAGGACCGCCCAACCCTCCCCTCTCGTGCCTGCAGACAGTCCTCCGGTTTAACGGGCGCTGCCCACCAGGCATGTGGAGAGGCGGCCTCAGCCCTGCACGCAATGGCGTTGCTGCAGGTTCACCAAGCCAAAGCCTTGAGGGATCTGCACGAGGGAGGACACGACTCGCCTGTCCTTTCGGAGCTCCGGGCTGCCACTGACCTGGCTCTTCGCGCTACGAAGGTGACAGCGCAGGCGATTGGTCGTGCCATGTCCACGATGGTGGTCCAGGAACGCCACTTATGGCTATGTCTGGCTGACATGTCGGAAGCGGACAAGAACAAGTTCTTGGACGCTCCAGTGTCACAGGCTGGCCTCTTCGGTGAGTCGGTGGAGTCTTTTGCCCAGCAGTTCTCTGCCGCCCAGAAGCAGACAGAGGCGATCGCACAGATCATGCCCCGGCGCAAGCGACCTGCATCTCGCCCTCCAGCGCCGGCGGGCCCGTCTGCTCCTCGCCGAGGGCGCCCTGCGGCGGCTGCCTCCGCCCCCCCCACTAGAACATCTTCCAGGCCACGGAGGGGGAACAGCCGTCGACAGCCCGCCCCGCCCGCCCCACCCGCTTCCCGTGGTAAACGGAAGACGAAGCGGCCCTGAGACGGGCGACCTGGATTGGGATGGGATCACTCTACGGGAGACGGTGATGGCATCGCTCCCTCCACCGGTAGAGGGCCGGGTGGAGAATCTTTGGTTTCCTTTTGTTTCTGTTCCGCCGGCTTTTCAGCCGGCACCCACAAAACCACAAAAAGAGTGCATTCCTATTCCTTCTCCAGGTCTTCAGAGGATCGAGAGAGATGTGAGCGGGCATTCACATGCTCTTCCTCCCTCTCCTCTATCGCCAGCGGGTGTTCTGAGGAGTTCCAGCTCTCCGCTGAGGAGACGGGACCACCAGCACCCTCCTCGGAGTCTGTGCTCTCCGCTGAGGAGACCAGACGACCGTCACCCTCAGTGGGCTCAGGTCAGTGTCACACACACACATACTGTAGATACTTATGCTGTCTCAGCAGACGTACCGGCAGTACCACCTGTCCCGCTCAGCCGCCCCACCGCGGGTACCCCGACAGTGCCGTTAATTCCCCTCGTACGGTCCCTGGGGGCGTGGCTTCGGCTTCCCAGCCCGTCTCGTTGGGTTTTACGCACTGTTCGCCTCGGTTACGAAATTCAATTCATCCGGCACACACCCAAATTCTCGGGCATTCGTTTCACCACGGTGAAAGCGTCCGATGCACACGTACTGCGTGCAGAGGTCGAAGTCCTGTTGGCGAAGGACGCGATCGAGCCGGTCCCTCCAACCGAGATGAGATCGGGCTTCTACAGCCCGTATTTTATAGTACCCAAAAAAGGCGGTGGGTGAAGAAGATTTTTTAATTCAGAACTATATCTTTGGTGAACATGGTATTCAGATTCAAATGTGTTTTGCAAGTATGTATGTCTCATGCTTGTAAGCTGAAGACTAGCAGTCTTAAAGACTGCAATGTATGCAGAGTTTAAAATATGGTAACTGAGAGCAGAGCTAAAAATGCATAGGCTGACATTTGGAAGGAATGAAGTTACCACACCTGTCAAACATAAAAACATGCTAAAAACAACTACATGGGAGGGGTTTCAACTTTTAGAGAACTGTATATAGGTTGCATTCTGAAAAAGACTCTTTAGTTGCCTGGCCACCAACTCGGCCTTATTGTTGTATGCAATAAAGTCATCTTTTGGCAATGGAACCCTCTGTTGAAAATTATTTTTCATAATCACTAAAAAAATCCACAACATTTGGCGACGAGGATGGGATTGGAAAGGAGCATGGAGGTGGATGGCCACTGTGGGCTAAGTTTGGATGAGCGGCATACACAGGACCAGGTAAGCAGTTTTTGCTTATTTACTGGTGTACTGTTGTGTTGCTCATCTGGGTTGGCTCATGGTGGAAAGACGTTCACAATGCTCTTCCAACATAAGAACTAAGATTAATACAAGTTAAAAAGGGTTCCATTTCCAAGGATTTTGATGCATGGTGTGATATTTTTATGATGAAGAAGGGATTAAAACAGCCTGAGCTCAAGGTGTAATCTGTGGTTTTGCTAAGTAAGCCTTGTTTTAGCATTAACCTGGAACAGATTGATAAATTGCTAAGGGGCAATAAAAAGTTAAATTGCTGAGGGGCAATGAAATATATAATCTGTGTTTATTTAAACATAAAAGGCCTTTGACGAAGGGCCTTTGACGAATCAAATAGACTGTAACAGATTATAAAAAATGCTTATTGCAAGAGGGCTATTGATTAGATGTAATAAGCTGATACACTGTAAATGAATAATTTGTATAAAGAAAAAGTAACGTGGTTTTGGAAGCAAATCCATGTTTCAATTTGTTATTTTAAGTATTTAAGCATATGTTGATTTGTCATCAATACTGCATTTTATTTACAGTGTATGAAAAAAATAAGAAAAAATTAAATAATCTGTGTTTATTCTGTAAGAGGGCCTTGACGGATACAGGTAGACTGGAACAGACTATTAAAAATGCTTATGGAATAAGCGGATACACTGTAAAATAATGATAGCAAAAGGAAAAATACTTTGGTTTTGCAAGCCATTCATGTTTTATTTTGTTATTTTAAGGTAACAAACATATATGTTAATTTGACATTAATGCTGCATATTTTACAGTGTATGGATAAAAATGATATAAAAAATAAAAAAATAAATAAACAGAGCATGAAACAAAAGTGTTATAAAGTGGACAGGGGTCTGCACGGGCAGAATTGATTTTTATGAAACAGCTCTTTATATATGTTTATATAATAGAGGTCTGAATGGATAAAATATTATTCTGTGGATACCGCCCTAATGCATGATAAAAAGTTTGGGTGAGTAAAAGTGGAAAGGATCCTCAACAGTGAAAAACAAGTGGTGTCATGTTTAAAGTGTGAATGACTGGGTGTATTTTATAAATAGAGTGAGTGCAGGCCTGACTGAGTGCTGTGGATGAAAGGAGCTAGCAGTGAAGTGAAATAATATAAGTAAAATAATAATAATAATATATTATTTATATAATAAAGTAATAAGAGATTATAGGTAAAACTATAAGTAAATGGTATATATAGGTTGAAAGGAGGTTTTTACATCTATATTTTAAATCTTAATCCAATGAAAAATCTTTGTGCTTAAGACTAAAGGAAAAAATAGTATTACTTGACAAATGAAACAAATTGAATTGAAAGAGAAACATTAATTAAGTAAGGAACTGCTTGAAAAACATTTGCAGTGTAGAAAACGTAATATGGGAGAGAGGATGATAAGCTTGACGTTTATGTATAAAAGACTACTGTAATATTGCTAAAGTGTTTTTATTTGTTAATTGTCTAATGGAGCTAAAAAATGGCTAAATATGATAGAAAAGATTGAATGGAGAAGTAACAGGTGTAGTGAAAAGTCATAGTTGTTATTCTTGTGGAAATATCTATTGGGCAGAGATCTAATAAAGAATGTGTCTAAGAAATTGTCATGAAGGGAACATTTGATGTTGCAATGTGTAAAGAAATGGATATTGTAAATAAACCTATATTAAATCAAAAGAAAGATAAGAAGGATGGATTTGAAGAAAAAGCATTGGCATTATTAATGAATAAAGGAGATATATATGATAGAATGTTAAAGGAAGTTGATAATGGAACAAAAGAAAGTGTGTTAAATGTTACTCTATATTTATCATGCATACTGTAGAAGGTTGATTTCCAGTACTCAAGGGCACTGTGGAAATTATAGGTAAAATGTAAATGAAATGATCAGTAGTTATGGAATAGGAAAATTAAACGGGTTTGGGAGTGAATCTTACAAATGAGGAAATATCCTAAATGAAAGAAATTTAAAGTATTATCAGAAAGAGTATAAGTGTGTAGAGTAAAAAGACAAGAGGCATTGTTTACACAAAGATGTGAAAAAGAAGATGAGGTAGGAAGATATAAATAAAATAAGAAATAAAAATAAGAAAAACATTAAAAAGAATTAATGAAGCAAAATTGGAAGAGAGTAGAGTGGGAGAGTAAAGAGGAGGTGTCATCTGATGGAGAAATGTGGATATGGAAAAAAAGGATGGCTTAGGCCATTGGCCTTACAATTTCTTAGTTCAATAAAGGTATTAAGGACCTTGGGAGGCTGATCACTTACCCTCAGGCATTCATGGGACTGGGAAAAGGACTAAGTTGTGGCAATGGAGAAATGAAAGAAACCTTTGACCGGTGGACTAACGTTACATGAGGAGGGACTATTTTTGAACATATCATAGCAGTGTGGCAGCCACTGCTTGGACTCTAAAAGCACAGAGAGAAAACTGGGAGACACAGAGAATCCAGTTTTGTTCAGAGACAATCAAAAAGAGACTGAGGGAAATCCAGATGGAGACCCAGGAATGACCACACTGTTTTGAAATGCAAAGTGAATAACAGTGATGACTCTTGTGTTCAGCTACTTTCAGCAATTCCTCCAAAAAACCAGCCTCCTGTACCCATCATAAATGACTTTGCAGCATCACCATCCCAGAAAGAAAACAACTTGAACTGGGAGAGACAAAGAAAACATGCTGAGGACTACAAAAAGCCTGGCCACGCCAGGAGAGACTTTCTGCTATATCCATGTACCAGCTCTGTGGGTGAAGGGGGGAGGGTGACAGCAGCCTTTCAAAGTCCAGTTTATGGTCCAGTTGTAAGATTTGTTAAGAATATGATTCTCTGGACAAGTACTGCTAATTCAATGTATGTCTATAAACAATAAACAAAACCATGACCATATCTATTCTCATATCAAAATCACACTCCTGTTTACTGGTTAGGAAGATATGCATAATTTGAATTAAGCCATTGGATTTAGTGTTCTCCAGAAGGGTACAAGTATATTAAAGTGATATTAACTGAATCAAAGCAAATGTATATTAGTGTAATAATAGTGATGTATAACAAACAATGAATAAGGGGGAAATGTATTAAAGCACAAATTTGTAATGCAAAGTTATCAAAGTGGGAACTTCAGTGTATTATAATATGATCATGAGAAAGATATTCAACTTAAAAAGTGGAAAAAATAAAATATAGGACAAGAAATTGACATACCATCACAGGAAGGTAAATAAGAAGTAGTTAAGAGTATGGTTGAAAATCAGTTAATAGAATAATGACTTAATGTAACTGATTTATTTCCACAGGTCTCTTGTATACTGGAAAAAATCTGGGAAGCAAAGGATTTATGGGATATGATGGAAAAAAGCTTTACAAAGCCAGTAGGATACATCCATTATGTTTAAGAATCACATTAGAATTATACTTTTAAGTAAAATAATTGGTCAAGAAATAGTTTTCATAAAAAGAATAAATGCAGATGATAACAACATGCAAGATTAAGAAGATGTATTAATTGTTAAAAGATGTAGAGAACAAAGTACTAATTGAAGTATCCAATTAATGACATTGTAAGACTAACCAGTTGATATCCAGATCCACATTGCTAACAAATGTTTTCCCAGATGACAAATACTGTAATTGATCTTTGCTTTATATATTTAAGTATTCAAACAGAAGAAATATTTGTATGTTTTTATGAAATTAAACAATATACAATTTGGTATAGGAACAAAGAGGCTTTCAAAATAATGAGGAAATATATATTCAATGTACTGGACAAGTGGGGTTAATTTCTGCTACAATATTATTAAATTAATTGGCAATCATAAAAGATTAAACTTATATAAAAATGAATGATAATTTTATTAATGGTAACAACACAGCAGATTTGGAAGCTAAAGAAGCCTCAGAATGCCATACAGAAGTAGTGCTTCTATAGTGTTAATACAAAAGCCTTACTTAGAAGATAGAAGGAAAAAAAAGAACACGCTGGATGTTAGGAATATTTTGTGGCACCTAAAGGGGGACAAAGAAAGACATTCAAGACATCTAATGTACACATTGGGGATAAATCATTCTATTGTACTGTAAAATGTTACCTTTCCAGATGGGTGGTTTTAATTTCAAATTAAAAACTGAGATATAAAATAACTAATTAAAATTAAAGATTAAAAAGAGGAAAAATTGGTATTATTCTCCATATGTGAAAAAATGGTCTCAATATTTGAGTACATTTATGGTTGAGTTTCTGTTCAACGGGTAAAGCTAGTGCCAAACAATAAGGATTAAAAAAAAATATAGAAGAAGTAATCCCTAGATCAGCATTTATTTAAAAACAATAAAGTGAATACTGCAACATTAAAGAATAAAGAAAAGACTAAGATGTGTTTACTATCCTTAATCATAAAAAGTATACCATCCCTTCAACGTCAAACTCAGCAAAAAATGTGAATGCATGAAACTGAACTGACTGGATGCTTTGTCTCTTGCAATAACAAGTGACAGACTGCAAACTAACACTGCATGGAATGCTTATTGGTCGACCAATGCCAATACCAATGTCTGCGCAATACTATATAACAAAAATTCATCCCCAAAAAGGACTTCCTCTGGAACGACTGCAGATGGAGCTTTTGGAACAATTGCAAATAAAGATGAGATCTTATATGATAAAACTAACTGTATGCATAAGCTATTTGTGTGCAGGAAAAAGAAAAGGAGCCTGATGAGGAGATGGAGATAAAATGCCATATTGTGCCATGGGATATAGTGGATCTGAGGGTCTTAAGGAGAGAGTGACATAAAACAAGGAGCAGGGAGAGCAGCTCTAACAGCAGGCCAGGGGGAAGGAGCACATCTGATGTCATCTGAGCCATTGCACAGAGTTCCTAAAATACTAGTCGGAGAAGAGGACAACAAAAACACGATACAGAAGAGGAGAGCTGGGGAGAAAAGGAGAACTTAAACACAATAATGAAGAGGAGAGGTGAGGAAAAGAAAATAATAAAAGACATGATACAGAAGACAACAACAGAAAAATTAAAAGCAATTCAAGCCTACAAAGAGATAAAAGAACGAAGTAATGACCACTCAGGGCATATCAAGCAACAACAACAAAGTTAAGAAAAATTTGTAAATGAGAAGAGACTTTCAGGAGCAACAACCAATGAGTGCAAAGCAGTGGAGTTCACAAGCAATACACAGGGACAAAGCTGCTGGTAATGTGTAAAGGACACACAAGGAAAAGTTCAAGGAATTAGCCATGGAAATTGAAAAATAAAGCTAATAACCAGTTTGACAATTATCAGCAACATATGGTAAATTCACACGACTACAATCAATAATCAAACTTCTCTTCAATTAACTTTTCACCTATCAGCAAGGATCAGTAACACTTCAGCGAGGACCAGTAACACCAGTGAGAATTTATTCTACAATAATCTCTGCAGAACCAAAATTTAGATAAAATACTGAAGATACCAAAACAAAAAGGAGACAAGGACATCAACAGAAGAAAAAGGACGTCAACGGAAGGAAAAAAAAAAGTTGGACATTTTATGGGAAACAACAAAAAACATAATGAATAGTACAAATGGGTAATTTTCAAAGCTAAGAGAAATTGGTATGAACAATTGCTTATTATGCTCTGAATTATGAAAGGTAATAATAATCAAAAGTCAACATGATATTATAGGGGTGTTCAATTTAACAAATTGACAAATTCTGGTTTAAATATCAATTTTATAGGGCATATTTTGGTAAATAGTCTCAATTTTGGAAAGTTAATAAAAGCATTAAAATAGAAAAAAGGCAGAATAGGAAAAAAAAAATAAAAAATACTAAAGATTATGAATGCTACAGTAAACCTGATGGAACTAAAGATGAGGGATATTTAAAGGGAATATTCTATAACACAGAACTTGAACAAATCAAATATAAAATTCCAAAAGCTATTATAAATCCTTAACAATTTTGGCTTTAGGTATGGAAAGGGTGGACAATGCTGGTATACAGTAAAAAGAATGTGGGAATCAGATCATAGCACTGGACATATGAAGATCAAACAGTAATGTTAGCGGAATTATTTTGGTTTAATTTTGATTTGATGGGAAATTATAACTTATGGTAGTTTTGCAATTGGAGAAGAAATATATATGTACTAGATTAAGGTTAATTCAATAAATCATCATGGTTTTAAGTTTGAACAAAATACAGAGAAAACAAATGATAAAACTAAAATAGTTTATCCCTAAATTGGTTTGGTATTACCATATGTTACAATTTAAGCAAGAGATGAGATAAAATCATGATTAGAATAAATATTGATTTAATCTAGAATTACTAAATTATATCTACTATAATCAACACAGGTTTATTAAATTTAACTAATGATGTTTTAACAATTTTAGAAAAACAATGAGATACTACAAAGGGGTATAGTTTTATTGTACGGAGATTAATGTTATGCTAAAAATACAACATAGATATTCATTGAAGCTATCAATAAGCTTAAGAGTTTAGGATAGAAACTGCAACAAATACAGGAAGAAAAAATCTTAATGTGGAATTGGTGTGATTTAAAATTAGGAAAATGGGTGATTGGTTTGTCAAATTATCAAAGATATATTTTGGTATGTCAAATGATTTATAGGTTAAATGATGCAAATGATTAAAGGTATAGGTTAAAGGATGAATATTATCAAAGGTATAAGGTAAATGATGCAAATTATCAGAGGTTAAGGATTTGCAAGTTTAATTGGATGAATTGTTATTTTACTGTGTACTTCCTATATTGAAACAAATGTTAATGTTGAAATATCAAGATGAAAAGTTACTTCATATAAGAAATTACAAAGTGCATCAAAAATGGGTTTTGCAAAAGTTTGAAAATGGTAATATTACATCAGAAAAAGATATTAAGAATTGAAAAGGTATTTGACTAATTTACACTCTTATGATGAATATTTTTATGAGTTCTGATTTTACAGCAACAATGACATAATGAAGTATATTCTATGATCATAAAGGTTTATTAATTGAAGGAGTAGGTTCTTTTACTTCTCCAAGAGAAGATGTTTGTTCCACACTCCACCAAAGTGCGGCAGCATGATTTAGTCATTGGTAAGGGAAAGATGGCTTGCACTTTGGGTGAGACTTGTGAAAGTCTCAAAGGGTGGAATGAAGAAGATTTTTTAATTCAGAACTATATCTTTGGTGAACATGGTATTCAGATTCAAATGTGTTTTGCAAGTATGTATGTCTCATGCTTGTAAGCTGAAGACTAGCAGTCTTAAAGACTGCAATGTATGCAGAGTTTAAAATATGGTAACTGAGAGCAGAGCTAAAAATGCATAGGCTGACATTTGGAAGGAATGAAGTTACCACACCTGTCAAACATAAAAACATGCTAAAAACAACTACATGGGAGGGGTTTCAACTTTTAGAGAACTGTATATAGGTTGCATTCTGAAAAAGACTCTTTAGTTGCCTGGCCACCAACTCGGCCTTATTGTTGTATGCAATAAAGTCATCTTTTGGCAATGGAACCCTCTGTTGAAAATTATTTTTCATAATCACTAAAAAAATCCACAACATGGGTTGCGACCGATCTTGGATTTGCGCGTTCTGAACAAATCTCTGCAGAAGAGGTCCTTCAGGATGATAACACCGAAGCAAATATTCAATTCAATTCGCCCCCAAGATTGGTTTGCGGCAATAGACCTGAAAGACGCGTACTTTCATGTGTCCATAATCCCTCGTCACAGACCGTTTCTCCGGTTTGCGTTCGAGGGACGGGCATACCAGTACAAAGTTTTACCGTTCGGGCTATCCCTCTCTCCCCGTGTGTTCACGAAAGTAGTGGAGGCGGCGTTAAAACCCCTCAGAGAGAGCGGCGTTCGCATATTGGCTTACCTCGACGATTGGCTTATAATAGCGCATTCTCGACGGACGCTGTGCGAGCACAGAGATTTAACGCTTCGGCATCTCGCCCGTTTGGGTCTTCGGGTCAACTGGGAAAAGAGCAAACTCTGCCCCACGCAGAGGATCTCTTTTCTCGGGATGGAACTGGACTCGATCGATTTATCGGCGCGTTTGACAGAAGAGCGCGTCCAGTCAATTCTGACTTGCCTCGGTTCATTCCGAGGGAAGAATGCGGTCCCGCTGAAACAATTTCAGAAGCTCCTGGGGCATATGGCTGCAGCAGCGGCCGTGACACCGCTCGGACTGCTCCATATGAGACCGCTTCAGCGTTGGCTTCACGATCGAGTCCCGAGGAGAGCGTGGCGCGCCGGCATCCATCGTGTAACCATTACACCTGCGTGTCGCCTAACATTCCCCCCGTGGTCGGACCCCGCGTTTCTCAGGTCCGGTGTGTCCATGAGACAGATCGCTCAGCATGCTGTTGTACACACAGATGCGTCCGACACGGGCTGGGGTGCCACGTACGACGAGCTTACAGCTTCAGGGGTGTGGACAGCACCCCAGTTGCACTGGCATATCAATTGCCGAGAGTTGTGGGCAGTATATCTGGGACTCGTACGCTTCGCTACGGAGCTGCGAGGGAAGGATGTACTAGTACGCACCGACAACACTGCGACCGTTGCGTATATCAACCGTCAAGGCGGTTTGCGCTCCCGTCACCTGTCGCATCTCGCTCGTCATCTCCTCCTTTGGAGTCAGAAGCATCTGAGGTCCCTTCGTGCCATTCACATTCCGGGCTCGCTCAATACAGCAGCGGACGCGCTTTCTCGAGCGGCGCGCCCCGGCGAATGGCGACTCCACCCCCAGACGGTCCAGCTAATTTGGAAGAAGTTCGGTCGTGCGCAGATAGATCTGTTTGCGTCGCCGGACGATACCCACTGTCGCCTATTTTATTCACTAACCGAGGGCAGCCTCGGCGTGGACGCATTGGCACACAGCTGGCCTCGGGGGATGCGCAAATACGCATTCCCCCCAGTGAGCTTAATCGCACAGACACTGTGCAAGGTCAGGCAGGACGAGGAGAACCTTTTACTGATCGCCCCATATTGGACGAGCAAGAATTGGTTTCCAGAGTTAATGCTCCTCGCGACAGCCCCTCCCTGGCGGATTCCCCTGAGGAAGGACCTTCTTTCTCAAGGAGGGGGCACATTATGGCACCCGCGCCCCGACCTGTGGGATCTCCATGTGTGGTCGTTGAGCGCGCGCAAGGTTTAAGTGATTTACCGCAAGCGGTATCTAACACAATCAACGCGGCACGAGCTCCGTCTACGAGACGGGCTTACGCGTTTAAATGGAACCTTTTCGTCACCTGGTGCTCTTCGCAACGCGAGGACCCCAGAGAATGCCCTATTAACACCGTGCTTTTATATCTTCAACATAGGTTAGACGGTAGGCTGTCACCCTCCACCATTAAAGTTGATATCGCTGCTATTTCTGCTCATCACTCACTTATTAACGGCAGAACAGTTGGCCAGCATGATTTGGTTGTTAGATTTCTAAGAGGCGCTCGTAGGCTAAACCCCTCGCGCCCTCCTTCTATTCCTCCCTGGGACCTGTCCATGGTGCTGAAAGCCCTGCAGGCCCCCCCGTTCGAGCCTTTGCAGTCTGCGAGTCTGAAGCTTTTATCAATGAAAGCTCTGACCCTGCTAGCATTGGCCTCAGTGAAGAGAGTAGGGGATTTACATGCATTCTCTGTTGACGACTCGTGCCTTCAGTTTGGTCCTGCTGCCTCAAGTGTAACATTGAGGCCCAGACCAGGTTACGTGCCCAAAGTTCCCACTACTCCTTTCAGAGATCAAGTGGTGAGCTTGCAAGCGCTGCCTCCGGAGGACGCAGACCCAACCATGGCTTTGTTGTGCCCCGTACGCGCACTGCGACTCTACGTGGATCGCACGCAAGGCCTCCGGACCTCAGACCAGCTCTTTGTTTGTTATGGTGGCCAGCAGAAAGGGAAAGCTGTCACTAAGCAGAGGATGTCTCATTGGATAGTTGATACTATCGCCCTGGCTTATAATCTTCAGGGTATTCCTTGCCCCTTTAATTTGAGAGCGCACTCCACACGGAGCGTTGCCTCATCTTGGGCTCTAGCTCGTGGTTCCTCGCTAACAGACATCTGTAGAGCTGCTGGTTGGGCGACACCTAATACGTTCATTAGATTTTACAGTGTTCGTATTGAGCCTGTATCCTCTCGTGTTCTTTCCTCACCAGGGGGAGCACGGAGAACAGTCTCACAGGTCGGCTTGCAGCCTCCATCTGATGCTTCATAACTGTATCAGTATGGAAGGCCTTCAGAACAAAAATGCGTAATGGTTTGAATTGTTCTTCCTCCGCTGCCTTGGCAGCCTTTGTTGCGGAGCATTGGCTGTCAGCCTTCACTAGCTGCATCCTCGCGAACCTACGTGTTGGCTCGGGCTCCACATTGTGTCCCACCGGGTTCCTTTGTGAGTATTTTCCGTGGGGTTAATCCTACTAGCCCACGTTTCCCTTAGCAGAGCACTGCTTTGCTTACACAGCCACGGCTGTCATTTTTTCCTCAACTACGGTTGACTTTCGCCCACCATTAACCCTTAAGACGGGTGGTGGCTTCCGCAGCGTTCCTATCCCGCTCAGGTAGGGCGCTTCCCAGTCGCTGGCACTTCTGTGGGGTTAAAGGAACATCTAGTGCCCGGCCTTCTGCCTTAAAACCTAATTCTCCTTATCCTTAAGTGGAACCGGAGGGCTTTACGCAGACACTGGAAGAGGTCAGCCCCTAGTGGCGTTTTGATAGGGATTCCCAATTCGTCGGTCACGACGTGACGTCGTAGTGACCGACTGAAAGGGAACGTCTCGGTTACGGATGTAACCCTCGTTCCCTGAAGGAGGGAACGGAGACGTCACGTCCCGTCGCCACAGGTGCTGCCACCTGCTGTTACGGCCGGTCACACTTTCCGGCTTTCTCAGCGAAAAAGAAGCTAATTTCCTCATTTGCACCTGCTGCTTATATACGCACCTGGCGGGGCGGCGCCAGCATTATGCAAATATCTCAATGCCAAGTTCATTGGCGTTTTAGTAGTATTCGAAGCAGATTGGTCTCTCTAAGCGAGTTCCCAATTCGTCGGTCACGACGTGACGTCTCCGTTCCCTCCTTCAGGGAACGAGGGTTACATCCGTAACCGAGACGATTCACAGAACGCTTCTGACTCCATGGGGTTCCTCACTTCTCTCTTTCTTTATCAATTTTTGTTGTTGACAGTCTCAATCGCTACGTCACTCCCACTTCAACAACTTATCACCAATGATGATAAGCCTGCTTCCCCCGCTATTCACTCACAGCTCTATTATTAGATATGGAAGCATTATTATCAGCTCAGATTCCTTTTCTATGGCTGCCCAAAGTCTGTTTATCTGGACGTAAAAGGCCATTTCACTCTGTTCGGTCTTTTATGATAATAGCTCTTAGTACTGAAATAGAATTGGTGCATGGAATAACGCTGAATAAGATCCCATATGTCTGTGTATTTCCTAGCCAGCCAGGAGCTCTCCTGTCTTTGGGGCTTTTGTTCTGATAAGTAATTACAGTGGGTTTCATAGTCCCTAATGTCCTTGTTGGAGAGCACTTTATAAACATTGAGCACATAATAGCTGTCTGAATGTGTTGGCAACATCATGGGCCAATGTGTATGGAAAACAAACAGCAGGCTGAAAGATTGCTCTGAATTACAGGTGCCGTGTCATTCACTTTATCCGGTTTGGATGTAAGGCTGGGTGTTTTGGTCCGTGCAGTCCGGTATTTCTACTTTCAGCCATCAACACAACTCGTTGAAAACACATTAAGCTGTCAATTCTAGGAAAACATCCATGCTCTCATCAGCTGTCTTCAATGCATGTTTTCAACTCATACTTATTACAGAAACAATCCTTTATTCTGTGCCTTTATTCTTAAAGTTTATTAGACTTATATGTGCAGGATTAGTGTTGGTCAGCAGGATGGTACACTGAATGTTTGTGATGTATTCGTAATGTCTTTGCTAGCAACATTTTGCCAATTTTAATTCCCATTTTTTATTGTATATTTATAACATGCCATTTGTAATATACAATGTTAATGTCACCTGGGGCCTCATTTATCAAGCGTGCGTACGAACAGAAGTGTGCGTAAAGTGTGCGTAGGAACAGTTTTACGCAAGGTGTGGAATTTATCAAATTGTTCTTATACGTAGAAATGTGTGTAAATATACGCACACCTCGGAGTATGCGTACGCAGAGCATCTAGTGCTAGAATAGCGATACTACACAGGACCGTCCATCCTCAGCGTTAAAAGAACACTTTGCCTATTATCCACCCCCAGGTGTTAAAAATGATTACTGTTAATAAAGTAACTGCAAATCAGTATTAAAGTTAATTAATGAAATAAGTGTCTAACCCTCTATAAGAAAGCTCCGTCAAATGCTTGACACAGTGGCTTATCTTGCATTATTGGAAGACTTGGCAAATCATCCATTCCGCCGGGAGAGCGTTTTCAGAGATCGCGCCGATGATGCTGGTTATGCGGCTGTCCAAGGAAAGTTCTGTCATTGTCCGTCCTCCTACAGATTTCACGTCGGTGTGCTGTGACGCGTTTTTTTTTTTTTGGCTGATAATTTAATGTCAAACCACTTTTTTATTTCTAGAAGTGTTCTCATACCCAACGGAATTAAACTCACTGGTAACATGTTCCCATGCAGATTTGTTTTCTTTTGTTAGACATCCTCCCGTACTAAGTGAACCAAACAGATGTGTTATTAACCTCATCCACCAATTTCTGTGCTCTCTTTGCCATTATTGCAATGAGGGAAAAAGCACAACCACGTGACTTATAACGGGAGGTGTTGTCACCATATATGGTTTATTGGAGGCGTTTCGGAATGCAAATGAACGTGCACGAGCATGGTGCTTAAGAACAAGTGGGATGTGCGTACGAACCCCGTGCGCACGTTTGATAAATCCCGATTTTTTTGTACTTAGGCACATTCTAAATTTCATTCGTAGGTACAAATATAGAGCATTTTCTACGCACTGTTGATAAATGAGGCCCCAGATTTGAATGTCGGGGTGAATTCACTAAACAGTGAATAAAAAGCAGATTATTGTACTAAAATATTGAGTAGGGGTGCGCGGGGCAAAAACCTTCTCCCACCAATTATTAGGAAAATTATAATGTTTTTCCAGAGAGTTGTTGATGAACAAGTGTTTTGGTGCATGTAAGTTAATTTTTTCATCATATGTTTTTTTTTTGGTTTCTAAATCCAATGCTATGTCATATTAAATCAGTCTCTTGTTGACTAATACATAGCATCGTTTTGAAATATTTCTGCAGCTCTTAGCAACTTTTTCGGTGGGCTTGAAAATATTTTGACCCAGCGTGGTTAATTGTAATGCTGTGTTACAACTAACCCCTCAGCACTTACGATATGAAAACCGCTAAGGTTAGCGTAATTCTTGCTATTGTTTTAAATAGGCTACAAATGAATGATTGCTGGCTGCCAACAAAATAAATGTGCCTGTCTTTTTTTTGTTCATATCTTTAATATTGATTGATTTAATCCGCTTACACGCTTCCTATCCCTACCGTGTTTATATATTATAAATATAAATATTAATCTCTCCCTAGGGTTTTTTGTCCTTTTAGGATTTTTTCCCATTGGGTTTTCTCCTAGGAGGTTTTTTAGTCCCAGGGAGAGTCAGCCAACTTTGGCTTAACTTAGCACTTTACTGTATACGTTACATTATTAATATGCTCGCTTACACGGTTTTTTATCCTTAGCCGCTATATTCTACTTCTTATACTATGTATTGATTTTCAATGTTCTCCTCTACATCTACTCATGTAAAGCTGCTTTGCAACAATTAACAATTGTGAAAAGCGCTATATAAATAAAATTGAATTGAATTGAATTGAATTGAATTGAATAAGGTCATGTCAAAGATTGAAATCATAATGAAATGAATGGCTTAAATCAGACTTTGTTGCTCATTAATTCAGAATTTGATTTTGAAACTAGTATGGTTATTACAGACTGGGTCACATATTAAAAAAAGTCATAATTGTGCTGCTTTTTCACACATATTTAGACATTTGAATCCATTTATAATTGAACTATTGTTAGAAAAGGGCTGGATGAATGAATACAATGTGGATACTTGTCTATTATAGACAGATATATAAACAATATCCACTTCAAGTTTATAGACAAAATAGTATTGAAATATTTGCCTGCAAACTTGCCTGTTTAGCAAGTGTTACAACTAACCCCCTGCCTGTTACAATTAACCCCCCCCCTATGGGGTAAGTTGTAACGTTTGCACTTCTGTCACGTTTAGTGTTATCCAAGAATGGTAAGTACTAGAAACAAACTTCAAATGTTCATTTGTAGCAGAAATCTGTGTGTTGCTTGTGTAAAAATATAATTAATCAAACTCAAATATTTTTACAATGATTAAGCCAAAACCAAAAAGCGTTAGGTTGTGCCATATGCTCTCCCCTACTTTCTATGAAGTACAATCTAACACTTGATGTGCTGAAAAAATGCTATGCCGTGAGTATTTCAATTGAATGAAGTCATTGTCATGTTGTTTAGAGCAAACACACCTGCTTTCTGTTTAAATTAGGCTTATTTTTGTATCTTAATTGCCTAGCACAGCAGTGGTTTGTGAATAAGTGAACATTATACAGAATTTGCTTTATATTTATCATGATCAACAGTAATTCATCAAATGATGATCAAACAATGGAGAGTTGCATTATGATGAGAGCAAGCGCAATTAATTTATTGTAAATTCCCCCGTGTTTATCTATATTGTTCTGTGGGTGAATAGTGAGCTAATCCATCCTACTGTAATTCACTATAGAAGATACTGTATGTTTTGATCATTATTTAATTGGCTCTTAATGAAGACTCTGTCAACTATAGAACTTCACACTTTATATTTTTTGAGGTAATGAACCTCTGGAGGAAGTGATTAAATTTGTTATTAAACAGGTAGAGGCTCAGACGCCCGGGTATATAATTCCCGTGGTATTGACTTTACTGCATTCTGAAAATAATAGACTTGATTTTGCATATTTTAACTTTGTCTATATCTCTTACTTACTCATTAACTGTCAGTCACACAAAGAACTTTTCTTTTCTGGGAACTGGTGATTAAGTATGTGTTTTTGCATTCAGAGATGTAAAATACACCTTTGTAGATTATGAGTCACCATATTTGCATCCTAGGCATATACAGTACTTCGAAATCGAATATGCTTTCTGCTGTGCCATGTGTTTACGCCAGCTGTGAATATGCGTCCCCAGTTACGTATGCTGCGTTTTAATCTTGTGGATGTTTGTAGAGCTCATTACTCATCTATTGCATAAACTTTAGACTGATTTTGAAGGCATGAAGCCTGGTTTACCTATATTATGACCGTCTGAGAGATAGAAGGTTTAATTATTATGTGGAAAGACCTGTGAGATGGACGTGAAGGTCAGGAGATTACACTGCCCATTTAATCTGCTGAGAGAAGCCAGGCCCATTAGTTAACAGCAGCAGACTGACATTGTCGTATCTTAATGTAATACGGTATAAGACTTCAGCTTCCTAATTGCACTTTCACATGTTCAGGAGCAGATACAGACACAGCAGGCCAATATATGACTTAGAGGCTGAGACCCTGTTCTCATCAGAGAATAGCACTGAAATTAGATGTCCCAGCAAGCAATTCTGGCTAAAACAAGGTAAAATGTGGGCTGTCAGTCAAGTCTAATAGAAGTCTAAACATAGCCCAAGAATAGACAATGCATTTAAGCTTAAAACATTTAAGCAAACACATTGAAAACCTGTTGACTTTGCTTACATGATGGAATATAGTGTTGTGCCGATAGACGATAGTATCGTGTATCGACGATCGTCCGACATATCGCCAATGGCAGGCTTTCATGGCGATAGTCATGACGATAGTTGGCGAATGGTTGTTATTATTATCATCATCATAGTTTTGCATGCTTTTCCTCGCATGAGGGTTTGTGCTTCACTTTACGCGGAGAGCTTGTAGAGAGAGAGTTCCTTCTTGCACGCAGATGGACTTAATGTGCGCGTCTCGGACTCGTTCTAGCACCTAAATCCAGCGCGTGGATGAGCAGCTACGCTTTCCTCTGTCTCACATGCACGCGCTCTCGCATCTGTCCGAAGTCTAAACATAAACTAAAGTAGTAATCCTTATGTATTTGTGCGGTTTAATGCGTTTCATGAGAGCTGAGGCAAACTATTCCTTTTGTTTAAAATATAACCCGCTGCATATTGGCGCCACTCTCTCGTACGTGCAGAGAGCTGCGCTCTGTCTGAACTTGAAGTCAGATAGTAATCCTGTTTATGATATGCTTTTCAAGGAGTTTTAGCAATACATCCCTCGTGTTTAAAATATGATCGTGTTCCGCTGGACCAGTGTGTTTAAAAAGCACCTCTGAGAGCACCACTGCTTGACACGTGTAACCTTCTGCAACAGCACTAAACAAATGCATTTAATTATTTTTATGTGCGCTGCGTGTGTCTGCGCAGGTGCATGTTTTACAGTCATTAAGTAATCGTGTTAAAAAATCAGGATTATGATTTTTCCCATAATTGAGCAGCCCTATCTCTGACATTTCCTTGCACTAGAGAGGTTGTTAGCGCACAGAGGGTTAAAACCAGCGCGTGTCCTGTTCTCGCTCTCTGGTACGCAAAGAGCGTCTGGCTTTAATGACGCGCTCAGATTAATGCCATTAGTTTTAAGAAAGATGCATTCATGACGGTGTTGCTCTTGATCTTTTTTCCACCAATCAAGTCTTGTCATAAATGAACAAATAAATAAATGAGTAAACTACTGCCCCGCCCCCCGATACTATCGTGTATCGCCGATCTCACAGGCTGACGATAGGACGATCTCAAAATGGGGCATATCGCCCAACACTAATGGAATATCATACATATCACTTTTTTGCCAAAATGGCATGTAACCAAATTTAACGAATTTCTACCCTAAATAACCTTACTCCCTGGACTATATTGAGTCTGTATTTAGCAGTCATTTTACTGGCTCGGTTATTGCTTGCTGGGGTGGCTTTAGAAAGGTCAAAAGAAAATTGGTTAAAAGATACACTAAACAAATGATGTAAAACGGATCTACTGCGGTACTTTTTTTGCTATAAAAGGCTATTGAATTGATTTAGTAATTTTAGCATACATTTATATTTTTAACAAGTTTTACTGTTAGTTTTTCAAGTGTGTCCTGATATACACTCACAGTCCACTTTATTAGGTACACCTGTCCAACAAGGTGCACCTGTTAATGCAAATTTCTAATCAGCCAATCACATAGCAGCAACTCAATGCATTTAGTTCTACCAGAAAGACTCGAAGATAGGTTAATAGTTGATATGAGTTTATTTAACAGTAGTTATCAGCCAAGGCTGGAATGTAACACAATATAGTTCTTTGGCATAGGCCCCGACCATAGTTCGAATCCGGGGGTCGCGGATTCCTGCGGTTCCTGTCTGAAGATGGAGACAGGCCAGAATCTAATCCCCCTCGAGTATGGACAGGACCGACCTGGTGATGGTGGTAGGGAGGTTGGGTTGTAAAGCTGGCATCAGTATCTGCGAACGCAAAGACAGGTGAGTGCGAGGTTTATATACTCTCAGTATCAGGGGTGATTGATTGAGCCTTGTGAAATGAGTGACGTGACATTCGAGTTTCCTGGTAGAACTTACACTACGCTACGCTAAGCTACTATTTCTACCAGAAAGACTCGAAGATAGGTTAATAGTTGATATGAGTTTATTTAACAGTAGTTATCAGCCAAGGCTGGAATGTAACACAATATAGTTCTTTGGCGTAGGCCCCGACCATAGTTCGAATCCGGGGGTCGCGGATTCCTGCGGTTCCTGTCTGAAGATGGAGACAGGCCAGAATCTAATCCCCAAAAATTGATAACAATGATCGGTACCCACCAGTGTTTCTTAGAGGTTCCTGAAACAGAGATAAGAGAAAATTATTAGACATCTGTAAATATCGACTAACATGCCAGACGCCATAGAGGCTGTGTGGTGAGCCGCTTGGGCTATAGAAGGCAACGATATGCCAGTGAGAGAGATAGCTGCATAGATAGGCAGAGAGATAGGGGCCGCGTGGGCCGTGGAAGGCAACGAAATGCCCAGTGGGAAAAGGCCGCGTAGGCTTTAGAAGGCAACGATATGCCAGATAGAGATGGCCGCGTAGGCCATAGAAGGCAACGATATGCCTAGTGGAAAAAGGCCGCGTAGGCCTTTAGAAGGCAATGATATGCCAGAGAAAATAGGCCGCGTAGGCCTTAGAAGGCAATGATATGCCGGATAGAGATAGGCCGCGAAGGCCATAGATGGCAACGATATGCCAGATAGAGATAGGCCACGTAGGCCATGAAAGGCAACGATATGCCGAGTGGGAAAGGCCGCGTAGGCCATAGAAGGCAACGATATGCCGTGTTGAGAGAGGCTGTGTAAGCCATGAAGGGCGAAGATATGCCAGGGTTAGATAGACCACGTAGGCCGTAGAAGGCAACGATATGCCGAGCAGGAAATGCCAAGTAGGCTTTAGGGGCGAAGATATGCCAGAGTGAGGGGAGCCGTGTGGGCCGTAGAAGTACGCAAGTTAGATTGCGTTAATGTTCACCACCACCACCAGTAATTAACTAAAGGTACATACCTTATTAGACTTTAGAAAGGATGCGCTGAGCGTTTAGGATGGTATTCGAGTCACACCTTATATAGGTTTCGAATGCTGATGATGACCATCTGCCCAGCATCTTAATGGAAGAGGAGGGAACTCCCTGTTCAGCTGCTGTTGTAGCGGCGCAGATCCGGAAAGAGTGTCCAGTGTAGAGAGAGGGAGATAAGCCACAGATTTTTACAACCGATGCTAGATGAGTTAAACCAGTCTTTGGTTATGGGA
Source organism: Paramisgurnus dabryanus (assembly GCF_030506205.2). Classification (NCBI taxonomy): domain Eukaryota; kingdom Metazoa; phylum Chordata; class Actinopteri; order Cypriniformes; family Cobitidae; genus Paramisgurnus; species Paramisgurnus dabryanus. The sequence goes on along the minus strand of NC_133342.1, from coordinate 21,317,414 downwards.
AGGCCATTAGGTAATATAAATAAAAGAGAGGTGTTGGAGATGCTGGGACGGATTTTTAGATAGTGAATCATGGATGTAAAGGGGCAGAACTGGTCATTGATTTTAGATATTGTAATGGTGAGACCTGACCCTAAGGGGTCGGTCTTAGATCGTTTGATAAATATAGTGAAAAATTTTGGTGAAAAACGAAAGTCAAATAGAGTTAAACCTTGAGTTGGGTCGAAGCGTCGGGAATCTGAGGTGAACTCTCCAGGTCGCATAAATCCATAGAAAGCTGTGAGGAAAACTGCTTCTAGGAGAATGTTGATATATGGGTTGAAAGGGGCTTCACGCAGACTAAGGACAAGTCTTTGTAGAATAGTGAAGGTGATAGGCAGCCGTTTGTCAGGGTCTTTGCGGGAGGAATTTTTCATGCCTTTGAGGAGGAGGCGTATTGTTGGAGCTGAAAATAGGCTGGGAAAATTAGGATCATTATACCTAGCATAAAATTGTATGCCAGCGAGTAGTTTACGAATCGTAGTGATTTTTAGATTCCATGATTCGAAATTATGCACTAGGAATGAACAAACAGTAGTTAGGAGGATAGGAAATAGGTTAATCTGGAAAGAAAAACAAAACCTATTATATAATGACCAAGCAGAGTCATAGGCTTTTAGTGTAGAGGGTGCTACCCCTTTTGTGATGTAGTATCGTGCTGTGTAAAATAGGTCGTCAAGGGAACTGGTTAATCTAGAATTATTTCTTGTAGTGTCGGGCAAGAGGTTGGATCCGTGTTGGCCGCTGGGCAGAGACGTCGGAATGCCTGTAGACGAAAACGAGAAAGTGAGTCGGCCATAGCATTAAAATTACCGGGAATATGTACTGCTTTGATCAAGAAGTTGTGAGTAACGGACTGCCAGATTAGACGTCTCAAGATAGACATAATCGCCGGACAGGAGGATCGTCCTTTGTTAATAATAGCGACCACTGCTTCATTATCACAAAACATGATGATGCGTTTGCGTGACCAATGAGGCCCCCAGAGGACGCTTGCTATTGCAATGGGATAAAGTTCGTGTAGCGCAGATGAATCAGAACCTGAGGCGAAGGCACGAAACTCACTTGTCCATTTTTCGGCGAACCACTGCCCTTGAAAGAAACCCCCAAAACCTACAGAAGGAGCAGCGTCCGTGTAAAGTTCCATTGCAGCGGACGATTCTGTAGTGTCATTGTAAAAAAAAGAGATGCCATTCCAACTTTTCAGTAATTTAGTCCAGAACATGAGGTCTGAAAGACACCCTCCGTCCAGATACACGGTGTCAGTTAAATTAATGACGGAGTGAGCTAGGTCTAACAGGCGGGAAATAAAAGTCCTACCTTGGGGAATAATGCTCATTGCGAAGTTAAGGTGACCTAGAAGAGAGAGCATTTCGCGTTTAGATACGGCTCGAGAGGAGCTTACCGAGTCCATAAAGGACGTGATCCTGTTTAATTTCTCATTAGGTAGGGAAGCTTGCATTTTTTCAGAGTCGAGTAAAATACCGAGGAACTCGAGGGAAGTAGATGGACCTATAGTTGTTTCCTTAGACAAAGGAACACCAACATCGTTGAACACTTGTTTAAGTGTGTCAAGAATGGAGGTTCGAGGAGACGGAAAATCTACGAGCAGGAAATCGTCAAGCAGGTGTAAAACGAATGAAATTTTGCAAACGTTCAGCAGAATCCAACACAATGCTTCTGAGAGACAATTGAAAATGTGTGGACTGCTCTTACACCCGAATGTAAGTCTAACTGCAAAATAGAATTTGGATTTCCATTTAGCGCCGAAAAGAGGCCAGTCGGACAGTTGAATTGGAATTATTTTGAAGGCATCGGTAATATCAGCTTTAGCCAGCCAGGCTCCGTGACCGGCTAATTTAATTAGTATAATAGCGTTATCAACCGAAGCGTAGTGAAGGGAGAATGGTTCTGAAGGAATACACTCATTTACGCTAGCTATTGTATCAGAATGAGGAGAAGACATGTCAAAAATCAAGCGCTTTTTACCGGAGTATTTCCGGGTGGCAATGCAGAGAGAATTAATTCTGAAAGGAGAAAAGGGGGGAGAGCTGAATGGACCGATTAGGTAGCCTTTATTAAGTTCTTTGTCGACTAGGGCAGACGTGACATCCGAATCGTTTAATGCTGACTGTAGATTTTTAGCTACATAAGTAGACGATAAGGGGGAGAGGACTCCAACTCGAAATCCTTGTGAAAGCCCTGTGATTAAATATTCAACAAAACATGGATCAGGGTGGGCCGCTAAATAGCGAGATAGTGCTGGGACATTGACAGGGGTGGAAGGATGTCTATTCAGAATTTCTTCGTAGTGTGAGCCTTCTCTTTGTTGAAGGTCTGAACCGGCGTGGGCAGACGAATTTCGGGTGAGGCTCCTTGCAGGAACTACAAACATGGGCAAATTTACATTTGGTAAAATAACAGACAGATTCATTAAAATTGTTACACAGAGGAACACCGTTAAAATCAGAAATAGGACGGCCTTTTACATCATAGTGAGTGCTTGAGTTTTCAGGACCATGGTTAGCACCCTTGATGCCGTGACCGGCGCATGCGCTGTCGCTGGTGTGAGCTTTAGGGCAAATTGAGGCAGAGTGGCCGTGTGAACTGCAAACTGTGCACGCCAGAATTTTCTGGCCTCCGAAATGGCGAACTAGGAGATCAGTATCAGTGATTGACCAGTCTATTAGTGTGTTGTGTAGCGTTATGAAGGAGGCAGATTTGGCTGAGAGTGATTTATGATACTCGTAAAAGAGTGTTCCCCCGTACCGATGGTTAAAGTCTGCCAACATAGCCAGGTATAGATCTAATTCTTCCCTCCTATCGGGAAAAACTTGGCATAAAATGTCTCGATAAATTCCGAATGCGATGACAAATTCCGAAAACGACAGGTTGCGTTGCAGTCTGGGGTCTGAAGTTTTCAGAAATACGGTTACGTCACCGCATTCGACCATTTGTCGATCTGCTGCCGGCGTGGGAAGCAGTAGAGAGGCAAGATTAATGTCCTTACCTTGACAAATGTTGGATCTTAACTTTGGGGAAACAGTAGCGGCGGTAGGTGAAACAAATCGCCTACCGATGGCTTGTGATGGTACTGCGGTGGAAAGATTGAATGATGATGTCGTAGGCAGAGCGGATGTTTCTTGCATTTGGGTTAAATCCGTAGGACGGGTAGATGATGCTGGAGTACCAGATGAAGATGAAGTAGCAGGCAAAGGCTGGTTAAGGCTGAAGATCGGGTTAGAAGCCGGCCGGGAAGCTGTAAATGTACTGGCCTGCGAAGTACCGGAGCTGCGGTTAGTGTACGTGTTTTCCATAACTTCTAGTCTGGATTCAAGTGCTTTTACAGTCTTTGAGAGGCCTTGGACCGCTTGAGAAGCAGAGCGTTGGTGTCAGGAGATGAGTGACAAGAAGGAGAAGACGGCGGCTATGTTGAAGCTTTGGATTGTTTGGCTGGACGAGGAGAGGATGATATATTTGTCTGTTTTTTCCCTGCTTGTTTAGTTGGAGCAGGTGGGTCGCGTTTGTCTGGATTAACGTCCGCGGAGGGGGGACGGGGACTGCCCAGTGAACTGTGAGCGAGTTGGAGCAGGTCGTCCCTCGACAGCTCTGTATTGACTGGGATGCCTGCTTCTTCGAGTGTAGTTACTATGAGCTCCGGAGGCCAGTGATACCATGGATTCTCTCGACCTAATAAACGAGAACTGCGTCGCACTGGCTGTGGAGAAGGTGGTACAGGTTCGTCGTCCGATTCGGTAGAATCACTATCGACAATAGCTTTCCGTGACATGATTTCTGGGTTTGCGACTGAAGCACGCTGTAAAGCTGGCATCAGTATCTGCGAACGCAAAGACAGGTGAGTGCGAGGTTTATATACTCTCAGTATCAGGGGTGATTGATTGAGCCTTGTGAAATGAGTGACGTGACATTCGAGTTTCCTGGTAGAACTTACGCTACGCTACGCTAAGCTACTATGGATGTAGACATGGTCAAGACGATCTGCTGCAGTTCAAACCGAGCATCAGAATGGGAAAGAAATCTAAGTGACTTTAAGTATTTAAGTGACTTTGAAAGTGGCATGGTTGTTGGTGCCAGACGGGCTGGTCTGAGTATTTCAGAAACTGCTGGTCTACTGGGATTTTCACACACCATCTCAAGGGTTTACAGAGAATGGTCCGAAAAAAAGAGAAACACACTTGAATTAATACCAATTGAGCATTGTGTATTTTTTCAGACCATGTTCATCCCTTTATGACCACAGTGTCCTCTGATGGCTACTTCCAGCAGGATAACATGTCATGTCATAAAGCGCAAATCATCTCAGACTGGTTTCTTGAACATGACAATGAGTTTACTGTACTCAAATGGCCTCCACAGTCACCAGATCTCAACCCAATGGAGCATTTTTGGGATGTGGTGGAACAGGAGCTTCGTGCCCTGGATGTGCAGCCGACAAATCTGCAGTAACTGCGTGATGTTATCATGTGAATATGGACCAAAATCTCTGAGGAATGTTTCCAGTACCTTGTTGAATCTGTGCCACGAAGGATTAAGGCAGTTCTGAAGGCAAAAGGGGGTCCAACCCGGTACTAGTAAGGTGTACCTAATAAAGTGGCCGGTGAGTGTATTCTGTTCCATTTTGTTGCATTTTAGCTATTTTTGAACACACAAACGTGCAGTGGGGGCTGGTGACTTCTCTTTCGAGGGGTGAAAATTCTAAATATGTGTTCGGAGTGTCGTGTGTTGCTCGTGTTTTTAAAATATGTGTTTGTTGCGTCATGTGAATCGTGTGTCTTGTCAAAATAAGTGCCTGCTGCACATTCCTCCAAACGCTTATGATAAGAGATGCTCATGTTCACTAAATACTCGCAAGACACTCACTTAACACTAAACTCTGATTACGCATAAGATTTTGTGAGTATCTGGCAAATGTGAGCGTCTTTTTTATCATAAATCCTTTAGACACATGTGCAGCAGGCACACAAACATATACTTTGAAATGACGAACCACACACATGACGGGCTACATACATGTTGTTACGAGCTTCACATCTTGCGCCCTCGAAAAAGAAGTCACCAGTCGCTGTCTGATACTTTATTTCCCTTTAAAAAAGGTTTCTGATCGGTGTGTATAGTGTTAATGTTGAGGTTCCAAGTGAACTGTACTGATAGGTGAAATAAACATCAGATATGCTTGTCACAAGCTACTACTGCCGGAACTACACTAACTATGATGATGTAGATCTTCTTCTGAGCTGGTATTCCTTGGAGCATCCACATTGATTGGAACCCTTCCGCATCGTCAGCAGGGATCTCAGGGTCTCGGGTGTTTCGCCCATTAACCTGAACACCTCACCTGAGTGTGGCAGCAAAGACTGACTAGCCTTCACCTGGAGAAGGGGTCCAACTGTGGGCTCTCTTCAGCCACAGCCATCTTGAACTAGACTCGGCTGCTGCAGCTATATCACTGGTGGCTTTCTTTAGCTATTTAGCATCCAAGCCAAATCTTTGGAGGAAGCAGCGCAACGATTTTGCAACTATGTGCTTCTGGATAATAGGACCATATCTGGTCAGAGGGAGGTCACTGCCACGTCCTGTGGGAAGACAAGCTTTCTTTTCATGTCCACTCTTAACTCCCAGTCAGAGACTTAAATAAAGAGGTTGAGGTTGCAATAAAGAGGTCGAGTTCTTGGCCACTGTTCTGGTCTTGTGAACCTTTTCTCCTTCTCTCACAAAAGTTATAGCTTTTGGTGGGTAGGACTGCTTGTTTGTTGGCTTTGACTCGTTGATGTTCGACCCATTTGGCGATTTCTGTCAGGACCTTGTTGTGCCTCCATCTGTACAGCCCTTCTGCCAATGCCTTTGGACAGCCAGTCAGGATATGGTTTAGCATCCAGGAGACTGCTCCACATTGAATGCATGATGGGTCTTCCTCTCCACCCCAGATCTTTATGTTTCTTGGTGTTGGCAAACAGATCAGTCACTGAGCGCAGGAGAAAGTTCAACCTCCCTTGGTCGATCCGTCACAGTTCTTTCCACGACAACGATGTGCCTGATCCCACTGCGTCCAGCGACCCTGGGAGGCAAGTCCGATCGCTTTGCCCTGCCGCTCCTCCTCTGCTGCCTCACGGACTCCTTGTACCACTAAACCTCTTCTGGTTCTGGCATCAGCCCTGCTCCACCTCTTCTCACTGTAGTGTCCAAGGCCCAGGCGTCCCTGGTATACCTTGGCCACAATTTCCTGGTGTTTCCAGTGAGATTCTGCTTTTATCACATCTTGTTGAGGCTTCCGAATCAGGGGCGTCGGACTGGGGGTAAAACCAGTACTGATTACCAGGGCCCCAAAGAAAGAGAGGGCCCTTGAAAAGTCTGGAATATATTATGGGGGTGGGGCATGGGGGCCCATCAGGACTGCCTATGCATATGGCCCGAGATCTTGTGCAATGCCCCTGTTCCGAATACAGAATTCCGATACACTTTATAATTGGCTGGGTTATTTTTAGGCCATGTTGGGTAAATATTGGACAGAACACACAGCTAGGTTAACATTGACCTAATGCTGGGTTGTTTTAAGCCAAATTCCGGGTTATTATAACAACAAAAACAACAACATTTATTTGTATAGCATGTTTAAAACAACACTTGTTGACCAAAGTGCTTTCCATTCACTAGTTACATAAGACAAGGAAGACAAAGCACATCACACATTAAAATTCCCAAAGCAAGTCTATCACAGGCAGTTTGAAGACAGACTTCACCACTATGAACAATTATAAGCAGCCGAATAAAGATACGTTTCCAGTAAAGATTTAAAACATTCCAGTGAGTTGCAGGCTCTAATATGAAACCATAAGTTGTTCCAAAAATGAGGAGCGACCACTGAAAATGCACAATCCCCTTTAGTTTTCAGCCTGGATTTTGGGACACTCAATTTAAAACTAGAGACCAAGCCTAGCCAAGCCTAGTCATACCACATAATGAAAAAGTGCTATTAGACCCTACTGAATGACTTGTTTGTATTACTACTTGTTTATAAAAAAAAATATATGTAGATTATTTTAAAATAGAAATTATGAAAAAAAAACTTTTGTACATCCTTACCCCAGAGCTGGACAAGTTGTGTTCAGTAATTCTGTTAAACAATCTTAATGCTGAGCTCTTTCATCAATGTTTGGGTAAAATATTGACAAACCGATTTGCTGGGTTTTTACAGAAAAATATAATTTGTTTGGTCAAATATGGGCATTTTGTAGGTTTATTTAGACCAACCATACAGTAGGTTAAAACAACCCAACATTTGTTGGTGTATGTTTGTGAGAATATCAATTCTAGATATGTTGTCATCTAACAGGGCTCTTCCATGATCTTTCCACAGTAACCGTGGTCCGTGACAATTGTCTAGCTCTTCATAGCATTCTCTTAGTTTTGGCTATTAGCTGTGACCTTAACTGCAAAAGGTCACATCCATCGCTAATCCTCATTGCTATTTGTCAGCCATTGTTGCCGCATGCCACCACCTCTTAAAGGTCGGCCATTTCGATTTTTCTGTTCTGGACCCTAATATGGAGTCAACCTCAGTAAATCAGGATGTTTTAACACCTTCTTTATTTCTACATAACCCGCGATGTGGAGACTGGAATGGACTAACTGCCTTGGGGTAGCAGTGATGCTTTCTAGATGGCTTACGTAAAACGTTGAAGAGCGGACGTCTCCTTTAGTGGTAATGGAGTGACTCCTATATTCTGCTGTTTAGATGTCTCAGAAGATTAATATCACAAGGCTTGCCCTTTTTAGACTCATTTATTACCTCTGGCTCATCTTTTATTGCAAAAAATAAGGTAATGAATCAACCCCTACTCATGTCATTGGGGTTTTATTTATTCATCACTTATTTTTTAGAGAAAATAAGATTTTTGGCCAATACTGCTTTGAGTTGGTTGTCTAGTTACATACACAAGATATAATTATTGTCTTATTTTAGATGGGGCTAATATTAGCAGTGCTCCCACCGAGCTGAAATTTGTTTACAAACTGTATCTAACACTTAATGTATCAACACATGTTAAGATCAATTTTGTGCCTTCGTTGCTGTTGGAGAGGTTGAAAGGAATTAATCACCAGCCAACACTTGTTCTCAAATCCTTTAAATTGAAGATTGATGTGCAAGTTCAAAGGGACTGCAGTTTACATTAACATTCATTTATCAGATTATTTAAAGTGGATCAAATAAGCAGTGCTCCAAATCGAATTCTCTAGTCTAGATTGTTCAATAAAGTACAAGATCTATAATGGTTTAAGATCAAGTTTAGGTAGGAGACTCATATGTTTAAAGTGTGTCATATGGAGCGAATTTTGTGCCAAAATTTTACAAACAAATACAGCATTTTGCAAACAAACTCAATCTGCTTTGCAAAGGGAAAACTTGACTCGCAAACAAACAGAAAACGCTTTGCAAATAATAAAGGCAATTTGAGAGAAAATGCAGATGTGTTACAAATATGTACTGTGTTTTGTAAATGTGACCATGATTTTTTCACAAATGTGACCATGATTTTTTCACAAATGTGACCATGATTTTCTCACAAATGGGACCATGATTTTCTCACAAATGGGACCATGATTTTCTCACAAATGGGACCATGATTTTCTCACAAATGGGACCATGATTTTCTCACAAATGGGACCATGCAATCCAGAACAGCAGATGGCGCTGTTTCAACTTTTTCAGGCATTGGAAAAAAGCCCAGGGGAAAAGCCCTGAATTTTAACATACATATCACCCCTGACAGTGGCAGCAACTGAATAAAGACATTTCATTTGTCGGGCTTCATTCTGTTAATCTCACTGATTTTATTGTAAGTGTTAATAATAATAAATGTTTGTTAATAGTAAACAAATTCTGTGTGTCAAGACAATGAATTCAACTTACAATGCTTATCAAAAGATGCAGGATAATAAATGAAACTCTTTGGAGAAAGAGTGTGGTAGGGACATAATAAACCCAACATCGGCTGTCTGGACAGAGTGGCCAGTTCAAGCAACAGTAACCAACCAACCAGGATCATAGTCATTTGAGCACTCTGAACAAGATAAACTTCTACAAAATGTTAATCCTTTTAAAGTTGGTCTTATCTTGTCAGGCTAGGAGGACCAGTTTAAACCAGCTTCTTTCACAATAGCCAAGCTGGCAAAGCTTCCAGCCTAGTCAAGCTGGTTTGGGCTGGTGTGATCAGCCTGACCAGCTACAGTATAAAAGCAAAAATCCTTCTAATACTAGCTTAAGCTAAAACCAGGCTGGAACACCATCTTAACACTCTGGGGTCGGCTGCGGCGCGGGCGCCGCAAACTCTTTATTTTTCAATCACTCCCCAAAGAGACTAAGATAACTCTGCTGATTTTGGACATACAGATATGATTTATACATCATTTAAAACGTTAAAGTGTCTAGTTTTTTTCTGTCCACTCCCAATAAAAACAGAATGTTGTGCTTTTCGCAAAAAATTAAGAAAATAAACATGATGCGCGTTTTGTTCTCTCTCCCTAAGTGAATTCCTTTCAGAAACACGTCAGAAAAATGAACTGTAACTTAACGAATACTTGTCATACAAACAAAAGATAAATTTCTACATAATGCTTCGAATGTCTGCTTTTAAATGATGTAAGTGAAATCGAAAACAAATATTGTAATTCGTTGTTAACTGTATTAGAAGAGAGAGATGTACCGTCTTTCTTCTGTTGCTTCATTATCTATAATGAGCCACGCCCCGCTCCATTGAAGAGAAGAGCAGAGATCATCCATATTCATTAATCAACCTCACACACAAACATACGATGCCTCATATTTGACGCACTTTGTGGTGTTCTTATAAAAGATGCAAGTGTGTGTGCTTCGACGGTGTGACGCGATGTACAAATGCACACACAAAGACACGATGTCTCATTTGACGCGCTTTTTGGTATTCTTATAAAAGACGATTGCAAACATCACATCTACTTGGTTACTCTCGCCTAGTAAATAAAAGTTATCTCCATGCGCTTATGTTTTCTTTGTGCTTCCGTCAGACGTGATCAACGGCCAAACGCATACACAAACACACAATCATATTTGACGCACTTTGTATTAAGACGCATCTAAACACATCTAAAACCCAGTTTATTCGCGTATATCTCTGCACAGTAAGTTTATTTAATGCAGGATCATGCATGTGAAGGCATTTCTTTTGTCTTGCTTTCACAAACAAACACTTAACAATAATGGCATCTTCACATTCCTGCCTAAAGGCTCATTATGCAGCTCATTATGCAAGTGTATTGTTCTTCAGCAGTGTATTGTCAATCACAGATTATTCAAGAGCTTCCAGCCTCCTTGCATATTGCCTTCCTAACCAAAAAGTGACTTTGAAATTGTAAATCAATATATTGTGTTATGTGAAGGAGTAAGCAGAATGATTTTCACATCATTTTAAAGAAAAAACTCTAGACTACTAGATCCTGCTTTGAAAAGTTTTAGGAAAACATGTTTAGAATGAGTTTTGTGGACTTATATCAGTCACTTAAATTTTTTTCTTTTTCAAAAACCACGCATAAACATTTTTCTCTCAAAAATACAAACATGTACATACATGTTAATCATATAATATAGTAGCCCAGTTTGTGCTGAATGCAGTGTTATAAGACTTTTGCCATTATTATGTTTTTAAGCAACTGAAAAAAGCACAAATGTCAGTGCAGGTCAAAACTTCTCCAGGGCCCTAAAAACCCCTTAGACCCCAGAGGGTTAAACCAGTCAACCAGCATAGGCTGGTATTAGCTGTTATTTTTCTGCAGGGGATATAATACATTTTATTTATAATGCACTTTCTAAAACTCAAAGCACCATAATATATGAGATTCTCAGGAACATACACATACAAAAGTAAACAAGTTAGTAATAATCATTTTGCAATAGTAAGCTATTTTAAAAGGATAAGTCTTTAAGGATCACTTAAAACAGTCCAGTGATGGTGATTTTCTTATCACCAAAAGAAGAGAATTTAGAGAATCAGACGGGGTATAGGGATTGACAATTGCAAATGTATAGAATTCAGATGGAATTCAATGTCTTTACACACAGAATGTGTTTACTATTAACAGACATTAATTATTATCAACACTTTCAATAAATCCAGAGATTAACAACATGAACCACGAAATATTAATTTAGTCTTCATTCAGTTGCTGGCACTGTCCGGGGTGATATGTAAGTTAAAATTCAGGGCTTTTCAGGGAGACTAGTTGAAAATGCCTAATAAGGTTGAAACAGCGCCATCTGCTGTTTTGGATTGCATGGTCACATTTGTGAGAAAATCATGGTCCCGTTTGTGAGAAAATCATGGTCCCATTTGTGAGAAAATCATGGTCACATTTGTGAGAAAATCATGGTCACATTTGTGAGAAAATCATGGTCCCATTTGTGAGAAAATCATGGTCACATTTGTGAGAAAATCATGGTCCCATTTGTGAGAAAATCATGGTCACATTTGTGAAAAAATCATGGTCATATTTACAAAACACAGTACATATTTGTAACACCTCTGCATTTTCTCTCAAATTGCCTTTATTATTTGCAAAGTTTTTTCTGTAAGTTTGCGAGTCAAGTTTTCCCTTTGCAAAGCAGATTGAGTTTGTTTGCAAAATGCCAAATTTGTTTGTAAAATTATGGCACAAAATTCGCTCCATAGTGTCATCCATTCTAGCCAACAAGGTTGAGCTAAAGCTGAAACCCCAGGCACGAGTGTGTTGAATCCAATCAGAGATAAGCCCGACACGCAGAAGTGCTTAATCAACAGCCCAGATCTCCAGAGAATGACCATACAAAGCAGTCGACTGAGTTCATAAAGCCGAAACAAACGAAGTGGGATTTAGATAAGAAAGCATTTAACATTATGTACCCCAATCTGGTGAGTTAAGCGGTGACAGATTGCATTAGTTAAAGCGGCTGTATGAAAATGACATCATGCCGTTATATAGCTGCGTGGTCCTAAAAGTGAAAGAACATGGAAATAAGTACAAACTAGCTGGAAATTCACTGTATTTTATGAACATGACATTCGCCAGGTAGGCTATCCTTTAAGAAAATGTTACCTTGAAATGCTAGTATTTACATTCCACTCTAAACCAGAGGACTTGTTTCAATGTTGACATTTGAAATCACCTTAACTAACACGCCCCTACCCCAGTAGAACCGGGACCTTCATTTGATAGACCCGCCCCACACATACGCAACACAGGCAACGATGTCGGTTAGTAGACACACCCCTTACTGCTGATTGGCTACAAGTGTGCTTTGATACTTATCCTGACTTCTTATTCCAAAGTGTTTTTCAAAAATCATGCACCCCGCCTTTAATGGATAAAAAAAAGAGAGGAGGGAGCCCCAACACTTGTATCAAATTAAGACTGAATTTACATACTTTGTTATGATAGTTAAAGTAAATTACTTTTACGGTCAGGCTTTGTAACCATAAACATAAAAAGGGACTAAGACACAATATTCAGCAATCAGTCTAAGGATTTTATTTAACCCTTTAACTGGCGCTGCCCTTTTTTTGAGTGTGGGGGTGTGAAAAGTGATGTACACCTTCAAATTAATATAACTCTGGCATTTTTTTTACGTTTGGTCTTGTTTAAAAGAAGGCACTTAAAAAAAAATTACTGAAGTGTCTGGAGGTGAAAATTTAATTTTTTATAACAGTTACCATTTATTTGTAATCAATAAAAATGCAATATAGTATTATTTTTAATACATAAAAAATATCAAAACCCCAGCCAAACCGAAGAAGGATTGCCCACAACACCCCGTACGTCACTTTACACTCCTTTTAAAAGTAGGAACAGATAGTCTTTAGGTGCACACATAACAAAATGTGCCTGTGACACCAAAGAGGCAGAGGGACATAGCAGTACAAAGACATTAAAATAATAATTTTGTTATAGTCACATACTGTTAACAACCCACATACAATCTTACTAAATTAACATGAAGATCATAAAGTCCCTACATTAAAATCTATTAAGTTTTATTTAATTATTTAAATTATGTGTATTATTAGCCTATTATTGCATATTAGTTTCAATTGAATTTTATACAAAAACATTGAATTTAAACAATATTTGAAGTATCCAATGTATCAACCAATCTCACGGCAAGTCGTGTTATAGTCACAAAATATTTGATTAATTTATTTGTTGTTATGGACACGATTTTTCACTTTTTTCGTGCCATTGAGTACAAATGTCTTTTTGACAAAAATTTCTATAAATAGTTTTTATTGTTCGTGGCAAGACTTTCTTTTTCGTGGCATTTATTATATTGTTTTCTCTTTTCTTTTTCTTTTTTTACCATTGTCGCTTGGGGTTGGGATTAGAATGACTTTACATTTCAGACCTAAATCCTAGGTCTAAAAATCCTAACCCAAACCCCATCTCTAACCCCCGAGCGACAATGATTTAAAAATAGGAAAAACAATGAGGAAAACAATACATAAAATGACGAAACAGAAAGTCGTGCCACAAACACAAAGAAATATTTATAGTAATTTGTGTTGACTGACACAAAAAGCAATTTTGTGCTCAATGGCATGAAAAAAGTGAAATGGAAAATTGTGTCCATTAACACAAATAAATCAATCACATATTTCGTGACTATAACAAAACTTCCTGTGAGATTGTGTTGAATGTATACCACCACGGACCCCGAAGGGGACCCATGCTCTAGAGTCTAAACCAATAGACTGTGGTTTGTTCACAGCTTTAACTGCAAGCTGATTCTTATTGGTTTACAAAGAAGTTGATGTGCTTCTAATGGATCTTAAATGCTGTCCTGTGTGGACTTGACAAACTCTATTTGAGTTATAACCGAACAGAATTTTAAAACCGAGACATAAGTCCCATCAGGTCGATGTTATTGCCCAACAGAGAGATCCCTCTATGCTTGAGTGATGCTGGCATGCCCCAAAGACGTTGGGCGATGGTCCTATAATGAAGTTATCCCTGGTCTGTCATTACTCTCTTTATGTAATCAGTTATTCATAGGGCATGGCATCAGGTAAAGTGTACCGTATTAGCAGACAGAGGAGAGGATATTCCTACAGCTGGTCCCCACAGAAGTGTACCCTGTAGTGTGATAGATGAGCAAGAAAGAGATGCACAGAATATGGTTGCTTCCAGAGGGGGCATTTTAGATGCCAGAAAATCAATAGGTTGTTTTATATCCAATTTTAAAAAAAAAGTCTTTCTCTGAGCTCATTATCAGCCTCAGCTGGAGCTAGATTTGTTTTTGCACTTGGTTTAATTGTTTTTTTTCCACGAGTTTTGTCACCACTTCTTATTGCATCTTTCTCTTTCTTTACCGGTTGTGTCAATTTTAAAGCTAAAATGAGAACATTTTATTGTTAAAATACTTTCTTATATCCTAGCTTAATGTGCAGAGTAAGCTGTAAGTTAAACACTAAAAAGTTGATTAAAGTGTAAATCAAAACATTGCTTTATAAGAAAACCTGGTTATGGTTATTTGTGCAGTTCCAGGTGGTGACAGTAATCAAAGATATTCTTCTGCTTGAAATTGAAGCAGTATTTATGTGGCTTTTATAGAATTGAACAGTCATTTATACGTTTATTTGGTGACTCTGGGCAGGGACATGATGCATACGTGCTCCTTAATGTTCCTAAATCTAAAAGGTCCCACTGTGTGTGTGTATACCTTTTTCTTTATACGTTTGGGCACCACAACCTATCGCTATTTGTTATATGAGGTAAGCATTTTGAAGAGTGTAATTATTTTATACCTCAAGTTGTGATGTTTTTTGTGTGTGTGTGTGATTGAAACATCCATCATGTGAAGATATGACAGCATGCAAGTAAATGCAAAATGACAGCTTAGCAAAACAAAGTACAGTATTTGCCTGTCCTTGTATATGTAACATGTGTAAAGAATAGTTATGACTTGTATGATATCACTGTTCCTACATTATAATAATTATACAATAATTAGTTCTGGTTTATTTTCTCTCCTTCTTGATTTTGAGTGGCAACCTAAAGATGTTGGTATTTCAGCATGCAAACTGGGTGGAGTGAAGTTGTGATTTTTGCCTGGAGCAAGTTATTTATTTTTATTTTAAGTCAGAGCATTTCTGTCACAAGAGACAGGAAATAGAAATGGTGGCGAAACATACAGTAGTACACTCTAAAAAATGCTGGATTATTTTCAACCCATGGTTTGGTCAAAAAGGGCCAAACCCTGCCGTTGGGTTAAATTAAGCCAGACAATGTTTTTATTTGAACCAACAATGGGTTAAAACAACCCAGCATTTTTGGTGGAAGCAACCCAGCGTAGAATAAATTGCAAACCAGTGGGTTGGGGTTGTGCCTTTTTGACCCAATGCTGGGTACCCATAGAGAAATAATGTACAGTAACTACACTCAAATGCTGTCACTATGTTGCCTTTTCAAAAGGTACATTTGTTCCTAAAGGGTGCCTATTAGTACCTCAATGATACATATTGATGTCAATGAACCTAAATGTTACATTTTAGGTGACAGCTTTGTACCTTTTTATCTGAGAGCGTTCAGAGTTAAATTGTTGCCACTTTACTCACAGCATGCGGTTCTGCACCAATTTTCGGTCACAGTGTTGCTTTGGCTAATGTTTATTCGTCAGAGAAAATATGCACTAACTTCTGTGACCAAAGAAAGTTACTTATAAGTTTGAAAAGTTACTTTTTATTTAAATAAAAGGCAGAAGGTGGTATACTGTTGGTAGAAGGGGGAGCAGGTTTCATTATTGACATTGTTTTAAAATGTGTTGTATAAGTTGTATATTTGTATTTTACAGTGACTTTAAATGTGGCACATTCAGTCCGAAAACCCAGCTAGTTTTTATTGTGATTTTCTGTTTTCTATTTAAAATCATCAGGCATAGTGTAAAGAACATTATGTGAAAATATAACCTTGATATATTTAATATTGACTGAATATTGAGTGAAATCAAACTTTGATGCTCCTAATTTCAAAATCTAATAATGACCCTGGATTTCACAGAGAGGGACATGCACAAAAAAGATAAGGTATTTTTCATAACACTGTTTTAATGTTTAGACTTTTTTCTGTCTTAGTAGGAGAATTCTTTCACCTGCTGGGTAATGATGTTTTTCACCCAAAATCTTTTAAGGTTATCTTTTTTCCAAGGCTACTGCTTTGCAGAAACTCAGGAGTGTGTATGAAATGGTTTTTGCAGATACTGTGTGTGACAAATTGAGAGGAAACTCTACATGCTTAAATGTGGTGAATACTATTGGATTGAATATCAGCTCAAGCAATGTTCAGTTCCATGATCCAGTCTGAATGCAGTGCTTTACTCACTTTGTTTTGAAAAGCGTGAGAGATGCTATTGTACAGTATATACAGCAAGAATGTTAATGTGGGTGGTTAATGATCGGAGGTCAGAGAGCTTGAGGTCTGAGGCTAGAAACAATCTTTAACAGCATTCAAATACCAAGGCCAAAGAGACTAAATAAGAAGCAGCTTAGCATCGAGGGTAACAGAGGATGCCATAAAGGCTACAATTACAAAAAGTGCATACGAGTTTGTATGTGCATTTATTTTTTGGGGTCCTTCTCCAAATATTGTGACTTTCTCACTTCAGACAAAATATGTATTTACATTCAAGTTTACAGTAGAATTTTTGTTTTCTATTAAAAATTAACATGTTGACATTGTTACTAATCCCAAAGGACAACTTTTTTACTTTTGTATGTAATATGCAAATTCACAAGTCTAAAAAGTAATTTCCCTTGATAGGGTCTTAAAACTGAATCAAATTAATAGCAAATATAATGCATGTTCAGTATGCTGATTTATATTATTGTTTGCATAACAATATAGTTGAAGTAGAAGATTACAACAGATAGACAGAACCTTATTGTGATGGGAAGGCAGACTGCCACCAAATGGTGGCATTTTGCCACGAATATTTGAGAGTGTGCCAATGAATTTTACATCCTGTCGCACATGTGCGACTAGTAAATTTGACCTTTTTTTGTGATGTGACCAGTGGCGTAGCGTCTGTGCATGCAGGGTATGCACGTGCAAATGGGCCCGGGCCAATAGGGGGCCCGGCCCTGGGCCCACCCCAGCTTTTAATTTACATTTTTTTCCACATTTTTTTTTTTTGGCAGTGTAGAGATTTCTTATTTCTCCGTAATGTCTCATTTCTACATCATTTCTTGTTTGCGTTTATTCTTTTTTTGTACTCCGCGGCTGCCATTGACTACTACGCCATAATTTTTTTACATGATGCATCGCCGTGGCAAAAAAAAAGAAAACACAGTGTGAGAGGTTACTATAGCGGTTATCTACATGAACATTAAGGATGGACAAATATAAATATAAAAGTGGGGCCTCAAAGAGAAAAGAGAAGGTGGAGAAGTTAGTCACGAGTCAAAAACTACCCAAAACATTTAGTTTTTCTTTATTTAAATCTACCGTTTAAAGTAAAAAAGTAAAAATATTTGACTACCTTATTAAAAGTATATGTTGTTAACAGACCTGCGCGCCACAGTTAACAGTGCCAACGGGCAAGGTTGGGGGGGCTTTGGCTTAAGGGGGCCCGTAATTTGTTTTTGCAAATGGGCCCGGGACTCACTTGCTACGCCACTGGATGTGACACTGAATTTAAAACAGCACATTGTACTTTCTGCATCTATCATCAAAGTATTTATTAGTAATACAGTGTATTAGAAATGTGAATATTTGGTTAGCATGTTGATTTACGGTATGTGCCCCTAAATTTTCTGATTGCGCCCCTAAAATTTTCAGTTGGGGGCCACTGTGCTCCTAGTGAAAAAAGTTAGTCTGGAGCCCTGGAAGGAAAAATAATATGTAGTGTATAACATGTATATTAAAACACTTAAAACTTAAAAACGTAAGTAGATAAGATGACATGATGTTAAGTGATATGTTAGAAAACCAACTATTAAGGTAATACCATTGAAGCCTTAGACAAGAATAAAATGCAAACCTTTTGAAATGGTACAGATAAGTGTTTTATTTAAATTACTGAACATTTAAGGTTATTTAATTAAAAGCACCTGAAACGTGCATACAGTTTTCTTATTGTGGGTATGGCTTTGTCTGTGTCTGTATTGTGCTTTTTATCCATGGAAAATCTCAGATCCTCTATATAATTATATTTGTTTATACGGCAGTCTTGTTCGAACCAATGTGACTGCACTGTTGACATTTAATTCATGAGGCAATGGAGCGGTACTGTGACTACTTATAGGAAGTCATTTTGCCATTCATGACCATGTGATCCTATGTGGCATATCTTTGTGATGCGCTTTTTAAACCAATGTGGTGAACAATCCTTACTTAATTACATGTTTTAATGTTAATTAAAGTTGCCATACTAATGATTTTGCTAATGGCACAAATTTCTACATTTAACAAAATATAATTTTTATAAAATTGATATTTGTTTACGAACACGCTCTCACCAGTTATTCTCTATAGTAAAAACTGGTGTTCTGGGCACGCATCAAGTATGCCCTTGCTACTTTCACCAAGAGTGTCTCAAATACAAATAATATCCTTCACCCGTAAGCATGCTCTCCTCAAGTGTACTGGCCTTCCGAGTTTAGGGGATAGTGATCACCTCTTATGATATTTATGTCAAGTTAATTTCTGTGAACAGATTCTTCCAGACATTCAGACAGTTCTTTTGACAGTTTGCAGTACTTTTACATTATTACCTGGCAATGAAAACTTGACTAATGTGTAATGTAAAACATAGAATATATTAATATCTCTCCTAATTATCACTTGTGAAAGAGACCTACCATAAAAGTGCAGTTGTACTCTTCCAAATTATATTACAGTTTATTTAATAAAGCGGTACCTGGATGTTAAAGCGAAATAATTTGATTATTGTATAATAGGCTAAAATAAGTACAAATGTGCATAAGTGTAGTTAAAATTTTATGTGATTGACAGATCCCTAAAGATGAGGAGTAGAAATGGGAATATAGATAGAGTCTGTTTGGAGATGGCCTTTCCATTAGACCGGCATATTTGGTTTGTCAAATGTGTCATTGTGTGTTACTTACTATCTCCATGTTAAAGTGAATAAATGTTTGCAGAAGTTTCACACATACTGTAATAAAGGCGAAATGATTAAGTAGTGCACAGTCAGTGCGCCAAATTTCAGATCATGCGATGTAATTATTAACAATATAAATGTATTTTAAATGTGGTTACAGAATAGCATCTTATGTTTTTTCCAGCTCTTTTTGTTACTAAGTCAAAGTTTCTGATTACCATCGTACAGGATTGACCGTTTTATGAACTAAATCTTGAGGCAAATGGAGACTTTTGAGTATTTATGTTAGAGGCTATACTCTGACTCATATCCTTATGATAAGGTCACTACTGTCCCAAACCAGAACCACTGGATTGTCAGTGGATATTGGAGAGTCCCATGTGTGGTGTGGATAAATCCGTGTACAATTTTAACTTCCTGAATGGAGGGAAATAAAATCAACAGTAATTCCCCGCACTGTATCCAAGAAACCCAACTTTGTTCCACAGACATTTTAATATGACGTGCATCTCTGGAGTTTCCAAGTAACCAGGACAAATCAGTCATCCATCATTGGCTAGTACTGCATTGCAACTCAGTAAAAGCCAAAGAAATTTCCATGGAGACTGAAGCACAGGAAAATCGAGGCTATGGTATATAAACTAAGGTAGCAATTATTATTTTGCTGATTCATCCATCGGCAATAAAATGCAACAAATACTTCACTGCTTATTGTAACTACTCATTTAATACAGTTGTTGGCATTTGCAGTAAAAAAAGTTCATTTCGATACTACTGTACCCTCTGTTGTCACAAATATTTTGACTTTGTCTCTGTTATTTGGCCACTGTCACTATAAGCATCTAAAGACATGAATATATGAATAAATCGCAGTGACGATGTGCTGGGGAGTTGTACAGCTGCAGAGCTTTGTGTGGGAAGTCAGGGCTTTGTGTCATTGGCAGAATACCTGAACAGCTGCATTGGCAGTGAACACTGTGAGACTCTTGCTTACATTTCTCTTCTCCACTGTTTATTCATGGTAAGCTGAAGTTCACCAACTCGCCCTCTGTTTCCTCAGATGGACAGTACAGTTTCAACTTGCAATATATTTAGTGTGAAATCTATGTTTTATTTATTGTATTCTTTTGTCCTTCCTCCTTTTCAAAAATTTGATTTGTCTGCTGTGTTCTTCTAAGCGAATAAACATCTGATACATCAGATACATTCATTAAGAAGACATGATGTACTGTAGGTCACTTTCTGTTTTCTGCATAGAGTGGGAATACAGAAGTCTCAGATCATTTGTGAGAAAACTGTTTTTAAGCAACATTTTTGTTGATTTTAATTTACATTTAAAGGTGTAATGTGGGACTTCTTGGATCTCTTGACAGAATAGGCTTTATGCCCAGCTGCACTACTTCCTGAACTTCAGCCAGCTCCTTGTTTCCTGTCTGCCATTATTGGACAAACTGATTAATCCAGGTGTGCCTGATCTTAGTAGTTACAAACAAATTGATTAATCCTGGTGTGCCTGACCTCAGTAGTCACAACAACAATAATCAGACACATCTGGATTAATCAGTTTGTCCAATAATGGCAGACAGGAAACAAGGAGCTGGCTGAAGTTCAGGAAGTAGTGCAGCTGGGCATAAAGCCTATTGCAATATACACAACTATATTTTCAGTGGTGTATAAAGACCCTACAAAATCAACTGTATTGTTTTTATCACCTCGTTTTCATCTACATACTGTACACCGCTGGTCCCCTTAAATGGAAGTCGCCATTTTGCTGTCATGTTTTAACATTAGCCCTAGATGGACAAACTGTTAAATAGAGCAAGTTTTGTTACTATTGTTTCATGATGTGTTTGTCCTGTGGTGGCTACTGTAGCTTCACTATGCATTTGGAAAGGAAGTGGTAAGGTGTGGAGTGAGTCGTTGGAATTCACAGTCTCACCGCTAGATTCGGCTAAGGGGTGGGACACACCAAAGCTTTTTTACGTGTCTGAAAACGCCTGGACGACGATGAATGCAAGCTTTCTTCAGCTGAGCGGTTTGGTAGCTGTGATACTAAAGCTGTGAGCCGGTTGGTTGTTGTGATACAGTACTTGTCCCGCCCCTCCTCAACTGTGATTGGACGGCCGTGTGAGAACTGACATTGACAAGTGGAGCTTTTCACCCAAAGTTTAATCTCTTTCAACTATCGACACTCAGTGCTGAGCATGGAAAAACCGAAGAGCGCCGGCTTTCAGCGCGGTAAAAATAGCTGCTGGCTGTTTTGAAAAACGCCACGCTTCCATTGGATACGATTGAAAACATGCGGTTGCCGCGGCTGTAGAAGCTTTGGTGTGCTCGCCCCCCAAAAAACCCAATTTGCGCCTTTTAAAGGGCACCTATTTCATTGATAAAAAACAATGTTATTTTGTATAATACAATATGTTTGCATGGTTTATAGTTCCAAATACTATAAATTTTTGTAGCTCCAGATTTCCCTGTCTTCCTGAAACGCACTGATTTTGTACAAAGCTCATGGATTTGAAAAGCGTTGTGTCCCTGATTGGCCAGCTAATCTGTACGTTGTGATTGTCCTGAATACCTCTGATGTCAGCTGGAAATTTGCCGCTCCTTACTATGTTTGAAAGATTTGCTCACAATGCAATGCTAACAGAAGTTATCTTACAGGCTGAGTAGGAAGCAGGAAGAATTATAAAAATGTCGTGTCATCGTTTACTTTGGAGTTTGTCCCTTTTGCATATTGTTAACGTACTAATACACACTTACACACCAAAGGAAATGTAAAATCGTGAATCGGATGATAGGTGCTCTTTAAAAAGTTTCATAATATATTGTATTTGGCATTGTTTCATAACAGCATGTTTTTGAGTCAGCATGATTTATAAATGTTCCAATATGCATCATAATCTATTTCTAGATTTGGATCTAATGTTTTCAGTGTGTTCTGAGATACCAGTTTATGGATTTAAAACATTAAACACTGGATATAGATAGCACTTAAATGAAACCAACCTCTTATGAGTAAAACGAAATAAAAATGACCTTCATACAGTACAGTGTATGACTATACTGGGTATGTAGTTGTTTCCGTCTTTAAAGAAGAGTATAGACCCATTACTACTAATTCAGCAGACAACAGCATATGTTCTTTAGGTGGTTGGAAAAGTATTTTTGCCAAAGGAGACAAATTGTCTTTACATATGGCATGATGATATACTGCAAAAAAAATCAATAATTTTTAAGCCTGAGAAATTTTGCACTATGCTTATTTTCTATTCTACACACGCCATGTCACTGGATTTACACTAGGTTCTACTGAAGCATCTGTCTATAGATCAGGTTATCAGTTAGCTCTTCTGTCTCCTCCCTTATAAAAAGGTCTGCAGTAATAAACGTGACCTCAAGGGGGAGATGTGAGTCCAGGTGGAATGATTCGGGTGGACAGCATTTCCTCAACATGACATCATATGACTCGTCAGACACCCTGCCGTGATTCCAGCTGCCTCACAGTTTGCTTCTCTGGCTGTCTTTCAGATCAATGAGCAATGTGTGAATAGTGGTTCCTGTGTTTGGATTCCTGCTAATGAAGTAATATATTTAAATAAAGAAAGTATTCAAATATTGCTCCGCCCACAAGTAGTGATATCATATATGAAGTGTTTATGTAAGGTGAAATCGCATCTCTGGTGTATTTTTCTGCTCAATTGATAGGCTGTAGTTTACATGGGGTTTGTGTTTGTGTGTGTAAAGTTGTCAGCATTCATCTGTGAAAACCCATCTGAAGTAATTTATAATTTATAAAGACATCCTACATTATGTAATGAACATTTTATGAAAATATAACCTTGGTATATTTAATATTGACTGGGTAAGACCAAAATCAAATATTGAAATAAATGTCAAATCTATTATTTAAATCAAACTTTGATGCTCCTAATCTCAATTAGTTTGAGACTTCAGTCAGGATTCGCAGACAAGGTCACATATTTTTACTAAATTGTGATTTTTAAATCCATTTAGCCCCCCCCCCTTGTGTGGTGTTACAAAGTCTGCCTTTGGATTTTATGTGTTGCCTACACGTAAAATAAACATTAAAACAGCTCTACATATGCAAATAAAATAATTGGATCATAACGTTGCATATGGCAAGGGCCCTTCTGCACCACGGGTTGTCACGTAGGCCAGGGTAAATAAAGTATACATTTGGCAGTGCAAGGGAAACATTGCCTAGCCTGTTTATTAATTGGTTTCTGCCTCATGGAAACAGAAAACCTGACAGTGGAGTCTGGTAGCCTGGTAGTCA
Source organism: Paramisgurnus dabryanus (assembly GCF_030506205.2). Lineage (NCBI taxonomy): Eukaryota > Metazoa > Chordata > Actinopteri > Cypriniformes > Cobitidae > Paramisgurnus > Paramisgurnus dabryanus. The sequence continues at coordinate 21,293,943 of NC_133342.1, read as the reverse complement.
ACCCTCGGATGACCCCGGACGCAGGGGTTTTTTGTCGACTCTCAAAAAAGATTCACTCTGCACTCTTTGTTTGATCCAGTGTGCAATGAAATGACCACTTTACAGCTCACTACATTGTTCGAACCTCACAGAGAAATCAATGAAATTGAAAATTCTCCCGTGACCAAAGGTGTGCATTTTGTTTCATTTCTCTCTTGCTTTTCTTTGTTGTTCAAACCCAAGCTTAGATCTTATAGGCTTTCACATCCAATATTGGTATGGCAGGCCACAGACCACTGACAGAAAAACATACCTACAAACTCCTCCTCAAAACAAGATACAAGAATACATTTGGGCAGGTTGAAGTTTTCCGAATAGAAACTATTCAGTCAACTGAACAGAGCCCTTTGTACTGAATCAAGGGTGGACAGTCTTTTTACAGGTATAAGCCATACTTTGCACGCTGTTCTGATCGGTGACTGTCACACGGCACATCTCCACACCTCCTTCCAAGCATGCCTCAGCTCTAATAAGTCAATGGATGGGAGGGATCCTGTCATGGAGTTATCAAATCAGACCGCATGGAGAGGAGGAGAAAGCCAGAATCAAAATAAACACAATTTTCTGCTCTTCAGGGATCGGATTTAATGATTCCCTCTATCGCTCGAAAGAGGGTCTTTTCAAAATTCCATCCTTGTGTTGGGTGTCAATGTCACAGTGGTGCGTAGTGTGAGATGAGGAATGAATAGGCTGTCAGTGTGCATGTGCAGAGTGAAAGGATTGAGGGGGAGAACCTGCCAGTTCTGGTGGGAAGAACAAAGCCAGCTGTCCTCAGAGAACAGCAGCAGGTGAGAAAGATGATGCAGACTTTAGGCTGTTTGTGATGCCGTTGACTGTGAAGGCTTTGGGTGGGGGCGATAACAGGAATGACCCTGAATGCTGGAAATACTCATTAATGATCACATATATGACAAATAAGACCAGAAAGTGTGTTGACTTCCATAGCAGAACACGAGGGAAAGGAATAAGTGTTGTTGCTTTTGATCCTTATCCTCAGAAGTGTCAGCTTCTTTGGGGAACAGACACGGGTGGTATTTGCTTTCAGGATAGCAGAATGTGTAAAGCTCTGTCATGTTTAATTTTAGACTCTGCCCCTAAGGAATGCACATTTTAACTTGAGTAACATAAGGATTATTGCATTATTTGAACTTTTTTAGTTATGCCCAGTTAAGATGAATGGATGGAAAACACAGCAATATCTCCAAGAGTGAGGTGTACATTAGAAATCGCAATGGTAATGATTTGCTCTTTCATTGGATTGCTACAGCCCCGGACAGAATCTGCTGACTTTTATTCTCTGGGTTGTTGTGAAGAGGAAATCTGTGTAATGGAATAACATGCTAAAATGTGTTAAATGAAACAGAATTTGTTTTCTTATTGATAGCTGAAAGCATAATCAGATCAGGCAGAATATTAAAGGACATCTATTATGCAAAATCCACTTTTACAAAGTGTTTGGACATAAATGTGTGTTTGCAGTCTGTAAATACAATTACCCTACAATAAAAACCAAAGCCATCTCATTTGACATGCCGTTTTGATTCTCTTATCAATGTGATGTCACAGTGATAAAGCCCCACCCTTAGCCACTGCCTGACAGTCTATTTTGACTGTCTCTTTGTGTAAAGAAGTGAAGACAATTACACAAATACTGTAGGGTCATTTTTGACATTCTACGATAAATAATCTGGGTAATGGCCGTTTCACACGGTACGTGGCGAAAACGCCACGCGGCTACAGCTTTTTACGCGTAGTGGAAGCGTTTTGTGGAGCATTTAGTGTCGATCTGTTTATCTTCAATGGCGCCTGCCATGAAGAGCCGTGTCCGCAAAAGGAATAGGATTTTGGGTGCACGAGCAAGGCGTGTGGACCAACTCCGCTTCACTTTTGTAATTGCCCCGTTTTACCGCTTTCCGCACGTCTCCTATTGATAAAGAACTAAACACTCGCGGTTGCCGCGTACCGTGTAAAACGGCCATAACGCTTTAGATTAGGACCCACAATGTACCGCCTTATTAACCAGAATTTACAGCGTACCTACTTGTAACAACAGAGTACCTCTACAGGCACCCTGTAGTGAAGTACTTTAATTTGTAACTTTACATTTTCTTACCCCTTTATTACCGTATTTACCGTATTTAACATATTAACTCTTTCGCAGCCATTGATGAGATATCTCGTCAATTAAGAGAAAACGCTTTCCCGCCAATGACGAGATTTTCCGCAATACTGCTATTATCCACCAGGTGGCGCACTTCCGCAACTTATACAACCCAGAAGTAGCGCCTCACGTGAAAGAGAAAGAACTCTGTGTATGTTTTAAAGATCGCTCTGCATCTGATCTCTATCAAAAGTCCTTCGCAAAAATGAAATTATCTCAGCTTTTTGCTCAAAATTGGGTGTTTTTGAAGGAACCTACCCATGTTTGAAAGGTGATTACAAGAGAAGTAATGAAGGTAGGATGAAACGTTTTGTTTGTTTGAAAGCAGAGGGTCTGTTCTTTCATCTGATATATTGTTTGTTTATATATTTAAAGAAGAACATTTTCTGGAAGGCATTAAAGTTTTGTGAAAATCATGAAAAATGCTGGCGCTGGCTGGCAACTTTTTTTAAAAACGCTGGCGGGGAAAGAGTTAAGTACAAGTCATCAAAACCATGTAATTAACAATAGGTACCCAGTAGTTATAAAATACTTACATGATAGATACTTGTATTTTTTCATATCCTATTTCTTCTCTATTACCCTAAACTTAGCACATCGTTTTATACCTACGAGTATGTACTGTAAAGGTACTCTGTTGTTTCAAATAGCTACGCTGTAAATTCTGTTTAATTATGCGGTACATTGCGGGTCGTAATCTAAAGCGTTACCATAATCTTTTGGATTATTGTGAGCAGAAACTACACAGACACATTCTTGGCACACCTGAGACTTATATTACATCTTGTAAAAATGGGCATAGTAGGTGACCTTTAAATAAACACGTAGAAGATGTGAATTATGAGAGTTTATATTCTGCAGAAATCTGTGACATTCTGTCTGGGTCTGCTTACTTTATATCAAAATACAATGTTTTACATTTACATAATTTCACATAAAGATATTACACACCTGTCTAGTTGAGATATATAGTTGTAATTTTACACATACCTGACTAGTTTATTTTATATGTAAATCCGTGTTTTTGGTGAAATGAATAAACAAGCATGCTAATGAAAATAATTATAATAATAATTTGTTACATTTATCTAACGCTTTTCTGCAGACCTCAAAGCTCTTACATATGAAAGGGGGAATCTTCTCAACCACCACCAATGTGCAGCATCCACCTGGAAGATGCGACGGCAGCCATATTGCGCCAGCCACACACCAGCTTATTAGTGGTAAGGAGACAGAGTGATATAGCCAATTTGTATATATGGGGATGATTAGTAGGCCGATGGGCAAGTTTGGCCAGGATGCCGGGGCACACCCCTACTCTTTTCAAAGGACATCCTGGGATTTTTAATGACCACAGAGAGTCAGGACCTCGGTTTAACGTCTCATCTGTAAGACGGTGCTTTTTTAGTGTCCCCGTCACTATACTGGGGTGTTAGGACCCACACAGACCACAGGGTGAGCACCCCCTGCTGGTCTCACTAACACCACTACCAGCAGCAACCTGGTTTTCCAAGGAGGTCTCCCATCCAAGTACTGACCAGGCTCAACCCAACTTAGCTTCAGTAAGCAAGCTGTCTTGGGCTACAGGGTGATATCGCTGCTGGCTATAAAGTAAATCACCCATGAGACTTATACTTTACAATTCTTCGCTGCATATCCAAGTTGTCTTTATCTTGTATTAAATGAGTAAAAAGCTTCTTGAAATGTGAATATTAATATTTATTATATGGCGCTCTGCAATGGTTGATCCTTATTGGCAAGTGGCAACATTCCAAAGTTGGAATCAATTTATCATACTGTATACTACATTTACTCATGTGGCAAGTAGCTGTAAATAAGCAGGATAACATACAGCTAGATGGTTGTTTTCTTCAGGATGATACACTTCGCATCAGAGTCCTGATCAGCCTGTCAGGATGTATTTTGTGATTATAACCGTCTGGCTGTATGTTATCCTTCACATATCAAATATAAAACAATCTCTTGATGTCATTAACATAAATAACAATTTTAAACTTACTGCATAATCTCAATATTAAGTAAAAATCAATCAACTATAAACAAACAGTAGATCAATTATATATAAAAACAACAACAGTGGCAAACATTTTAGGTATTGCGCTGATGCACCACAGTATTCAGTAACATTCTGAGAGTAGTCATTCTAGTAGTTTTACATATTTCAAGTATTTTAAACTTCTAAGCATCAGGAAATTGTGGCCCAGTAGGAAGAACTGAGCTTGTAAGTTACAATGATTCATTCCTTCCCTCGACCTTCACTCGTCATCGCTGATAAACACCTGTGCCAGCTCAGAATCTGGCTCACCTCTCCTGTTACCTCTCCGTCCCTCCATTCATCCATCTGCCAATCCATCCTGCATCACTTTATCCGCTCCTGCTTGATGTATCATCACTTCTTGCTCCCCCTTGTAACGTAAAGTTAATTTTAGAGACCACTGGCAATGAATAATGGTGATCTATGAATAGACCTGAGGTCTTCTGCTGTTGGTTAGCTTAAGTTATGTTGTTTTATCTTCATTTCTGAAGATTAAGATTGAAAACTTGCCCTCTGCTCTCGGTGTGTTGCATGAGGAGTGGCCCGTGACGTTACCCGACATGCAGCTTGTTAGATCACAAAGTCAGGGTGTCAGGAAGAATAGATAGGCAATATGAAGCATACAGATATTACCTGGCTAGACAATTTGGGGGGCCGCTATTGAAACATAATGTATAAACAAAATAAACAAAAATTATTAAGAGGAGAAAAAGTTTAGATGGTGCCCATATAAGTACACAGACTAGAGGGAATTGTTCTTTAGAACAGAACAGAGTGCTCCCCATGCACTCCATTATTACTTTTCTTATTCATAGGATAAGGCTTGTTTTAAATTCTGGACAATCCGCTCTTCTCATTAGAAATGAACTGTGTCCTAATGAGATTTTTTTTACCAAAACAAAGGATTGATGGGGTTTTCATTTAATCCTTTTAGTAAAACCATGATACTATTTAAACAGCTGCTTACTCCACTAAGCTGGTCTGTCCCCTCTATCTTGAATAGCGCACTGAATAGCTAAATTTGTTAATTTTGTTACCTTTAAAAAGATTTCAGGTATACTACTAAACTCGAATACAGTAAAACTGTGCTGTGCCGATTAAGTTAATCCAGTGAGACATTCCCCCAGTGAAATGCACCCATGCTACAGTAACAGTTGTCTGAAACCTTTTGTTTCTACAATAATATTTAAATATCAATTACCATATGATTTAAATTAATTTACATTTAATATATGCATTTGGCAGTTGCTTTTATCCGAAGCAACTTACAGTGCACTACAACCTATGCATTTTATCATATGCATTTCCCGGGAATAGACCTTTCTCACAACTTCCGTATTTATGACCGGAAATACGCAATCGTCGCGGAAATCTACTTCCTCCGCAGTCAAGGCAATGTAAAAAGCCGTATCTGTTCCATCAATTCCCTGTTGATGGTGAAGTTATACAGAAGTGGATTCAGGCTAACCGGCGAGACTTATAATCAGAGGCGTCATGCCCATTCAAACTGAGGGGGCACCTGCCCCCTTGGTTTTTTTGAGCCAATGGATTTTGCATCCAACCTCAAAATCAAATAAGCGTCCATTAATCTGTTATTTGACTTTTAATCTGTTTAATATGCACAATATTATACATTCTGTACTGCATCCTTGTCACTTTCCGAGATTTTCGCCGTTTTGATAGTGTTCTGATCATTACTTTTATTCTGGCGGCAGCTGGCGCTGCAGTCAGAGCGCAGTCGCAGACGTCATCAGCGTCTGGCCGCGCTCACGAGCTCTCTGCTGTTGCTGGCTTGCTGCTGCATTTGGCTATCTGAGGAATTAAAACGTGTTAGAAACGCTCACAACATTTCCAAACCCCAGTACGGTAATGTGCAGTTAACCTTCTCTGTGTAGAACATGTCTGGTTTTAAATGTGACCGTCTCAACGTTATATTAGTAGAGATTCATCTTCTTGGCACAATGCCAAAGTTCACCAGAGTTCACGCGGGCGCGGAATCTCACATGCTTACATGAGGTAAAATTTAATGCAAAAATTTAATCCGTTCCTCTAATAATTTTATCTAAACATATAATTTAAAATCATTATTGAACATTAAACTCAATCACGTGGCTATAGCTTATGTCATTTTCGTTGTTTATATACTTTATGGATTTAAAATTACATTAATTTTATATGATAATGTAGTTGTTGTGCAAAATGCATTAATGACACAATTAAACAAGCCATTAAGACTTATAAATAAAACATGCCGTTTCAGATGTAAATATGATGCAAATGTGTCATTATTCCGATTGAATATTTGATATTAAAGTTAGTCATCAATCTTATTTTGGAGGTTTTTACATGAAAGCAGGGGTTTTCAGATTGTTAGAAATGTAAGTGCCATGGAAAAGACTGAAAGCTCTATAATATTTCGTTTGATGTCTGTGTATGCACAAATTTCTGTGAGCTGTTGACACTGTGCCCCCTTAAAAAAAATTGGTGCATGACGCCCCTGCATAATGTGTCGTTTTAGTTAACAGTTCAGTAACAGTTAGACTCGCTCTCTACTTACCTAGAAATTTATGGACAAATTCTTCATGGAAAAAGTTTTCCTCCATTAGTCGTGTCACATCAGCAAATGTAATATTTGGCAAATCCGTTAATGAAGTTTTGTAGACTCTTTGATCCATTTTAAACTTGCCCAGGTTTATGTTTTTCTAGTGTGTTGACGCTTGACAGGAACTCCGCTTACAGGACGATTACGTATTTCCGGTTACTGTGAGAAAGGTCTATTGTATCCATGATTTTCCAGTGTTAATGCAATGCTCTACCAATTGAGCTACAGGAACAAAAATTCAAATAGGACAATTTTTTATTTTTTATGTACTTAAATTGTGCTGTCTTGATGTGCACAGATGTAAAAAGTGTTAAAAAGAACAGTGAATCACAATATACACTCACCTAAAGGATTATTAGGAACACCATACTAATACTGTGTTTGACCCCCTTTCACCTTCAGAACTGCCTTAATTCTACGTGGCATAGATTCAACAAGGTGCTGAAAGCATTCTTTAGAAATGTTGGCCCATATTGATAGGATAGCATCTTGCAGTTGCTGGAGATTTGTGGGATGCACATCCAGGGCATGAAGCTCCCATTCCACCACATCCCAAAGATGCTTTATTGGTTTGAGATCTGGTGACTGTGGGGGCAATTTTAGTACAGTGAACTCATTGTCATGTTCAAGAAACCAATTTGAAATGATTCAAGCTTTGTGACATGGTGCATTATCCTGCTGGAATAGCCATCAGAGGATGTGTACATGGTGGTCATAAAGGGATGGACATGGTCAGAAACAATGCTTAGGTAGGCCGTGGCATTTAAGGGGACTAAAGTGTGCAAGAAAACATCCCCCACACAATTACACAACCACCAGCAGCCTACACAGTGGTAACAAGGCATGATGGATCCATTTTGTTAACACCAAATTCTGACTCTACCATCTGAATGTCTCAACAGAAATCGAGACTCATCAGACCAGGCAACATTTTTCCGGTCTTCCACTGTCCAAATTTGGTGAGCTTGTGCAAATTGTAGCCCTTTTTCCTATTTGTAGTGGAGATGAGTGGTACCCGGTGGGGTCTTCTGCTGTTGTAGCCCATCCGCCTCAAGGTTGTGCGTGTTGTGGCTTCACAAATGCTTTGCTGCATACCTCGGTTGTAACAAGTGGTTATTTCAGTCAAAGTTGCTCTTTTATCCTCTTGAATCAGTGGGCCAATTCTCCTCTGTCCTATAGCATCAACAAGGCATTTTTGCCCACAGGACTGCCTCATACTGGATGTTTTTTCCTTTTGACACCATTCTTTGTAAACTTTAGAAATGGTTTTGCATGAAAATCCCAGTAAATGAGCAGATTGTAAAATACTCAGACCAGCCCGTCTGGCACCAACAACCATGCCACGCTCAAAATTGCTTAAATTGCATTCAGTTTGGAGTTCAGGAGATTGTCTTGATAAGGACCACACCCCTAAATGCATTGACATAACTGCCATGTGATTGGTTGATTAGATAATTGCATTAATGAGAAATTGAACCGGTGTTCCTAATAATCTTTTAGGTGAGTGTATATCAACTAGATTATATAGCAAGCAATAGCGTACAGTAGCATACAGTGGTGGATTGTGTTTTTTAGCCCTGGTTCATTCCTGGGTATCAGGGTTGGTTCACATGTCTCTGCACACACAACTTTATGAGATACATGTAGAGTACAATGGATTTATTGAGAAACAAAGAAGTTTGAGTCACTGCTCACATTTTTATTTATTTAGTTAGTCGTTTTTATTGTTCTGCTCTTGTCTTGAAAAATCACGCTATGGGAGTAGCTGTCACTGCCAATACAAGACTGCGACTCGCAGCATCTGTCTCTCTAGTGCTGCGCCTGAAACCTATAAGGATCAGCCTGCCCTGCCAAGACAACCTTCCTCTCCCAGAGTCAAAAGCAATTAAAGGTCATAACGGATTCTACCAATGTCTCTGGAACAGCATCAGGGCGAGGTTGGCTTTGCCCCCCCTCCTACTAAATTCATACAGTATGCACACACTGCAGTGTTAAACGATGATATTATTCTGCCTGACAGCTCAACGCATACGCAGGGAAGAATAAGGACAGCCCAAGAGCAATACAAACAAAGAAAGGAGAGCAAGAGTGAGGATGCCTGCTGGCTGTTCTTCTCTTTCTGTACCAATGCCCCCTGTCAAGAGCCTTGTATATGGAGGAGAAAAGGACCAGAGGGTTTGAGGTAAAGAATGTTTCTGAATAGGGAAATATTTCATCTGCAATGTGTGTTCTCTTTTTTGTGTTTAGTGTGACATCACAAAATTCCAGAGTGATGTCACTGTCCCGTTAATAGATTTTTGCTCACGTCCAGTGACACAGTCATTTGATGACTCAGGTTTACCCAAATCTTTGGGTCTAATAATAGCCTGATGTGAATGAACAGCCTATTATAGTCAACAGAGATATTAAATTATTTATTTTAATGTCTCAATTTAAATGCAAATCACCACCTTATGGTTTCATACAATGGCGCTGTGAAGTTCAAGCCTGCAGTTAATGCATTATGTGATGTCCTGGGGTGGGCATGTTTGGAGGGGATGTTTTGCACATACCGTGTTTATGGTCTTCTCCAATGAAAGCTCTGGGCATGAATTGGATTTGTAAATGGATGATTTAACGGTGCATATCTGTTAGTGTTATTTGTTTCTAATTTTGCAGACGCAGATGTGATTTGTATGCAACCTGATATGTTTTTGTATGAGATACTGATTACCTCGCATTAAGTTATTGTTTGTTATTCACTCCCAACATTTACTTGAAGCCAAAAGCTATGCTGTGTAATTTTTTTGTTACAAACATAATTGTAAAACCGAACTTCTCTTAAGGTGGGATATCTAATTGCATTTTAAAATTAAAAATGTGTGCATTAGCCTTAGCAAAGCATAAACCTTGGAAGTATTGCATGAACAGTAAAAGTGACGTGATTGTCAAGTATTTCTGTACTCGAAATTTGACCTCTGCATTTGACCCATCCCAGTGAGAAGTGAACACATGCACTGCGAGTCCTGAACACCCAGAGCAGTGGACTATCACTACAGCACCCAGGGAGCAACAGTTGCAACTTGCTGGTCATTAAGACTAGGTGACCTTCGAGTTACAAGCCCGACACTTAGGCAACCATTAGGCTACTTAGTGGTTCTTATGGGCTCAAAATGAGAAAAGCTTGAGTTAAAGATGACAACTTGGGCTTGCGGTTTCTTTCTATGCACACACAGCCATAACCTTGCTTGGTGTGTGTGTTTGTGTGTGTTTAGGCCTTGTGGGCTAATATAGGTCAGCATCTGCTGTAATACGACTAATCAGCAGCTTTAGATGTTATGTTAATTACCATAGGTTCATGAATATTTAAAGAGATGATGTCAAAGACAAAGGGAAGAGGGAAATACAGGATGAATTAGGCACAAGTGGGTTGTGCAGCGTATCCTATTCCTGCCCACAGTAATAATTCTCTGTGTTTCAATACTCACATCACCCTCATGTTCTGTTTAGGCTCTGAGAAACTTAACACTGTCAAGTGAAGTACACTAAAGTATGTGCTTTGCTGTACAGTACTTGCATCTGCGCTGTAGCTGAAGGCCATGGCTTAGATGCTACTGTGATGGATTGCGGATATGGTCTCAACCTAATACATACATGGAAATGTTAAGTATAAGGTTGATACTTTCTATCTTTATAATTATAAAGATTTGGTTGTTTTATCTTGCAGTAACTTTTAAAAATAAAGGTGTTTTAAGGGTTTTTCATCGATGCCATAGAAGAACTGTTGGTTGTGCGTTAACTTGCAAGGATGCTGAGGAACATTTCACTGGTTCTTGTGACAAATAAGGCTTCATTCATTCTTTCATTCATTCATTCATGCATACTTGGTATTTTGTTAAATAATTAGCCTATAAAATGCACGTTTCAAACCTGCAGAACTGATACCAAACCCGCTCAAATTTTGCACACCCGCCCAAGCCAAATTTTACCTCCACAATCAAATTCAAAACCGCCCAATCTTGCAACACTGATTAGCATTAATATTACTTAAATATTGGCTGTTTATTAGTACTAACAAAGCACATATTCATTTTGCAAAACTCAGGGTTTCCCGCAGCACTTTTCAGTTCGGGCGGCCCACCTAAGCTGGGATACCCTACCACCTTAACAAGGTTGTCCAAAAAAAAAAATTAACTGCACAAAATGCCGTCAAGTGCATCTCGGAAAAAAGCGTGGACACACTTCACACTGCGAGCGGGCACGCGCCACATGGCCGAAATGAGAGAAAGACATGGTCCGTCAATGCCTGGAGGATAACTAGCTTGTTGATAAAACATTTAATTCATTAATAATCTAGTATTTGTTCATTTTCTGTCATAGTTTCTTCAAAATTGAGTTTTATTTGAGTGTTTTAAATAAAAATATTTTCATCATGACGCGTACGCCCCGCCCCGCCCCTTTGATTACCACGCCCCCGGCCTGCCCACCTGCACAACCCTACCACCTTTACTAACAAATTTTCTGCGGGAAACCCTGCAAAACCTTATTTTACATCCTTAATTCTATACCAATACTTAAACTTAACAACTACTTAGTATTAATACGCATGAATTAGTAATATATTAAGGCAAATTTAGTTAATTGGATAATAGTGAGAATTGGACCCTAAAATGTGTGACCAGAATAATTTATGTACTATTAAATGATTTATTTGAGCAGTTTCAACCGTATCTTTGTATTATTTACTAAATAGCTTTTAGAAAGTAATTAGTAATATGTAATTAAATACTTTTTAGGGAGAGTTATTGGTTACACTTTATTTTGATAGTCCACTTTAGACATTCTACTAACTATAAATAACTTTGCAACTACATGTCAACTAACTTCCAATAATTTGCAACTAAACGTCAACTAACTGCCATTAGTGTAGTAGACTGTAAGGGTTGGGGTTAGGGAAGAGGTTTGGGTTAGTGGAATAAGTTGACATGCACCTGCAAAGATACTTATAGACAGTTGAATGTCTGTTGAGATATCATCACAATAAAGTGTTAGTAGATATGAAGCAGACATTCTACTAATTCTCTAAAAATTGGTAGTTGATAAGTAGTTGCAAAGGTACTTATAGTTAGTAAAATGTCTAAAGTGGACTTATGAAATAAAGTGTTACAGGGTTATTTTTGCAGTAATCTAAATGCATGTTTGAAGATGTAATTAGTAACTAGTAATTAATAACTTTTTTGAGTAACTTACCCAACACTTATTGTGAGGTACCTTTGCTTTTAAGAGTGTAGTCAGAGGATTATTTGTGTTGTTGACATTACCTCGTTCTATTGATTAATGTCATGAGTAATGTTTTTCACAGTGGTTCTGGGATATTGTAGTATTTGATCTTATGAACTTTCTTGACTATGACTATGATTTATTCTGCTCATGGTTCCAACTAGATCTCCTGAGACCCTGTTGTCCACCACAGTGGAAGCAATTAGCTCATTTCTCTTCATCTTTTAAGCTGTGCACAAGTAACACAATACAGTATAAGATTGTCAGATTGTTTAGTGTTCGATCTTTAAAAGCTAGAATAGTTAGGGAAGGAAAATCAATGCAACTTTTTAATCCCACAATTTACACTAGATTCACAGTAATTGTGATGGGTCTGTGTGGTTAAACCTTATTGGCTGTTAGAAAATTGGGTCAAGGATCGGGGTGTGCATTGGGGTTTTGCCCCGAAAATAAAACTGCATATTATCCTTTTATCAGCATGGAGATGCAATAATCACATGCTTTAGTTTTTCCATAGGGCAACCAGTAATTACTCACTAACATCTACTTGTAGCCCAACCGAGCTGCTGTAAGATTATGACATTCATAACAGTTACAGATTGACTTCATAATTTAGGTCAATGTGATGCCTGTGGCAGACATAAGAAAGCTGCATCCTTCCAACATCTTTTCAGAGTCATGTTTTCATGTTTATTTTAATACAGTCAACGGATGACATTTTACTTTATTTGCCCATGGAAATAAAATTGTAGCATAAACAGTAGCAGAGAGAGTTCTCACTGTGACTGCCAAATACCAGTGCAGGGTAAATAAGTATATACAGTAAAGCATGACTTTCCTGGAAGCCGTAGACAAAAATACTGCATATATGTCTGTACAGTAATTCAAGCCAAACTATACCATGCAGAATATAGATCAACTATAGTTATACATGTTACTTGCAGTCTTTAAGGTGACAATTTAGAGTAGTTTTTAGTCATTAAACAATATAATTTGGTAGTTGAATAATTCATTTTGTATATGTTTTTGGATGGGGGGGGGTTGTTAAACATAACGCACTTCTGATAGTTGGGTTATTTTTTTCTGAAATCAATGCTAAATGTCATCTTATGCGACACAACTGCAGCACAAACTACAGCAAATCTATGGAGCAGAGAGTATTAGAAATAAATCATGGGTCAACACTTTAATTGTTTGGAAATACAGACTGTTTGTCATGGTAATTTATTTATGAATAGCACAACTTCTTATTTAAGGTAAATAATATGTAATAAGATGTAAATTACATAATGAAAGATTTTATCCCGGCCGTCCCAGCTCTATATGCAGTGACAACAATAAGTACTGTATATAGTATAGCCGCCCCGTTTCTTCAAAGCATAAACAAGGCTTTGAAGTGCTATTAAAGCATTGCTCCATTTCTTTGAGCATCTTGGCCAGCACAACACATAAGAGTTAGCTCAAGCACTTTGATTAACCAATGACATACAGGCGGATGGTTTGAGAAAAAACAACAACTGTCCATTTAAATGAATATCCTTCTACTGATCTGCCTTTCTTACAGTAAAAAGAGCACTAGTTCTCTAGAATAATAGAATCTACAATCATTTATTCAGATTGTTAAGTCTTTCCAGCTGCCCTCTTTACATCACTAGGAACTGAAATTAAAAGCAATTAAATACTTTTCAAAGAGAATAGCATTAAACTGTTGTCTAAGGGTTTGTGTAAGTTACAGCTGCTGGCAAAGACTTGCACAATGGATAGTAAATGACATTTATTCTTATTCATGCTGTAAAAAGTGAGGGGCTCTTGAAGCTTCTACATATACAACATATATCAACATATATTTTTAGTTACTTTAACAATTTTAACATGTTTTTAAAAGTTATGTCAACCGGTCAAAATTCAAAATAGTAGGTTAAATTGACTAAGTTGTTTTAACTTCATGCTGCATTTGTTTTTACAGTGTGTAGTTAACATAATACAATGTTGTACCTTTTTAAGTACCAGTACCCCTGTTTTGTACCCCTACATTTTAACTGGTACAATAGGGTATAATTTTGTACCCCAAAAGGGTACATCATTTCAATGTGTTGTATCCATAAAGTTACAAGACATTTATCTTTTAGGGAACCACCGCAGTGACAGAAAAGGTACTGTACAGTTTTGTACCTTTTTAGTATTTTTTTCTAACAGTGCATGCTAGTTTACAGCAAGTTTAGTGTAGTTGGGATTTTTGTACTTTGGTTGGATTGAACCTGTTAAGCCAACCAATCCATGTATTTTTATAAGCCAAAAATGCATAGCTCAATTTGGACATTTGGACAATGTATATAATGTAGCTCAATGAGTTTTGGAACTGAAAACATTTTTGTATGGACATATATAACCAATAAAAATCAAATTTGTGAATTTTAGGTTGCACCATTCATTTGTATGCACTATTTCAGATGGCTTTGATTTCCGTAGTTATTACTAAACTAAGTATTTCTATTGTTTGGATATGTCTTTTGACAACTAGCCTAGTCTGAATAGGGCTGAATTTGATAGCTTTCATTGTTTTCTCATGAAACAATACGTTTGATGTAATTGAGTTTTTTATAAACAATAGTCCATTTGAGAAACGGACCTTGGATTTTTATGGAATCAATTCTGAGACATGCATTGTAGAGCTTCTAATAAAAGCACTTAAATGTCTAAAAAAAAATTTGCCTGGGGGGCAGAAGTTGAGACGATTGTCCATTTGTCCATAATGCAGTTTTGTTCTGACAGTCTAAAATGATTCAATCTCTTGTGTATGTCCATTTGTATCATAAATCCATTTAAATATTCTGCCCAAACAGACTTATAGACTGGTAATATTTGATTATGCTCTAAACTTTTGTTCCATTTCGCCATTAATGTCTTTTGAAATAAAGCTGTGAGTGTAATTGGACACTAAGCTGTTTTGTGTGAAATTTCATAGAAGAAGGGCAAATGGCTGTTGTCAAGTTGTCTTCTCCGAGCCTTTCCACTTCAGTGTTCTTTAAATGACTGCAATGCTGCCCTGGCATCTAGCTGACAGTGAAAGGAAGCCAACGTCTGAAACAAATGGGGAAATTAGTTTTTAATAATTCAGGGTTAATCATCCATTCAACAGGCCCCACTTCATCGCGTGCCAGCTATATTGACATTCATGCCGCCAGTAAATTTCTCCTCAGTACAAATGTAAGATATGGCAGAAGAAAAAAGCTTCTTTTTAGATTGTCAAAAAAATTATTTCAAATAAAAGCAGTGAATCATTATTTAAATGTTGAATGTGTTTAATGAGCTTCTTGGATGTGAAATTCTCTTGTTTTGAACGAGACACTCACTGAACTGCTCTATGCGCCAACCATAAAATCTCTCTGCTTAGATAGCTAAATGGTTACTACATTTACATGCATGATAATACTTCAAAATCCATCACAATATAGTCATATAATGATTATATAATCCTTATTTTAAAAATGTACATTTTATATCTATTGCCAGTGTCTTCATAACTGAACATTCATGTACATCTGTACCAAACTAATTGTGATATAAAATACAGGAGAATAGTACAGTATTATAAAATGGTTAGTTCCAGTTCTTGATTCTGATTGGTCAATAGCGGATAACAGGGAATATTATTTCCAGAGAAAGAAAAGCTTTTCTTAAACTCGCACTTCACTCTAAAAACAAACGGTGCCATATAGCACCAAAAGTGGTTCTTTGCTCGTAATCATAGAAGAACCGTTTTTAGTGCCATATAGCACCGGTGAAGCACCTGTGTAGAACCAAATAGGGGCCATATCCAAATATGGTTCTACATAGCACTATATGGTTCTACACAGGTGCTTTACTGGTGCTTCACCAGTGCTATATGGCACTAAAAACGGTTCTTCTATGATTACCAGCAAAGAACCACTTTTGGTATAGCACCGTTTGTTTTTGGAGTAAAAAGGTGTTTTTTGTCCCCAGCACTTTTCGACCCAGTGCCAACATTTTTGTCCATTTTTCTTTGGTTTGTTACTTAGTTTTGAGTAAACTAACATTTAGGCAATCACAAGTGATTGTGTTGTGGCAAATAATCACTTGTTATCGCCTGCCATGAGCTTCAAATCTCCTGTTGCTCTTACGATTTCTTTTATTGTTGACTCCCGTTTGCCCAATTGCCTGTTTGCAGACTTGTTAAATGCACCACAGAAAAAAGCAGAGGACATACGTCCTTCTTTCAAACACGCACTGTACTGTAAGTATGCAATGTCACAATTGAATTTCTACATTATGATTTGACCTAACGCCAAGTGACGTGACGCGATAAAAGAAAATGGAACCCATTAGGAATGAGGCATGTTCTCAAAAGTATTTTATTGATGTCAACAGAGGTCTCAAAGTCCAAATTCTTGCAAAATAATTGTTCAAATTTGAGTATACCACATCAATATATATACAATGCATAATTGTTAAGCCTTTAGGGTCACATAACCTGAGAGCTGTCCCGCCACTTTTACAATGGCTGCTATGCTCTTGGCCTTGACTTATTCCACAATACAGCACAGCCCCTCGTATCTTCTTGATTATGTACGGTATAAGATAGCATATTAAGGTATACTATACCTATACTGTACTATACCTAATGGCATTAACAGTAAAAATATGTTTGCCTTTGCCTTTTATCCGATTCAGATGATTACACGTAGTAGTTTTCCAACAGCAGTGGAGCACCAAACACCCAATTTTAAAATGAATGGAAAGATGATGTGCATGTACAGGTAAACGTTGAATAACTTTCAGTCCAGTTCCGCCCATCCTGATCACACCGCCAGTTTCACTCGTCCGGAATATTCAGAGAAACGCTACAGGGCTCTGTCTGGTCTTCCTGGATTAAAAAGGGCTATTAAAAATTCAAGTGTGAAATGGAAAAATTATCTCCCCCCCTCTTCCTCAACATGCCCTCGGACATACAGCATGGGTGACGGCTTATCATTAATTTATGGCATATTAGCCAAAGAAATGAGAATCGGCCATGCAAAGTAAGGAAAGGATCATCATCTTGTGAGATGCAATGTAAAGCGTATCCTCAGACGCTGTGTATAAAGTGAGAGAGTACTTCATGGGCCTGTCCATTAGCCTGTACAAGCTCTCTGAGATCCAGCACAGGTGAATAAGTGCCAATCCATAGAACAAGCAAGATTGTAAGTAGAACTTTTATGGTGTAGAAAATAGTCATTTATATTGATTCCTCACAGAATGCTTGAACCGCTGTCAAACGTTTATACTTGAAGCAGTGTGGGGAATTAAATCCAGACACTTGAAACATACATTATGAGCCTTGTGAAGTGAATTTCATGCGTAGCGCATTACGTTGTTTATTAAAGTTCTGGAGGAGGGTGGCGACCCGTGTCTGTTTTGTAACTGTTATTAAAAGTTAAAATGCAAATGAAGGCTGAGGAAATGTGAAGATGATATTGTCATTCTACTGTGGGCTGTTGTAAGGCAGTGTTTTTCATTGTGTTTTTGTATTAAATAGACCCTTAGCACCCACAGCAATTCTAAAACACCCCTTCATCGACAATACATCAGAAGTGTTTTTTGCCTGATATTATACTATACTGTCATTTATTATTCATTTCGTGATAGGCACACTATGTAATTTTTGCCACGAAGTAGCACAACCATAACAAAGGTGTAGTTTATTGATGCTGTACCTGACGAGAAAGGGATTATGGGAGTTGTGGTTTTCACATCCGTTCCGATGTTCATAAATCATGTTCATGGATGACATAATGAAATCAAGTTTATTAACCCTTGCGTTATTATAACGTATGGGCCTACAGATAAATGAAGTATGTTGCCCAGGAGATGCATTGCATTTTGTCGCAATGCGCAAGCGTCAAACGTCTGTGTACATGTACGAGTCGAAAAAACTGTACTTTGCAAAGGCTGTGTGTTCGACCATGTCACACGTTAAAAAACGGATTATACCCCGAGCTTTAGTGTCTCAAGAGCATCACTGGAATTACTCACGATACTGTGATGTCATATGGTGATTGGTCTGCACAGCGAATAAACCAAGATAACACAGACATAATGCCACTTACAAGTGACACAATGAATGACAGTGGTTAGAGTTGTGAAATTCTTTGGATTCAAACATTGTTGTAACAATTTATGGTTGTTTTGGTCCAAACCAAAAACAAAATGATACATTTTAGTTTGCACTGTCATACCTGTTGCAGAATTCACAGTGAAATTGCTGAACCTTGTTTTCCCCCATTTCAGCTCTGCAGTAGTTAGAAAACAGATCTTTTCATCATTACCTAATCTATTCTTCTGGGTCTGATCCGGATTGGTCTGCGTTTGTGAGAAAGTAAAGTCAGTCTTTAGTGAAAGCGAGGAACTTATGAATTATGCTCTTTGTTCGAGTGGATGCCTGGGGACCCATAGCAATTGAACAACAATCACAGACAATGAGCAATTAAAGTTTAGAGGTCAACTGAAGGTTGTTTACATCTTTGTTAAGTTTTGACAGTTTTTGTATTTTGTCTTTCCGAACAAACATTTGTTTTATTTATATCAGTATCGTGGGTAGAGAAAGAATGTTTGAATCTATGTAGAGTATGCTGAACTACAGTACTATTTGTTATTGTGGTAATGCCACTCCTCTGTGGACACTGACCACTCATCTACAGGTGCTGGTCATATAATTAGAATATCATCAAAAAGTTGATTTATTTAACTTATTCCATTCAAAAAGTGAAACTTGTATATTATATTAATTCATTTCACACATACTAATATATTTCAAATGTTTATTTCTTTTAATTTTGATGATTATAAGTGACAACTAAGGGAAATCCCAAATTCAGCATCTCAGAAAATTAGAATATTGTGAAAGGTTCAATATTGAAGACACCTGGTGCCACACTCCAATCACCTTATTAACTTAAAACACCTGCAAAGGCTTTAAAATGGTCTCTCAGTCTAGTATTGTAGGCTACACAATCATGGTGAAGACTGCTGACTTGACAGTTGTCCAAAATTTGACAATTGACACCTTGCACAAGGAGGGCAAGACACAAAAGGTCATTGCAAAAGAGGCTGGTTGTTCACAGAGCTCTGTGTCCAAGCACATTAATAGAGAGGCGAAGGAAAGGAAAAGATGTGGTAGAAAAAAGTATACAAGCAATAGGGATAACCTCACCCTGGAGATTATTGTGAAACAAAACCCTTTAAAAAATGTGGGGGTGATTCACAAAGAGTGGACCACTATCAAGAACCACTACACACAGACGTATTCAAGACCCGGGTTTCAGCTGTCGCACTCCATGTGTCAAGCCACTCTTGAACAATAGACAGCTTCAGAAGCTTTTTGTTCAAAGTTATGTTCTCTGATGAAAGTAAATTTTGCATTTCCTTTGGAAATCAGGGTCCCAGAGTCTGGAGGAAGAGAGGAGAGGCACACGATCCACATTGCTTGAGGCCCAGTGTGTTTTCACAGTCAGTGATGGTTTGGGGTGCCATGTCATCTGCTTGGTACATCTGTTTGCATTGCTCCAGTAATTCAGGCAAAAGCATCCCAGACTAAGTATTAAGTCCTGTACATGCTCATACTTTTCATGTTCATACTTTTCAGTTGGGCAACATTTCTGAAAATTCTTTGTATTGGTCTTAAGTAATATCCAAATATTCAGAGATACTGAATCTGGGATTTAATGATCAAAATTAAAGAGTAACTAAACCCTAAACCAACTTTTTTTAGTTAATGATCTGTAAGAATGATGCTTTATTAGTGCTGTTCATTGATTTTAGTAACTTTTTTAACATTTGGATATAAAGTGTTTCAATACTACAATATATGGTGTAAAAACGTCTGAGTGCTGTTCTCTTCAGGTTGAACGGTGGGTACTGCAGTTGAATTTTCCTATTGGATGTTGGGTCCAAAAAATGACTCGTGACGTAAGCAGGTTCAAGCTCACCACGGCCTTGTTACGATCTCACCACACACTTGGTACGAGCTTAGTTCGTCCCCTCTATCTCCGTTGGGATCTTCCCACTTTTCTTGCATTTTTCAAATATTGCCAGTGGGCGGAGTCAGGCTCTGACCAGGGGTTTAGTTACGCTTTAAAAGAAGTAAACATTTGAAATATATCAGTATGTGTGTAATTAATGAATATAATATACAAGTTTAAATTTTAGATGGAATTAGTTAAATAAATCAACTTTTTGATGATATTCTAATTACATGACCAGCACCTGTACATGTTGGTGAATACCCAGAATAGGGATGCTTAACGATTAATCGCGATTAATCGTTAGCAGAATAAAAGTTTTTGTTTACTACATATATGTGTGTGTGAACTGTGTATAATAAATTTGTATAAATAAATGTACACACATGCATGTATATGTTTTAGAAATGTTTACATGTGTATATACATTTGTATATTTATGTATAATTTATATTATATATAAATATAAATACTTAATATATAAATTTTTTTCTTCTTAAAATTATACATGAATGTGTTCATATTTATATATATACATATTTATTATACACAGTTTACACACATATGTGATGTAAACAAAAACTTTTATTCTGCTAACGATTAATCGCGATTAATTGTTTAGCATCCCTAACCCAGAATGATTTTTTAGTATCACTTCCATTGTAAAACGCATATTGAAACGACACAATTATTTTTAATGGCATGTTCATAGAAACCCAATATAAGGAATATCAATGCTCCAAATATAGATTTACAAAGAAGTTTACAGTACATTATGGAGTGTTTGATTGATCTATTGATTTAATTTTAATTGTACAATTTTATTGTAATGTCATCATGGCCTAAATCAATGCACATTCAAGATATGATAACTAATTGTGACCATTAGAAATGGTATTGGTAAATTCTCAACACCAACCGATGATGAGATGCCGTTATTAAACAGCTAAAAGGTAAGATCATTATCTCAGCATGATTCTGCTCCCCATGCTTTATTTTCTATTCCCAGAAACAATGTCGTTCCTCACCACTGGATTTATTTGGAAAGCGCAACTGTTGAACGATGGCAAACAACAACATATTTTAATATCATACAAAAATTGCAGCCACTTGAATCATGTTGCTCTTGGAAGTTTGCAGAAGATTTTTCATTTGTTTTGATCAGCCAGAGAGAAAAGATAGGAAAAGGCTGCACAATAAAAGCTAGGCCTTGGAAAATTGAAGCTTGGCATTTCTGACAAGTTCTAACAGAAAGAGATAAATCTGTCACTTTGAAGGAATAATTTCTGCTCAGATATACACTGTACGTTACCAGACAGGGGAAAGCGGATGAAGAATCAGGTGCACTTTTTCACTGCTGAGGTGTAACTTGCAGTTATTGCTGAAAGGTACAGGAGCGCTTTATTTCTCTTACGTGTGATGAAGGGAGAGAAGTATTCTGAGAAATACAAAGGCCTTGGGTGTCAGAAAATAATATTTCTTGAGAAAGTTAACTTAAAGTGCTCACACTAGCTGTTTTTTGAGTTTTAAGAGTGATACCTTTGCTTTGAAGAAACTGTCCTTTTGTTAAAAGAAGAATAACTTAAAGCTAAATTTTCCAAAAATGTGGAAAAATGTTTCTAGTTTGTAGATGTGTCTTGAATAATGATCTTAAACGGTATGGAAACAACTGGGAATATGCTGAATGTATACATCTGGTATTCAGTGTTTAATGAGTGCATTGTATACTGTAGTACTGGAGCTCATGTTACAGTACTCATGTCTTTAGATATGAATGTTTATTAATGTATTTTAGTCTAGTCTGAATAATACTGTCAGTTTATTTGTAGGCTTTTTATGTTCTGTTTATATCCTCTGATGGGCATTTTCATTAGCATAATGATACATTTAGGATATACATGACAAATGGCTCACATCACAGCGAGTGGATGGTCCAAGAGTGTTTAAAGTCAATCTAATCTCAGAGGGAATGCTGTTTCCTTTAATGCCAGCATGTTTATTCCACAGCTGGGAAGGAGGAAATCTTTTTCAGAGCCATTGCTTTAATCCTGCCTCAGAACACAGGGAATTGATTGTGTTCCCAGTATCAGCTTCAACTAAGGCTGACTTGCGTGTTGAAATTGGGCATTGTTCATGTTGTATGGAATACATTTTTGTGGTTGTTCCATTTTCCTCATTTTTGTTATTTTTTACTTATTTGTTTACGTAACTCATTTTACGTCTTCTTTGGGGTTGGGGGTTGTGACATTAACACTGTTTTCTACTAAAGGATTAGTTCAGCCAAAATTAAAATTTAAACCTGATGACTGTCTTTCTTTGTCGGAACCAAAACAGATTTTGTTGTTTACACTTACTGTAAACAAATAACTTCATACAACTTGTGCGGGGTATTAAGTGAAAGCAAAAACGAAAATATAAACCGGTAATTTTTAAAGTCTGGACCTGTGCCTTTTCTCTTTGTGCAAGAAAGTATGCAAACTAAGCAGTTTACTCCTCTGCTCTCGTGTTGTGGATATCACTGTTGGTCCAGCTGTTACACATTATAGATATATTGATCCCCAGTGAGAAATTCAGGTGCATGTCGGAGCCGATGGTGTAGTGGGCCGCTGACATGTAGTGCTTTCGCACTTCGGCGACCTGAGTTTGATTCCCGGCTTGTGGTCATTTGCCGATCCCATACCCATTTCTCCTCTCTGCACTCAAAAAAATGAAATGTTGGGTTTAATTAAAAATATTATGTCAACAGGTTCGATGCAATTTGTTTAAATAATGTCAACAAACAGTAATTTATTTCATTTTACAAAAAAGTTTAAGTAAATTTAACAAACCGTAGTGGAGTCCACAAATAAAAAATTTGTAAATTGTACATCAAATTTTTATTAATGAGACAAAAAATATGAATAATGCCATTTTATAACGTTTGTTTGTTTTGTTCCAAAATATATCAGAACAAGTTCCTTGACTCAAGCTTAACCACTCATGTACCTACAGTATCTAATAGTGCTACACTTCTGCAAGAGGGTGCCAGAACAACAATTACCCATAATACACTGCAAAATCTCCAGCCAATGCAAGTCTGTATAGTTTTAGTAATCTGTTACTTTTATGCAACAATGTTATGTTGACTGAACAAATAAAGCTGAGAAGACACTTTTTTGTTGAATGAACTAGATTTAATTAAGTTCACATTAATTTTTTTTTTTTTAGTTATCACAACATGAAAGAATTAAGTAAAATTGGCAAAAGTGAAAGTAATTTTTTTGAGTGTGTACTTTTACTGTCCTCTCCTTCGTCACAGTCAAATAAAGGCAAAAAGTGGATGTTCCAAAGTTCAAGGCATGGAGAATACGCAGGTCAAAATATTCATCAAATTAACAAATGAATAGTTTGTTTTAACCAATCCTGTTCATTTTCCTTCAGAACATGTGGAATATATGGCATGCGTCATGTGAAGTTATTTAATGATACTTTTGCATCATTTCAAAACTTTGAAAATGTCATCATTTCACCATCCACCATTGTATCCACAAACTCAAACCACAAAACTTAAAAAAACAAAAGCTGAGTTTTGGTGAAGAAAATGGTGAGAAATCAGTGTGAATGATGCAATTTTTATTTTTGCATGAGCTAACCATTTAAGCCTCGGGGTTACTAATGATGTATCTTCTCAAGGCTGGGTAATATATAATAAAAATAACTTTAGTAAATGGCCATTTTTATCCATGTGTACAGGACATTAGAGAGATTATTTGCTATTCAAATCCAATTAGAATTCTAGTAAACTGCATCATTGTACCATTATAGCTCATTGACCTCATAGAGACCTGTTACTGGAATGCTGAAGAGGATGCCTGCATCCACTGAAATGCACTTAAAGTACGAGCTTATCAAAACCAGACCGGGGAGAGATGGAAAACTGCACTGAATAGATTCAAAACAGGCTTTCCCCCTCTGGATGTATCTTGTACACATTTTCCAGTGAATATTCATATAGTTTCATAAAGCAACAACAACATGGATTCTTTTCTAAATGTACTTCGATCATTAACTGTCAAGTTTAACCACAATCTAGTGATACTCATAGCCTTATGCTACACACCAAACGCGGGCCATCGCGTTACTCGCGTTATGCTACTTTCGCGGCAAACGCGCCGTCCATATTGCGTCATTCGCATCACCCCACGCGAGGACACGTCTGATCGAGTCTTTGCGTTGACTTTCTATGTAATCTACTCGCGCAAACCGTTGAACTTGCGTCTGGTTTGAACCCACAGTTAGTAATGTCAACCACTGTGACTACATGTATTTTAACATGTCTATTGTTGAACAAGTTACACAGGGACTGTCTGCTGTATTCGTCTTGATGTGAATACCCGCATTTTTTTCCCAGCTAGCGTAAACAAGTCCTTGTTATTGTTGAAATGCCAATAAGCTGCAAAATCCAGTAAGTTCCTGCATTTGCATGCATGATATAGCAGACTGTAATGTGTAAAGTGGTTGTGAATCCCTCAGTCATGATGATGTGAGGCTTTGCCTCCCTACACGTCAGTTATAGGTGACGTGTCACAGTTGTGCTTCGTTTTTTTAGTAAGCACAGCTCCAGGCCTATCATAAAGTCTGTTAAAACTTTCTCCTGCAATAGATAAAAGGAGACGACTGGTCATTACTTATTGAAAACAAGGAATTGCCTGAAATCATCTCACCGTTGTGTGCGCTCACGGCCTCAGGCTCTTTCAAATCCTGCCTCATTAATTTCTTATAGGGGCTCCATCAGAGCCAATCTCTAATGTTGACTTGCTGGTAATGGATACCACACCAGTGTTTGAATGTTCAATAGAAGACACATGTTTTTGTTGGGGAAAAGGTAAATTTCTTCCAAATCACAGGCTTCTAGTTAGTATTTAATTTCAAAAAAATATCTGCAATCATCACACTCAAAAAAGTGCTTTCATGTACTTGAGCATTTATTGTACTTGACTCTAAGAAACATTTGTCTGCTCTAGGGGTTGAACCAACTAGTCGACTAGTCGACTAGTCGACCTTAATGCAATGTCGTGACGCTTTAAGCCTGAGGTCGACTAGTCGCGTTGATCACACAGACAGTGGACTAAATGTTACAGTCATCTCTTTCTTTCCAAGATCTTTTTGTGTGAAGTGAAAAAATCCCTCACACTCAGTTTTTCATAACTGGCCTGTTTGTACTTAATAAACCAATAAAAAACATTTGGCGCGAGGTCACTGTATTTGGTTTCGCACGCTCACAAGGTTTGCGAAAAGAAAATGCTACAGGCTATTTTTAAAAATAAATTAATAATAGATAAATTCCTTTATTCGAATAGTAAATAAAATACAGCAATAAAATAATTAAAATTAAAGTCTCTCCTGGTTGTGTTCCAAATTATTAACATTTATGTCTTTTAGGCTAACAGTAAAGTGCAGAGTAAGTTTTGTTTCTGTAATTCCTCAGACATGATTTTTACCACTTAATTAAGTTTTGCTTTGTAGAAAGCATATTTCTTTTAAGTGAATTTCGTTTTGTATAAATTGTATCTTAATTTTAATAAATGTTTCATCAACCAATTGCATGTATTTAATAAATAAAAAGCAAATATAGCAGAGAATATAATAACCGGTCCGTGCATGAAGGCGCCGGCACGGCGCGTTCACTTGCATTGCATTGTTAACTAGAACGCACCTCATCATAAATGAATAAAACGTAGGCGTATATGCCTCATACATTAGCATTAAATATCTTTGCTGTATTTCTAGAGCAGACAAGGGCTTTCAGACCTGCCTTAGCCGGTGCATCTTTTACGCATTCTGAAGGTGCCCGTTTTATCGTGTTGCAGTCTATTAGGCAACTTTTCGCATAAGATGGGTTTAGATTTGGAAATACATGACATCTACATTTCAGCGGTAACAGATAAGGTGATGATGATCATCCTCTGTCTTTATTATTGTTAGCAGCACTACCTCAAACTAAAGCGCAGTCTCTTCGGAGGTGTCATTTTCTTAAATGAGCCGCGGCAATTTTCAAATGAGCTTCACAAACGACCTTGTACCTAAACTATTTAGAAACTAAGCAGCCATTTGTCCTCCGATTCGGCGCCGCGTTTGTGGGACTCATGTTCCGCGCTGTAGGGGATTTTAAAAAGTGTGTGTGTGTGTGTGTGTGAGCCGGAGGCAGAGCGCAGAGAGATGCGACAGAGTTGCGAAATTGCAGGCGCGGCTCGAAATGGCTGTTATTTCAAACAGTGTAGCATATTTTAAACCAGCTATTGGGGCTCGGTGGCCGGACAAGAAAATTTTTAGTTAACATTAAGTTGCAACATAGGAGCTGTATAATTTTAGCATTGTTATGCCGACATGCATCGATTAAAAAATGCTCTAAAACTGCATTGTCACGTTAAGTTGCAACATATGAGCTGTATAATTTTTTTAATTTAAGTTGCAACATAAGCTGTATAATCAGCATCTGTATTAAAGGTGCTCTAAGCGAATTGAAGCGTTTTAGATCATAAAACATTTTTTGTTACATACCGGAAACATCTCCTCACTATCTGCTTGCTGCCTGTCCGCTGATCAAACTGTAAAAAACACGATCTCTGTAGACATCCCAGGCTTCACAAACGGCAATATCAACAAGTGGCCAAACCTAGCATCACAAAACAAAACAAAGTATTCCAGCCAATGAACGACAAAAAGGATTTGGGGGTGGGGGTTGGGCGCGTTCATGAAAGCACGGAAGGGAGGGGGAGGAGTTAGCTAGGCTCCGTCTGTTTGAAAAAAGTTTCAAACGTCAACAATAACTAACGTCTCGCAGATTCGCTTAGAGAGCCTTTAATGTTCTGCTAATAAATTGTGGCATGTTGCAAAGCAGTCCCATCTCTTGTGTTTTGTATGATTGACATCAACGACTAGTCGACGTTGACTCGACTTTGATGTCATAACAGTCGACTTTAAATAATTTGAAGTCGTTCAACCCCTAGTGTGCTCTTTCTTACAGCTCCATTTTAATCCACCTTCTGGGTTGAATTTGCTTAACGGTTAAGAAAAAGAGAAATGTTAAAAAAGGGGTGGTTATTTATCATATGAGGGAAATGACTGGGAATACATCAGTATTAAATATTAGGTATATTTATGTCATTACCTGATTTGCTTTTCGGAATTGTTCATTAAAAATAAATCCTGACAGCAAATAA
Organism: Paramisgurnus dabryanus; assembly: GCF_030506205.2. NCBI lineage: Eukaryota > Metazoa > Chordata > Actinopteri > Cypriniformes > Cobitidae > Paramisgurnus > Paramisgurnus dabryanus. Next base: position 21,266,606 of record NC_133342.1, on the reverse strand, counting down.
ACAACACTATGAGTATGTGCAAATCATTTAGACACAATTTACTGTATGTGGGCTGTTTATTGCAAATATTTGAAAGCACATCTCTTAATATACAATTAATATGTGTTTGTAAACAAAATATTTGATCGTTTCATGAAATGTTACACCAGACTTTCCATGCCAAATGTAAAGATGAACATGAAAAGAGAAGGAATACTTTTAGGCACTAAACTAAATTAACTTTAGGCACATTTACATTTTTATGTTTGTTCCCCGAGTCCCTCAAAAATGTTTTTAAGCTGAAGGTAGGGTAAAATCTCCATGTTATAGTATCCAAGACTCATACATCAGATCCGGCCCACTCCACACTCCCATCTGAAAGGGTCTCTTCGGGCATTTGACACCCAGGCAATTTGACTCACCCATGCCAGTTTATAATGAGATTAAACTTTTTTGACTGCTTGCAGCATGTGTCTGTCAGTTTGCGATAGCTGAGGATGCTCATTTGGTGAATATTAAAGAGGATACAGCTGGGTGTGGTGCGCTGAGGGTCTTATTTGATGTGATAAAACCTGATGTTGCCATCGCTCCGCTGTTGACTGATGGATCGCAGTGGCAGTGGATTAATCCCAAAGTAAAGTTCTTCTCTTATGGTAGTAATAATGACCCATATGAAGATCTCTATTCGGTGGGAGACAAAGATGTATACCAAGTGAAGCTATATTTGCATTTCATTACATTTACATTTAGGCATTTAGCAGACGCTTTTATCCAAAGCGACTTACAAAGAAATAATAAAGCAATTTAATGCATAGATGCAATATTACAAAAAGTGCTCATACTATACGTTTTCACTATTTCAAAACAATACCTGTTATGAATATACTCTGTACATTTTGCTATCATTTAGACATTTTGTCAGGATCCTGTCGGTCATGTATGTGCTTTAGTCCTGACATCCTTGTGTTGTGTCTTTGTGGAGAGTCACCTGACCTGTGTTGTGTTATGTGTGCCTCATGCTCTCCTGTCTCAAGTCTTGACCCCACCCCATATTTGTCTTATTCATCCTGCCGCCATGTTGATTCCAAACAAGGCTGTGAGGGATGGACGTCCAGAGCGTGCTCTTTAAACCTATTGTTTTGTACCGGGATGCTGGTCATTCAGCCATTAAAACACAGAAAATACAGCATTTTACAAATTTCCTCAGAAACTGTGCTTTTTTATTGAGAAGGGAAGTATGACCTAATCTGAGATGAGAATAGCGCATTGTGTACATAATATTGGTTTTGAATATTAGCCTGTTGGCTAATCGCTAATTTCTCAGGTTGTAAGCATGTTTACTTTTTTAAATCATCAATATAGTGCAACAATACAATATTTTTTGACAACAACTAAAACATAAAGTAAGTCCCATGTATTTTCTCCTTTGTTTTTTCAAGACATGAACTTACTAACGTGTGCCCTGCTGAAAAAAACAGCATCAAACCAGCATAGACCAGCATGGGAATTATGCTGGTCTATGCTGGTTTAGCTGGTGGTCAGAGCATACCAGCACCAAAACACAACATATGCTGGTATGACCAGCATGGGATGCTGGTGCTAAAGCTGGTTTAGCTGGTGCTAATGCTGGTGCTGATGCTGGTTTGATGCTGGTTTAGCTGGTGTTCACTTGAAAACCAGCACCAAAACACAACATATGCTGGTCTTGCTGGTATGCTGGTTTTTTCAGCAGGGTGATTGACTTGATAACAAGCTATTTACATGATAGTTCGTTGTTTATTGTATATTATTAACAGTAAACCCAATATGAACCTCTAAAGTTGTGTACAAATGTTATAAATGAAGTTAATAACACAGTTAATAACATCCTGCTTCTGTTGATTCCGTTCAATGTGCTCAGAAAAACTTACAGAAGAAAAGTTTTTAACAGATTCACGCTTTGCGTTTTTTGTAATCTGTAAAAATTGGAGATATGTACTTAGTTATATAAGTGTTTTAAGAAAAGTAAGCATGCTTACAACATTAGAAATGAGTGATTAGGCAACAGGCTAATAAAACAGATTTTATGTACACATTGCACTGCTCTTATCTCACAATTAGGTCATATGTCTCTTTTCATTTTAACATTCCATGATTTTTCAGGTTCTTTTTTTCTGTGGAAATTTGTAAAACTATGTATTTTCTGTGTTTTGTGGCCGAATGACCAGCATCCCGATACAAATCAATAGGATTAAAGCGCACGCTCTGGACGTCCATCCCCCAGCCTCGTTTTGGAATCAACATGGCGGTGGGCTGAATAAAGGGTATTGTGTCTGATGTCTCATGCTGGATAATTTTGTATCATTAGATACTGTGGCGTGTGCTCTGTCTGTCTTGTCATGTTTATTATTTGTATTATTGTCATTGTTTGGCACCTTGAGGGTATTTATGCTATAAATAAAGTCTTTTTGTTGCAAGCTGTCTGCGATTGGGTTCTGTCCATCACCACACCCAGACACATTTGCCTTAAAGGGGACAGAGAATGAAAAACCATTTTTACCTTGTCTTTGTTGAATAATGGTAGTCTACCCACATTCACAAACATACAAAAAGTTCTAGACATGCTAAACATCTCAGTCTCATAGTAATTCCTCTTTTAGAAATGTCAGCCAGAAAACGGCCCAATCTGAAAAACTGATGCTTATGACATCACAGGCATCTAACTGCCCCTCCACTATAAAATAATTGGCTACATTTTTTGAGTGGCAGCAAAGTCAGCCAATCATGAATGAGATTGCAAGTTAATCCAGTAGGGGGAGCCAAATAGGTGCAAAACCACTTGTTTAAAATCCCCCACCCTAATAGAGCTATCTGAGAGAGGTTTTTAGGAAGCTTCTAAGGCATTACAGACCCAAACAAACATTTTTTGTCTACATGTCACATCACAGAACAAGGATTAATACCCGGTTCAATCATTCTATGTCACCTTTAAATAAAGTACTTACTGATGGAGCAGGAATTATGAAATCAATGATAAAATAATAGCATTATTGCCTTTCTGATTCATCAGGCTCTTTGTGTTATTTAGTGCTTATGTGTGCTATAATAATATTCCTTAAATTTATACCCTGGAGGGCCGGAGCACTACAGAATTTAGTTCCTACCCGGAGCAAGCTAATCAAGGTCTTCATGATCACTAGAAAATCACAAGTTTGATTAGGGTTGGAGCTAAACTTTGCAGTGCTCCGGACCTCCAGGGTAAAATTTGAACAACCCTGGTATAAAGTGTGTGTTGAAGCATGTGGATTATTACCAAAAGGCCAAATTCCCAAAAAACAAACATGCTGAACCTTTAAAGTTTGAAGCTCATTGTCTTGATCTCTCTGCAACAGGCCATTTACCAAGTGATCTAATTGTCCTTGTGGTATTTTACTAAGTGTTATATCTAATGGTAATTTATGTAGAACACTGCCCTCTGGTTACTTAATTGTATTAGTCTCAACTGTGTAATTAAAAACAATCTCAGGCAATATTCATCTTCAGCGTCACTTGAACTGTCGGGTCTTTGTGTTAAAGTTATTCATTGAATGTTCGTCTGAAGAGCTGTGCTGATGCTGAAGTACTTTAATAGCCATGACCATGGTCAAATCTTAAACTGAGAGCACTTGCACAGGTTTAACTCACTGGTCGGGTTACATAAGGCCTTTATTACTTTAACAGATGACTTAATGGTTGTGATTTTAAACCATTTTTTCTCATTTGTAACACGTGATCAAATGTAAATGTCAAAAAGAGAACATTATGTTCTTATAAATCTGTTTAAAGCTTTTGAAGTATTGTAAAAAAAATGAAGCAACATTAACCGTTCTTATTTTTCCTCTAAAACCTCACATGTACTGGATATACTCTAGATACTCATACTTTTTTCCAGAATGATGACCCGGATAGGTGATAATTAACCTATAGGTCCGACTGATGCTTATTAAGGTGCTTATCACGCATTGAGCTGAATTCTGATAGGGCTAAAATATTTGGCACTGTCCTATGGCTCTTGGTGAATTTCATAACTCATAATAAGAGAGATGTCAGATCTTTGATTCCCAAAGTATATAATGATAAACACACCCTGCAAAAGGTTTCGATTTGGCATTGAGGCTAATCATTTGTCAGCCGAAATGCTGGTGACATCAGTGCAACATGCAGTCGTGTGCACTGACTTAGGATAAACATTGGGCAAAATCACAAATACAAAAAGAACACTGACAGTTAATATTTTCAATTCACAAATAAAGTATAATGTATATACAAATAAAGTATTTTTAGAGTACAAACCTTTTCTTACATACTTGTAAATTATTTTTTGATGATATTGGAAAGCCATACATTTAAAGCAATTAAAACCTGCTTTTTTACTTCCATGACTAAAAGAAAACTGGTTTTAAAGGTTTTAATAAAAAAATAACAATTATTTAATAACACAATTATTTAACATTAATCTTAAACTGGGGATCTTCTTCCTCCGCTTAGTTTTTTAGTTTACAAAGTCCGTTATCTAAATAGGGATTAGACATAGCGCCAGCGCAACAGGCTTTTAAAGGGGATCAGAGCTATTGCACGTTACGCCCAAAATACTCGCATTACTCATTAAAAAAATAGGACCAACCCTTTTCGACCATGCGCTCGGCGCACAAACCATTTTTCCTGTCGTTAAATTAGCAGAAGTGGATTCGGACACGCCCATTTAGACGTTGCGCTGTGCGCTTTAGACAGTGCGCTTAGATCGTTAAAATAGGGCCCTTCGGCTCTATACAGTACAGGCAGGTTAGCGGTGAAAAACATCTGCATGTCGAGAATCAAGAACACCATTCCGTCGACATGCTGCGTTGCTCCAGTTTTAAGCATTTGTTTGTATTGCGTTTGTGATGATGTCACGGAAGTGAAGGTGGCACAACTTTAACATTAGTCATTAGTCCACCCACTCTAAAGCTGCACTAAACTGTAATGGAAAGCCAATCAAGACAAAGTAAAGCAAGCCGTCATACTGTACATCACAATAGAAAAGCGCCATTTGAGGGTTTTGCATCTGAACTCCTCGTATATAGTGTACGACAAAACAAATCTTCATGTTGCATGTCACTGTTATTGTTTACATTATGATAAATTCTTATTCTGCATTAGAGACAGTGCACAGTTGTTTTAGCTGCTCTGAAAGCAATTTTATTATGGCCATAATGAGTGAAGGCTATAATTAAATAATGACTCTAAAACCATTGATGCAGTCAAAGGATTACCATAATACTGGGGATTAGTATCTTCACATAAATGTAGTGAGGTTAGCGCTTTGAAAATACACAGATCATTTTCCTTTCCAGTGATTTAGTTACTAATTAAATCTAGAATTAATTTCTGCGTCGAGATAAGCTAAATAATATACCCACAGACCTGGACTTTGACAATAAGACTAAAACTGATATGTTATTAAATTGAATGTATTATTTGATATGCATACTTAAAGGAAAAAAACACAGTTTTTTAATATTTTACTATGTTCTTACCTCAACTTAGATGAATTAATACATACCTATCTTTTTTCAATGCGTGCACTTTTAATCATTAATAAGCAATGATGCTGTGAATATGCATTAGACAAATCTACAAGATGCAAGAATAATAATTACTGTCTTTGACACAGCTATGAGGGTAATACATTCTTACCTTTACCCTACAAATGCGTGTAATATATTAACTTCAGGTTAGTAAAAGAAGTACAATGAAATAAGCAACAAATATTCTCTGTGGTTTGCAGACAAGTTCTGTTGAAGTCGGTAAATTTTCTGCAAGTGTTAAATGAAAAGTTGCTCATACATTATGTACTGTAACAACTTAACAGATGGAGTCTGCATTTCACCCTTAAGAAGGATCACAGAGGTTGTATTTAGCTCAGGTGAAAAAAATATTCATTTTGTAATTAATTCCAATCTTTAACTTCTTTCTTGGTGGCACATCTTAACTTTTGAGTAAGAGAGGACCAAGGGTGCACCTGAAAGAATTTGACAGTAAACTATAAAGAAGCCATAGTGTTTGTGCAGTCTCGGTTCAGTGGTCATGATCTGTTTGAAGGTGAGGGGATCTTGGGTCGCAAAGGCTGTCTTTTCTTTGGCTGTAGAGGACCTAGCAGTGTGCTTTGGTAAGATCGATTGTGAAAATCAACTATGGCTTACCTAAGTTTTATCAGCTTGCAGACTGTGGCCATGATAAGGCTGAGACCTTGTGAAATCTCTTCTCTTCTTGTGAAAGTCGTTACAAACTGGAAGTTGCTGCTTGGCTTCAGGCCTTGTTTTTTTGTTACTTTTAATCTTGTGATACCTTTGCATTCATATTTCGTATAATTTAGTAATTCTACTTTATTGTGCATTTTCATAAACAGAGATTTTGATTGATAATATACTGGCTCTGATATCCATCGCATCTGTCTTCATATTATCATCATTAAACTTTAGGGTCAAACTTTTATTGGCCCTGCTTAGAATTAAATTCATGCTTTATTCATACAATTACCTACTTGGCTATTTTCTGCTTCTAATCTTATGGATTTACTTTGGGCCTTCAAATCAGCACTGACCCGTATTACCTTTTCAGTGCTAAGCTCTTGACTGGAGTGGGGTATGAAAGGAAAGGCCCCGGCCCCTGGACCAGTTTAGCAGTCTAATAATGACAGATGAGCCTGTCCTTTCCCAGACCTTCCCATGTCTGTATTACCCAACAACTATATCACTGTTCCTCTCACTGTGAGGCAACACCCCCACCCCATCTTGATGAAACCCAACGTATCTGTTTTTGCTTTTCATTGTATGTTTTAAATTATCATTATGTTCAAAAAAAAATCCATTTGACTTTTTTTCAAAATACTGCTCATGGTATCCTGGAATGAACTCTATTCTTCAGAAAGCATTTGACGAAAACATAAGCTGGCACTCCCACGGTCACACTAATGAGATTTAGAGGTTAGGCTATTTAAATTTGTCTAGTTCTTATAAAGAAATATGATCTTTGCTTGATTAAACTTTTAATGTAAAATCTTTCTTTGCCCTTTGTATTAACCACAAACAAGTCTGATGACAGTGATACAAGATGTAAGAGTTCGCTTTTGATAATATCTGGCTCTGTATACTATACACTATTTAAATTTTGATTTTTAGATATAAAGGGGCGGTTTCCCGGACAGGGATTAGACCAGTCCTAGACTAAAATAAATTTAAGAGCCGTAAAAAAATAGGGATGTCAATTTATCCAATGTCCCGTATTCGATGATCTTTAAATTAACGATCAATCAATCAATCGAATAATCGTTAACTGTAATAGTGCAATAAGCCTTTAGCATATAGTAAATGACATAAAAGTGTGCGTAAAACACAAGCTTCCTCACGGGAAATAAAATATTTTATTTAGTTTTAATAACATGCTTGTGGGATTGTAAAATGAGTCAATGTAGTTGGTGTTTTAATAAAAAATCATCAATTTAATCTTCTAATAAAATACTATAATGACTAATACTAACACAGTAAACTCCGCCTCATATGGGCACTCTGCACATTAGCATGAAAGTCTTTGCGTCCGTGACAAAATAAAAGTTTCATTATCTTCAAGTGTTATTTTTATAGTTGTTCACCTCGCTTTTCGAGTCATTGATACACTGTTTGTTTTAATTATAGGCTATCCAAGAAGGACACGAACAGCACTTGTCCCGTTGTCACCTCAGCTTAGACCTGCGGGGTACTTTCAGCAAAGATGCTTATATTATGAAGATTTCAACCTTCCATTAGAAAACATGCAACAGTGTTTAGCGTGTAGCGCCTCAGTCAGTCAATATGATGATCAATGATATATGTTGCGGGCGTTTAGAGTGTGACAGTCATTTACAGTTTACATTTTAGTTTCTTGGCAGAATTTAAGATTTAATTTTTATATTTTCATTAAAGGCTTCTGGTTTCCTTCCCTGTGTATAGCAGCGTTGCTATGCTATTCTTGTAGGCTTCCCTAAAGAGGGTCTTTGCTTTCAGTATCCTAAACGTATTTGCATTTTCTGTATCGGACCCTATCAGATCCATTGCGGATGCCATTTCATTGTGTTAGCAACCAGCCTCGTCTTGCATGATGTTAAAAAGCCCAGGTGTGTGTTTGGCATCCAGCATCATTGTGATCATGGCTAGTTTAACTTATACAGCTTGTTTCACCGTCTGTATGTGTTTTGCGCAGGTGGCGCGCACACCTGCTTGCTTTTTCGACAATCGTTAAATTTTATCGATTTAATTCTTATCGACAATTAATCGAAGATCAGTTAATTGTTAACATCCCTAGCCCAGTTCCCCTTTGTTTTGCCTCAAAATGCACACAAGTAATGTTTTTAGTAAGTCATGTTTGTTAATTTCGGTTATTCAGTTAATACTATTATCTCCTTTTTGACGTAGGTGGCATTTTGCGGCTTTTTCATCTGAGCCCCTCATATGTACCTGTAGCTCAATTGGTAAAGCATTACAAAATATATGTTCTAAGTTCTTAGGATAAAGGCTTAGTTTGAATGATTTTGCATTTGTTTTCTATTGGCACTACTTTTATATTGCCACTCTTTATTGTGCCAAGGTGCAGACCAGCAGTGGGATGCTTTACAGTTCATGACTTCACTTCTACTGTATGATAAGAATCGCTGACCACTCAGTAATCACTTTGGCCATTTAGTTATTTATTTATTGGCTCTACTTGCTCAGAATATTTCCTATAGATTTCATTTACTTCCTTTATTATCTACATCTGCCATCCTTCCTTTTTATCTTCTGTGCCTAATTGGAATGGGTCAGTCCCTGGGCAATGGCCTCATATCCTGATCTTACCATTATATTAGAAGATATAAGAGAGGATTGTAAGGGATCTCAGGTTTCGGAAGGAGAACAAAACTGCAATCGTTGCCGGGTTTCTGACACAATATGTCTGAGAGCGTTGCTAGAGTACGAATATATTGTATTGCAATAAGGAGCGTTTAAGTATTAACACTAAATCAAAACTAAACAACAGATTTGTAAATGAAAAGGTTTAATTACAGTACTGACTTAAAGTTACAGTTGAAATGGTTACACTATAAATGCATGAAATGGTAAATAATAATACAAACAATTGACTGTTTCCAATGTATGTGAGATATTACCTGATAAGATAGAGAACAGAGAAAGAAAGAAAGTTTAGAAGAAAGAGAACTGGAACCTAGGCCTAATGGCCAGAACCCCAGTGAAGAAAGGAAAGGGAAAAGGCCAATGCAAAAGTCAAAAACCAAAGCAAAAGGCCCAGAGCTCATAAAAACATTGACCTTTATCCTCTATCTCTTGACCATGTGACTAAACCTAACTTGATACATTCAAATTGACCAATCAGAAGATCACCTTTAACCCCCAATGTACTTGACCAAACCCAACATAATACATTCAAACTGACCAATCAGAAAACCACCTAAAACCCCCACTGTATTGGATAAACAGTTGTGACAATAGTCTTTGATCACTATCAGCATAGGGGGCTGTGACAAGTTGTGACCAAGTAATAAATTCCTATATTTATTTTTAATCTTACAATCCGCCCTTTGGCAACATGGGCCATACGTAGAAAGATCCATGATGACACAGTTCATAAGATTATGCTTTCAGTTGTGTGCAGTGGTCATCTTCAGACTTATTGTCCAAACTGGTTGCTGGTTGATGAGACTTGAAGACGTCCTTCTCCTTTCAGCCCTGCATGAAAGGCTTCATCGAATGGAATTGCACCTTTCATAGCTATGCAGATTTCCATCGATACTTCACACTTTCACAAGGACAGGCCCTGAAGGGGGTTTCACTTTTGTCCTTCTCTTTTAGGCAACACCCAAAATGTGAAACAGCAGGAATCCTGTGATTTAAGCAAATGGCACAACATACAGCAAAGCATATGGCATTTGTTACTCAAGTTTTAAATGGTCAGATTGGTCTTCAACCTTAAATCCTGTCAAATACATTAAAACATGGTCAAGGTGAGAATAAAAGAAAAAATAATAAAAGCTTTTACATTGTTTTTGGAAACATGTAAATGAAATGGTTCTTTTTAAACTTAGCAAATGTTAGTTTTAACAACCCACTTTGTCAGTAGGAGCAACAACAACAACAATATATTTAGTGTAACCAAATAAATGATATTAAAGATCTTAATTTTCCAGTATAACCAATATAAATAAAATGAACAAAATGAGAACAAAGAACATGACAGTTTTAAATGTCTTGGATAAAGAGCAAATTAAATGTAAAACATAATAGCAAAATTAATGAAATTATTACACATAGAAAATAACTCTTTATCAAGATTTCAGTATTTGAGACATAAAACTAATCAAACTTTTTGAAAAGAAACCAAAACAGATGCTTGACATCAGACATTTTAACATAATGACTGATGTGAGGCGAATTGTGTTTGCTATGTGTGAATTTAACTAAGGCTATGTGTGAATACCATGCTGCAACAAATGTGAGAAAGATAAAATTGTGATGCAAATTTGGTCCTGTTGTTGAAAACAGGGAGCCATTTTGATATAAGTATGAGATTGTAATCTGGCTCTGTAAATCTTCTCACACCCATGTTTTTAGTTAAGCATGGTAAAAGTGCTACTGGATCCTGTTGTGAGGTAAAAAATTTTCATTAATGTAATTATATAACACAATGTAGCCACATGGCATTTTTGTGCTCCTCTTTAGGGTCTTACTGCAGCTATACAGGGAATAGCAGAGTTTACCACTTAGGAGACAAATCTTTCAACATAGAAACACATACAACTTGAAACTAATAGACAATTTCAAGAGCAAAAGTTATTCCATTAACACAAGACGACTGGTCTAGAATACATGTAGCTTCAACAACCTCTCACTTAAATGTTTTGTCCAACACTTACAATGGAAACAGTCAAGTGTTATAAGAAATTAACTTAATTAGCCTATGTGTACATATAGTACAACAAACAACTAGAATTTGTGTTCTATAGAAACAACAATGCATTACGAGCAATTACAAATCAGAAAATGCAAACAGGATCATCTATGAGAATGTTAAACACATGCTAACTGGCTGCTAAGCCACTAGCAAGTGAGGTTAACAGCTGGAGTCCTTGCATGAACAATGCAGTCAACTCAGAAAGAGTTTTACCTGCAAAACCAGATTGTTTACATCTGCCCTTAGAAAGTGATTTCCTACATTTTAAATAATAAGGTGGAGGTCTGCCCCTGCCCAGTGACCAGCACTTCTCCTCTGTATGGCCTATTTTGTGACAGGAACTACAAAGCCTGTTCATTTTGCCACCGGGTCTGTAGCTTGGTTCTACTGGAGCTTCAGGAGGTCTGTGACTCTCTAATGCTTCATTCACATCATGCGGTTCTGTTCCAGCATGTTGATGCATCACCCCAATTGCTGAAATAGGAACACTTTTCTGGGTTCTGGAAAATACATTCTCTTTAGTACAAGTAGCATCTTTTTTAGTCCCATTGCTGTTAAGCGTTTGGGGAGACCTAGTGTCTCGCACAATTAGTTTAGCCCTTACATCTGCAATAATGTCTTTATACTTCTCACACTGTTTAGCCAGGGCTAACTGCTCAGATGATAGTTGATCTATCTGAGTTTGAAGATTTTGGATCTTTGCCTCTGACTTTTGTAATTCAGCATTTTTGGTTCCCAATTCATCACTTTTAGCATTCAGGATTGACTTAATAATTCCAGTATTTTTACGTAGCTGCTTGCACGTCATGAAATTCAAAGCCTCAATGGTGTCAGCATGTTTGGATTTTCTTTGTTCAACACCAATATCATCAGTGGTAGCGTAGTAATCCAGACCCTTTCTATATAATTTATAAAGTGTAGATTCAACTTTCTCGCTCCATAAATCAAACAATATATCATTACTGGAGTTACTCCCTTCCATCCCCGAGGAGATAATCTGAAATAATCTCTAACTGTACAATGATGTTAGGACTATTTAAGGTCCTTCTAATTTCCGTTTCATACAATTCATGCAAATGGAGATTTAACTAACCATGCCATGAAACAATGAAAACAGACTTACCCACTGTGTGGTCAGAAGGCCTTTAACCCATTCACAGGATTAACTGTGATAAAGTCCTCATTTAGTTGATCAATCAAAGTAAAACTCAGAAAACTCACCGCAAGGGACCCCCGTACGGGCCACCAAACTGTAAGGGATCCCAGGTTTCGGAAGGGGAACAAAACTGCAATCTATCCCGGGTTTCTGACACAATATGTCTGAGAGCGTTGCTAGAGTATGAATATATTGAATTGCAATATGGAGCGTTTAAGTATTAACACTAAATCAAAACTAAACAACAGATTTGTAAATGAAAAGGTTTAATTACAGTACTGACTTAAAGTTACAGTTGAAATGGTTACACTATAAATGCATGAAATGGTAAATAATACAAACAATTGACTGTTTCCAATGTATGTGAGAAATTACCTGATAAGATAGAGAACAGAGAAAGAAAGAAAGTTTAGAAGAAAGAGAACTGGAACCTAGGCCTAATGGTCTGAACCCCAGTGAAGAAGAAAGGAAAGGGAAAAGGCCAATGCAAAAGCCAAAAAGCCAAAGCAAAAAGCCCAGAGCTCACAAAAACATTGACCTTTATCCTCTATCTCTTGACCATGTGACTAAACCTAACTTGATACATTCAAATTGACCAATCAGAAGATCACCTTTAACCCCCAATGTACTTGACCAAACCCAACATAATACATTCAAACTGACCAATCAGAAAACCACCTAAAACCCCCACTGTATTGGATAAACAGTTGTGACAATAGTCTTTGATCACTATCAGCATAGGGGGCTGTGACAAGTTGTGACCAAGTAATAAATTCCTATATTTATTTTTAATCTTACAGGATCATTTGAAAAAAATAATGTCTTAGGCTCTGATTGCCGCAAAAATGACTGGTTGAAATTTGTTTGTCTGGTCCTGCTCTTGTTCCCATGCCTACCACAGGAGATTTTTCTCCTTGTATTTCAGTCCTTCTGATGAACATCCATTAGTGCCATGACTTTATGACTTCTGTATCTTCACTTTATACCTGAAGGACTGAATAATTGATCAATCCAGGCGGCAGGAAAGAACATTTTGCAGACGTGCGCACTCAAAAAACATCTCTTTGGCTGAACATGATTTAATCATGGACAGTGGTTCCACACATTTGAATCAAGTTTTCTTAACATGAATAAACAAATACTTAATGTAGAGAAAATGTGACCGAATCAAGTATTCCGGCACTGAACACAGAGAGTTGAAAAATATTCAACTTTGGGTGAAAAGCTCAGATCGTCAATGGCAGTTCTCACACGGCCATCCAATCACAGTGAAGGAGGGTATAAAAATCACAACAACTAACTGGCGCATCATTTAATGACTGATAAACAAAGCAGAAGTATCACAGCAACCAATGCGCTCAGCTGAAGAAAGCTGGCAGTCGGCTGAAAGAAAGCTGTCAGTTGGCTGAAAAAAGCGGGCAGTCCGCATTCGCCTGCCGTTTTCAGCCAAATTTAAAAGCTTTGGGTGTGCACACCGGCTGAACCACTGCTTTTGAAAATAAAAAACAAAAATGTCATAGCAAAACTAAAAGAGATACAGTTCATGAAGCCTTTGCATTAAAAGCATTATGAAAGCAGATACTTGGAAGTTTATTGTAAAGTCAAAATTAATTACTGTCATAATGAAAAAGTGGTTATAAAGAGCTTAAATTATACATTTTTTGTAACTGCACAAAACGTATGTGAAATATTTTGATGAAAAACTAAATAAAACTGGCCATGGAGCAGTCTAGAAATGCACTGCAGATAAAGCCACTGGCCTGACCATGTTCTCTTTAAAATCTAAAGATGATATTTCTAAAACTTTACATTTTATATCATGTTTTTTAAAACGTGAATTTATTTAGAGAAAACATGCAGCTAATGCTAACATAAGTTTATTTACATCTTCCAAGCATCCTTTTTTCAGAGTTTATTGTTTTGTGTGTCAGACAGACCCATTAAATTTGAGCATCCGGAGGACAACTCTTAATCTGGAATATCTAGGCCTTTTTACACCTGGTCACTTTATACGTTTTCTCTGATTGGATAGCCATCCAATTATGTAAATGCCCTCCAAAATGTTTTCGAGACGTTTTTTGAATTGCTTAAACCACTTCAGGAGGTGGTCTGGAACGCATTTTAGATGAAACTGGAAAGTGTAAATACATCTGGTTGATAAAGCCACATGTCATGCTTTACTCTTCCCAAACACAAGCATGTCACTCGCAAGTTAGCCGGGAAAGAGGCAAACAAACAAAGATGACACGCTTATTGCTTTATGGATTGACAACAGTGGGTAAAAAAGCTTTCTAGAACCAATAAAATAATCCAATGACAAACTCGATTATATTAAACCAAGAAATAAAACTTTAAGAGAGCGTTTTGTAAAGCACTGTTACCTGTGTGGTATGTGGAATTAAAAGGTTGTGCATTTATATATAAAAAGTGGAATCTCATCACAGATGTAAAGAGGTGAAGTAAACCCCTGTATAAGTCTAGTTTAAATTCTAATGGAATCGAATGCAAAATGTAAGAGTTTCACACAAAATATATTGAAGCATTATTCAAGATTCAGCTCTCATTGGTTATGTCACATCCTTTGTACAATATGTCAGCTTTTCCTTTTTCCATAGAAGCACACCATATGCTTTTTGGAATATATTGAAATCATATACTGTAGCATAACATAGATCTTCAGGATTTGCACAAATATGAAGAGCTCAGATGCAAAAGCCGCTAAAAGCCACCTCCATAAAAAATAAGATAATAATATTAACCGAATGCTCTTGGCACATTATGGGGCCTATTTTGCACCCAGCGCAATTGACTTTGTCAGTGATGCATGTATCATTCGTATTTTGCACCGGCGCACAGCACTATGGAATGAACTTGCGATCCCTGGGCGGTTCAGCGCAAAAAAAGAGGCGTGTTCCGGCGCAAACCATCCCTGATGCTATTCTGCAGTTTCAAAAAACAATTGCGCCACTGACCAGAAAAAAAAGTTTAAAGTCAGTGGCGCGTTGCGCGTTGTTCATTATGCTATTTTAAGGGCGCATGCTTGACCATAATGTATAGCGTGCACAACGCGCATCTGTCACAAGCCAGGGGCTGGCTGCTAGTGGTTAAGCCACGCCCCTTCTCAATTCCCACCTCGAGGAGGTCCCCAAAACCAACCCAATGACCAAACAACAACGAGGAACAGGTAAGTATAAAAATATTCTTTATTTGTTTAAATATTTAAAAGATTCTGGGGATTGGGGAAAGGGAAATTAAAACTAATATCTGGATCTGTCTTCCAAGGGGCCACGAGCAAGTGAGTGACAGGGGGGTGGAGGTTGCGTCGGGGAACGGGCTCCCGCCTCTGGTTCCCTCTGCCCGTGGCGCGCTCCTCTTCCTTCCTGGAGGCAGAATAAATCAAATCAGTGTTGGTATAGACTTTCTCTCGTCCGTGTACCTGTAACTAGCTCAAAGCGGTCCACCGCCTATCTCACACAGCTCCTTGCTTGTCGACTCACTCTCCTTCCCTGTTCTCTCTTTCTCCACAGGTGACTGCTGGGACACAAGGCACAATGAATCGATCTTCCAATAGTTCTCTCACCTCTGCGCTGACTACAGCTTTGGGTAGGTATGGCTCTCTGCACAGTTCAGTATCTCAGTGCTCACGCTGGCTCTTTCTCTCTCTCTCCACAGATGACTGCTGGGACATAAAGGCACAATGAATCGGTCTCCAATGGTTCTCTCACCTCTGCGCTGACTACAGCTTTGGGTAGGTATGGCTCTCTGCACAGTTCAGTATCTCAGTGCTCACGCTGGCTCTTTCTCTCTCTCTCCACAGATGACTGCTGGGACACAAGGCACAATGAATCGATTTTCCAATAGTTCTCTCACCTCTGCGCTGACTACAGCTTTGGGTAGGTATGGCTCTCTGCACAGTTCAGTATCTCAGTGCTCACGCTGGCTCTTTCTCTCTCTCTCCACAGATGACTGCTGGGACACAAGGCACAATGAATCGATTTTCCAATAGTTCTCTCACCTCTGCGCTGACTACAGCTTTGGGTAGGTATGGCTCTCTGCACAGTTCAGTATCTCAGTGCTCACGCCGGCTCTCTCTCTCTCTCTCCACAGATGACTGGGTAACTGGCTGCGCGATGCGTCAGCTAAACAGTGGTTTCCTATGTGACGCCGGGGGCCAAAACCCTCTCGGCGAGCTCGTTGGTCTACAGAGGGGCGAGAACGTCACGCCGGCACACCGGGTCGAGCGCTGCCCTTTCCTCGAGACCCGTTGGTCAATCGAAAACTGGACCGGGGCGCCCTTTCGTCGAGACCTCGGGCCGGCGGATCTCCGTCGCCTCCAACTCTGTGATGATAAAAAGACACAGGTAAGGTAGCAATATTATAGATAATACTCACACACCGTCAATAGCACAGTTCTTCACCGCCACTCCTAAACTCAAGTCCGCCGAGCGTTTGGCTGGGAAAATACTTCGAGACGCCACTCTGAGATTTTAAAACTGAAACACACTCACAGCATATTCATGTACAGGTTTTTACTCTAGAACCGTTCTTCCTCTTCGTCGTCTCAAGAACGAGTGACTGGAGGCGGGGGTACGTCAGACAAGACACAGCAATCTCACTGCAATACACAGCATTACACAGCACCACTTCAAGTGAAAATTTCTACATCCAAGACTCACCCACCACGCTAGTGCACACAATAGACGCCCGTCTTCCTTCACCTCACTCTGGACGAAGAATATGGAGATGTTAACTTGGCCTAGTGTTTGTTTTTGTCACTGGAGCTGTTTCAGCACAAAGACCCTTTGGCTCACCCACCGCGCTGGTTCAGGGGTAGGGCCACCACTCTCTTTCGAAAACACTCAAGAGATACACAGGTCAAATATATGTACAACACATCCATAAAAAGACTCCGTTACTCACAGCTGCTGTACTTTCTTCGTCCCACGCTCTCCAAGATTTATCTCACACTGCTAGGACTCTAGATGCATAGACAAAGTGGTTTTCAGCCACCACCACCACTTTTCCACAATCGTATACTCACAATGATGCGTCTTTCCTTCCTTCGTTTCTTTCATCCAAGGTCAGTATTCGCTTAATTCTTCTACCTAGAAGGTCTTCGGTATCTTCATCAATGTAAGGCTATAATCCAAACGAGAGAGAGAGCAGTTACAACAATCCAAAACAGCGTACCCGGCGAGCCCAACTCGGCGCTACGATACACACCACCAACAGGAATAATAAGCACCCCAACTGTGGTTTAAACTGCCCTCAAATACTCTCCTGAGTGTTGCCATCGTCCAATCACCCGGCGCTCCTCTTAATGACACTCAGCTGTATGTAATTCGGCTGATTACAGCGTTCGCGGCGCTACCGGATGTCCGGTGTTTCCTCTTACCGGTCCGGGCGGAAACATCCGGGCGGAACCAAACTTTCCCAATTTTTGGTTCCGCCTAAAAGATCGTCACTCCTGTGACATCCTCCCCCGCCAATGCATTCTAGTCCCTAGAATGCCTCGGCGTTGTCCACTCACCGTATCGGGCAGGGGGGCGTCCTCGGCTCTCCCGTTGGGAGCGTCTCACGGGTGAATCGGATTCGACTGGCTCGGGTACTACCCCTGGTTGCATCTGGGCCGCCGGAGGTTCAACCGGCTCAGGTGCCAACTCAGGCGGTATCTGGGCCACTGGGGGTTCAGCTGGCTCGGGTACTATCTCTGGCTGTATCTGGGCGGCAGGGGGTAGCGCCGCCACGGGTCGACCTGGTACCACAGCCCATCCCTCCATCCAGGGGGCCGCCGGCACTGGCTCTGTGGGCCCCTCTATCACAGCCTCGGGGTAATTCGGACAGGGGCGAAGCATGTTCCGATGTACTACCCGTTCGGGGCCAGGTTTTCCCTCGGGCCGGATGGTGTACACCGGCTGTCCCGGTCTCTGCTGCTTGCAAACCACATACGGGATGGCCTCCCAGCGGTCGCTCAGCTTTCCCTTTCCTTGCCGCCGGTTATCCCTTGCCAGGACCCTCTCACCTGGTAACAGGGGGGCATCTCGAGCAGTCCGATCATACAATCGTTTGTTCCTTTCTCCTGCCGTCTGTATCTTCCTAGAAACTTGTTCGTACGCAAAGTGTAAGCGCTGGTGATGGCGCCCCACCCACTCCGTCACACTCATTTCTTCCCGGTCTGCTGCTACTCCCAAGACCAGGTCAGTGGGCATCCGTACGTGCCTGCCGAACATCAGGTAAGTAGGGGCATACCCCGTCGTGCTATGAACACTGTTGTTATATGCTTGCAAAAGGTTTGGTAAAGCACTCACCCAATCGCTCTGCTGTCGCTGATCTAAGGTCCCCAGTAGCCCCAATAGGGTCTGATTGAACCTCTCACAGCTTCCATTTCCCTGGGGATGGTACGACGTGGTGTGGGTTTTGGTACATCCATACAACTGGCATAACTCACGGATTACCTTGGATTCAAAATTTGCCCCCTGGTCGGAGTGCAGGAACTCGGGACATCCAAATGTCTGGAACACATTTCGCCATAGAGCTGTGGCGGTGGTGTTGGCTGTCTGATCAAGCGTCGGGACTGCCCAGGCGTATTTGGTAAACAGGTCAGTGATGACCAGAATATTTTGATACCGGTCCTGAGGGCGGCCCAGCGTCAGGAAGTCCATTGCCATTATGTGGAGGGGGGCTTTCGCGTGGATGGGTACCATCGGTGCTCGGGCCTCTCGTCTAGATTTAAACAGCATGCACCGGGGGCAAGCTTGGATTAAGTTGTGCACAGACGCCTCCAATCCCGGCCAGTAGAAGAACCTACGCAGTAGGGATACGGTCCTCTCCTGTCCTTGGTGTCCCAACTGGTCATGATAGGCTGAGACCAATGCGTTTACCTGGTTGGCTGGCACCACGATCTGGCACACTTCCTCGCCCACTTTCGGATCGCAGGTCTTCCTACAGAGCACCCCCTCCTGTAGCTCCAGCTTCTCCCACTGTCCCAGTAACTTCTTCCCAGTCTCCGTCTGGGCTAGCCTCTCCACCGACGTGGGCCGTCGGCCCTGCTCTACCCACGTCTTCACTTGGCACACGTCCCGGTCCTGGGCCTGCCTTTCTATCCACCGGCGGGGGTCCCACCCCCAATTCCCTGGTGCAGCCTCCTGCTGGCCTCCTGGCGCCTCCACGGCCCCTATCATGTAGCCCTCCTCACGGCTATTTTCCCTTCGATCCCCCTGGCGTCTGGGGCTCTTTCCCTCGGGCAGTCTTGAGAGGACGTCCGCATTCGTGTGCTCTCGTCCAGGCCGATACTGCAGCTTATAATCGAAATTGGCCAGCTGAGCCACCCATCGCTGTTCCACGGCCCCCAGCTTCGCCGTCTGTAAATGTACTAGAGGGTTGTTATCTGTGATGACTGTTACCTTAGCTCCCCAAAGGTAGTCCTTGAACTTTTCGCTTAGGGCCCACTTCAGGGCCAGCAGTTCCAGCTTGAAGGAGCTGTAATTTGCGTCGTTCCTCTCTGCCGGATGGAGACTCCGGCTCGCATAAGCGATCACCCGCTCTGTTCCTTCTTGCCGCTGGGCCAATACTGCCCCCAATCCCAGGTTGCTCGCGTCTGTATATAAGACAAAAGGTTCAGAAAAATCAGCATACGCCAAGATGGGGGCCTGTAACAACTCCTGCTTCAGCCTCTGAAAAGCCATCGCACAATCATTGTCCCAGTAAATAGAGGGCGACCCACGGCCCCGGCTTCGTCCCGTGCCGACCAGCAACTGGTTAAGGGGCTTGGCAATCTTTGAGAAGTCCTTAATAAATCGCCTATAATATCCCACGAATCCCAGAAAGGATCGTACTTGCCTCACAGTCTTAGGCGCGTCCCACTCCTTCACTGCCGAGACTTTCTCGGGGTCCACGGCCACCCCCGCTGCGCTGACCACATGGCCCAGGAACTTCACCTCTCGCCGCAGCAGGTGGCATTTGTCCGGCTGCAGCTTCAGCCCGTACCTTTCCATGGCTCGGAAGACTTCCTCTAGGTGCCGGAGGTGGGAATCGAAATCTGGGGAATACACAATCACATCATCCAGATATACCAATACTGACTCCATCAACTGACCTCCAAGACAACGTTGCATCAAGCGTTGGAAGGTGGCCGGAGCGTTGCAGAGTCCGAAGGGCATCCGGTCCCATTCGAATAGTCCGAACGGGGTCGTGAAGGCGGTCTTCTCCCGGTCGGCCTCGGCTACTTGCACTTGCCAATATCCACTGGCCAGATCTAAGGTGGAGTACCAGGCTGACTGCGTGAGGCTAGCAAGGGAGTCTTCGATTCGTGGTAAGGGGAAGGCGTCTTTCTTGGTTACCAGGTTCAGCTTGCGATAGTCCACACAGAACCTCCAGGCTCCCGTCTTCTTTTGTACGAGCACGATGGGGGCCGCCCAGGGACTGCTACTCTCTCGGACAATGCCCCGGCCCAACATGCCCTGCAGGAGTGTACGTACTTCCGCATACAAGGTAGGTGGGATCGGTCGATATCTCTCCCTACTCGGCCCTGCATCCCCGGTGGGGATGTGGTGTTCCACCACCCTGGTGCACCCGTAGTCCTCATCGTGCCTCGCAAACACATGTTGCCACTTCCGAAGGAGTGCCTGCAGTTTCTGTGTCTGTACCTGTCCCAGGTCGTCCCCTTGCAGTGACTCACCCGCTAGGTGTCTTGGCACACCTCTCTCCTGGCTACTCGCCGGGGCATCCAACTGGGTCAGGGCCACCTCGATCACAGTGGGGCACACCTGACGAAAACTGACGTCCCTCTCTTCCCTCACCTGGTGGGGTGTGACCGTCGTCAGCCGGGCCAGTCGTTGATGCCGGTGTAGCTGTACTGCATAGGGGTGCTCGTTTCGTACCCTTACCGGGATTCTCCCCCGGTGGACCGCCGCTAGTCCCCGTGCTACCTCCACTTGTGGGCAGTCTGTATGTGGCTCTACCAACACCCACTCCTCTGGGCTTGCCTCTCGAAGGGGCACTCTTGCCCATACGATAGCCTCACTCCTAGGGGGAATAGACAAAGCAAAACGACACATTACTCTTCCCACTTCCTCCCGATCTCTACGCACCTGGTTCATTTGGACCCGACGGCAGTCGGCCACTACACGCTCCCACTTGGGTCTCTCGGTGGGTGAAATCCTCGGACCAGGCCTAGCCTGAAATATCTCCTCCCAGCATTCGGAGAGGACATTCATGCCCAGTAGGGCTCGGTGGGCGCCCAAACACCTATCTTCAACAATGATCACACCTTTCTGGGGGACGACTACCCCATGCACTTCAAGATCCGCCAGGCGATAGCCAATGTAGGGGATTTCTAGGCCGTTGGCGCCCTTCAACGTCAGCCAAGGGGCCTCCGTTCCTCGTGTTCCTTCCTGTCCGAATATCTCCTTGGAGAGGCTTTCTGCGAACATCGTTACCTGTGAGCCCGTGTCTACCAGGCACTGAATCCATTTGCCACACACTCTTACTTCTGCCACCGGGCTATGCCCGATCATCTGCTGCCTAGAGCTGTCCCTTTTTCCCGGGTCTCCTCGAGGGGTCCCGGCCACACGACCCACAATGAATCGATTTTCCAATAGTTCTCTCACCTCTGCGCTGACTACAGCTTTGGGTAGGTATGGCTCTCTGCACAGTTCAGTATCTCAGTGCTCACGCCGGCTCTCTCTCTCTCTCTCTCTCCACAGATGACTGGGTAACTGGCTGCGCGATGCGTCAGCTAAACAGTGGTTTCCTATGTGACGCCGGGGGCCAAAACCCTCTCGGCGAGCTCGTTGGTCTACAGAGGGGCGAGAACGTCACGCCGGCACACCGGGTCGAGCGCTGCCCTTTCCTCGAGACCCGTTGGTCAATCGAAAACTGGACCGGGGCGCCCTTTCGTCGAGACCTCGGGCCGGCGGATCTCCGTCGCCTCCAACTCTGTGATGATAAAAAGACACAGGTAAGGTAGCAATATTATAGATAATACTCACACACCGTCAATAGCACAGTTCTTCACCGCCACTCCTAAACTCAAGTCCGCCGAGCGTTTGGCTGGGAAAATACTTCGAGACGCCACTCTGAGATTTTAAAACTGAAACACACTCACAGCATATTCATGTACAGGTTTTTACTCTAGAACCGTTCTTCCTCTTCGTCGTCTCAAGAACGAGTGACTGGAGGCGGGGGTACGTCAGACAAGACACAGCAATCTCACTGCAATACACAGCATTACACAGCACCACTTCAAGTGAAAATTTCTACATCCAAGACTCACCCACCACGCTAGTGCACACAATAGACGCCCGTCTTCCTTCACCTCACTCTGGACGAAGAATATGGAGATGTTAACTTGGCCTAGTGTTTGTTTTTGTCACTGGAGCTG
The DNA here is from genome assembly GCF_030506205.2 of Paramisgurnus dabryanus. NCBI lineage: Eukaryota > Metazoa > Chordata > Actinopteri > Cypriniformes > Cobitidae > Paramisgurnus > Paramisgurnus dabryanus. Next base: position 21,244,113 of record NC_133342.1, on the reverse strand, counting down.
TTTCAGCACAAAGACCCTTTGGCTCACCCACCGCGCTGGTTCAGGGGTAGGGCCACCACTCTCTTTCGAAAACACTCAAGAGATACACAGGTCAAATATATGTACAACACATCCATAAAAAGACTCCGTTACTCACAGCTGCTGTACTTTCTTCGTCCCACGCTCTCCAAGATTTATCTCACACTGCTAGGACTCTAGATGCATAGACAAAGTGGTTTTCAGCCACCACCACCACTTTTCCACAATCGTATACTCACAATGATGCGTCTTTCCTTCCTTCGTTTCTTTCATCCAAGGTCAGTATTCGCTTAATTCTTCTACCTAGAAGGTCTTCGGTATCTTCATCAATGTAAGGCTATAATCCAAACGAGAGAGAGAGCAGTTACAACAATCCAAAACAGCGTACCCGGCGAGCCCAACTCGGCGCTACGATACACACCACCAACAGGAATAATAAGCACCCCAACTGTGGTTTAAACTGCCCTCAAATACTCTCCTGAGTGTTGCCATCGTCCAATCACCCGGCGCTCCTCTTAATGACACTCAGCTGTATGTAATTCGGCTGATTACAGCGTTCGCGGCGCTACCGGATGTCCGGTGTTTCCTCTTACCGGTCCGGGCGGAAACATCCGGGCGGAACCAAACTTTCCCAATTTTTGGTTCCGCCTAAAAGATCGTCACTCCTGTGACACATACACTTTGCTTATCTAATCTACACAGATGCAACAGTTATTTTTGCAAATCATAAATTGTTACACTTAAAAATATTAATACACGAGATAAGGGAAATCATTGTGGTGAGCATTGTGGTGATAGTTTTTATTTATTGTGTGGCTGCGTTAAAAAATTCTCATGCAAATAACGATTAAAATATTTTCATAAGTTTGTTGTGTGGCTGTATTACGTTTATTTTATGTAAATAATAATTAGAATGTTTTCATAAGAAACCTTAATGCATATGAACTTGATTTGTAAGAGTACTTTGGGGTTGGACCTTGCTTGCGTTTCTTGGTCCACTTTCAAAGCCCCCAAACCCTTTCAGCGGTAAGGGTGGACGCAGCGATGTCCTCTGCTGGCGTCTGTGTAGAGGCAGATCCACCTCCCGTTACACGGCGTGCCCAATTTATCCTGGCAAGCTTGGGATTCCCCCGTCTCCTGACATCATTGTAGCGCTTGGCGCAACGATGGGGATGCCAGCTGATGAGACAATTGTGGCTATTTCCTCTCACGCCTGTTTAACTGACGCTGATTTGGGCAGGTTTCTCCCATCCCCATACAAAACAACTTCTCTGTCTTTGACTGCTCTTACAAGAACGTGGGTCTCCTCGGCTGTGAACTGCTCCTGGCGTGCGCCTGGTAAATCTGTCATAATAATAGCAACCCGCCATGGAACTTGCGCCCTTGCGTTTAAAGGGAATGTTGGATGACGTTCTGATTGGTTTATTTGAAGTTACGCCCAAACCACACCTATGAATAATGAACCTACTTCAGACCAACCCCTTATTGATTTGCGCCCGGCGCAAGAGTTATTTCTCACGCCGGGAAAATAGCAACAGCGCCCAAGATCCGCCCACAAACTCACTTGCGTGTTGCGCTCCGCACTTGCGTTTCAGATCGTTAAAATAGGGCCCTATATGTTCTTCAAATCCGCCTTATCCCAGCCTTAAGCCATTCAGAAATACCACTTTGTTGGCAGAATCTGTTAAATAATTTTTCAACAAAGCGCACAGAAGACTTGGATGAGCGGCAGCTTGGACCTGAATACAAGCCGAATGTGGCAGTCACATGCATGAAATGGCCATCTAAAGTATGGTTTAGTTTCTTATATTTACATTCTGACTATCATCATTTGCAATGTTTCTAGCTGCATCTTTAGTGATTTTACTATGTCTGGTCCAATGACGTGGATGTTTTATAGATGTGGAGCTTTTTTAACACAAAAGCTTGCATGCACTTAGAAGGTTTTGCAGAGAAAAAAGTTACATTTGTTAAATACTAATAAAATGAATGACTTAAATAAGGCTGACTAATAAGATCTTCATTCATATTAAAGGGAAATTACTGAACCTAAGTTACTGAGCCTTATAAAAACGCTCATTTACAAAAAAGCATGTCAGACGCACTTAAATTAATCTTTTTTACATTTTCAGTTATATAATTAGTGTTTTGTATCAGTGTTCTCTGACTTCTGGTAATAGTTCTGTCTAAAATAAAATAAAGTTTTTCTCTGTAAATAGTGTTTTAGAAGTAAACTTTGTAATCTTTTATCATAATGAACACAGGATAATTAACAGGATACAGATATAGCAACATACAGTATCTTGATTGATCTCGAAGATTCCTCAAACTACATTAACTAAAAGAGAGGTGTTAATTGACATATGTTTATCCAGAACACAGAGTACAGTGCACGCTGTATCAAAACAACTTTTTCTTACAGTACTTTGTTGATTACTTTTAATTGTGTTTTTCACTTTCAACTAAGTTATTTGTTAAGGACCTAAATCATTTTGGCAGTGCACACATTGTCCCTTTCAGAACCCGGTATTCAGTCCTATAAACATTTTGCTCAGTAATGGTCAAGGTCGAAGGTTCAACAGTCCATCAAATGGTTGATATCACAGATGACATTTTAGACCTTGATGCACTGCCTTTGTCGAACTTAGCACTTTTAGCACACAGTAGGTGATGCAGTTTCCGGTTGGGTGGCTCTTGATATGTCAGAGGAAAGCTTCCTGCTCTCCCGAGTGTGAAGAGTCACTCATGAGGTGACTACAACAATTGACAAGTGGCTCAATAATGCTGAACCACATGGCTTTTCAAACAAAACGATATGGTGGCCTTCGTGTCTCCTAACCTTTTTTGGCAAAGTCAAATTAATTACTTTCTGCTCAGTGACTTTTATGTCACTTCGGGATTGCCCTTCTTTGCACATTCTGCTAAGTGTTATCTTAAAAGAAAAACTATACAGCATTAGTTTGAGATATGTAATCAATAACCAGTTCATGGCACAAAAATACAGTTGGGGTCATAAGTTTACATACGCCTTGCGGAACCAAAATAAGAGATGTTAATATACACTATAATCAACAATCATATTAATAACTGGATTTACAGAAAACAAGTTGAGATGTTTACACACTCTTAAAACTAATGTTTTAAAATAACACATCTTGTGTCTAGTAAAGGACAACACATCTAGTGTGTTGTCCTTAATTTAACACATTTCTGTGTTATTTTTGGAACAACACACTTTGTGTTGTTTTAACACATCTTGTGTTGTCCCTTTAATTTATTTGAACCAACACGAAATGACACTTAGGGCCCTATTTTAACGATCTGAAACGCAAGTGCGAAGCGCAAAGCGCAAGTGAGTTTGTGGGCGGATCTTGGGCACTGTTGCTATTTTCCCGGCAGGAGAAATAACTCTTGCGCCAGGTGCAAATCAATAAGGGGTTGGTCTGAAGTAGGTTCATTATTCATAGGTGTGGTTTGGGCGTAACGTCAAATAAACCAATCAGAACGCTATCCAACATTCCCTTTAAACGCAAGTGCGCAAGTTCCATGGCAGGGGTGCTATTATTATGACGGATTTACCAGGCGCACACCAGGAGCGGATCACAGCCGAGGAGACCCACGTTCTTGTAAGAGCAGTCAAAGACAGAGAAGTTGTTTTGTATGGGGATAGGAGAAACCCGCCCAAATCAGCGTAGGTTAAACAGGCGTGAGAGGAAATAGCCACAATTGTCTCATCAGCTGGCATCCCCAGGACGTTGCGCCGGAAGAGCTACAATGATGTCAGGAGATGGGGGAATCCCAAGCTTGCCAGCATAAATCGGGCACGCCGTGTAACGGGAGGTGGATCTGCCTCTATACAGGACCTGTCGCCAGCAGAGGACATCGCTGCGTCCACCCTCACTGCTGAAAGGGTTTGGGGGCTTTGAAATCGGACCCAAGAAACGCAAGCAAGGTCCAACCCCAAAGTACACTTACAAATCAAGTTCATACACATTAAGGTTTCTTAAGAAAACATTTTAATTATTATTTACATAAAATAAACGTAATACAGCCACACAACAAGCTTATGAAAATATTTTAATAGTTATTTGCATGAATTTTTTAACGCAGCCACACAAAACAAAATCTATCACCACAATGCTCACCACTATGATTCCCCTTATCTCATGTGTTAATATTTTTTATTGTAACAATTTATGATTTGCAAAAATAACTGTTGCATCTGTGTAGATTAGATAAGCAAAGTGTGTGCGCGTTGTGCACGCTATACATTATGGTCAAGCATGCGCCCTTAAAATAGCATAATGAACCATGCACAACGCGCCACTGACTTTAGACTAGTTTTTTTTGGTCAGTGGTGCAATTGTTTTTTGAAACTGCAAAATAACATCAGGGATGGTTTGCGTTATATATATTATGATTATTGCGTACATGTGGTCTAAGTTGTTCTTACGTTTTTGAATACATTTTAAAGAAATTTTAGTACGAAAGTTTTTGTTGAATCATGATGTGTAAGTTAAAATGTTCATACGCATGCATAGTGAATGAGACCCAATGTGTTAAATTCAGCCCAGTCTCACGAAATTTCGTTATAGGGTAACGTAATTTTTTTATTCTTTTTTTCTTGATATCAGGAATTTCCGCGTTTTTCTGTGATCGTATATGAGGAAATTCGTGATAATGTCATGAAAGAAGAATAAAAAAATTACATGACTATATCACGAAACTTCAAGAGACTGGGTAGTTAAATTGAATAACACAAAACAATGTGTTAAAATTAACACATCCTTTATAGAGTGCATCCGGATCTTAATATTTTAAGATGTTAACTGTTTTTTAATGATTTGTGATAATTATGATTAGTGCAGTGTTTGCTCTGAGCTATAAAACATCCTCCTGCACATTCTTTGCTTTTGTTCGCATCTTCTGCCTGTGATCCCTTTTAACAATGACTGTATGATGTTGAGATTCATCTTGTCACGCTAAAGACAATTGCAAGCCTACAACTACTGTATAAAAAAAACTATGACACACTAGTACATTAAAAGCCAGAACTTTTGAACAGGATAATCAGCTTCAGTTGTAATTTTGTCTTTTGGGAAACATCTTTTCTAAGTATCTGAAAATGAATTTCTTTTACCATGTGATTGCAACATTATGTCACATATTTATACTGTATATTTATCATTTATATAATACTGTATCAAAGAAAGTGCTGCATTTAAAATGGGACTATTGCACATTAACAGGTGACATTGTTAACATTGTTACACATTAAAGAAAATAGCAAGTAGAGTTGCTGAATTATTCTCAGATAAATCAAACTAAATTACTTTTGTGTTCATTAATTTAAAACAAATTGCATTATTACAAATATTTCACTAGAAATGCATTAGCATGATATGCATTATAATTTTTCATCCACTTGCCACTAACAGAATCAGAAAAACTTATTTATATTTACAGAGGCAATCCTGTTGTGTTAAGATTCCGCATTTTGTATCCTTCAAACGTTTCTAGTTTTAAAAAGGCAATAAAAACTTAATTATAAAGTGGGCTAAATCTGTAGAAAATTGAATCTCTAACTGAAATGGCACAGTCATAATTCAATCTCAACCCAGAGCTCAATGTGCCCCCATTATTTGGGATCCGCTTTCAACTCAATTCTTTGGGTACTGTCTACTACAGTATGTGACTGTGTCTTGTCTCTCAAGGCCCGAGTTCTTAATATAAATGGCATTAAATCAATGGATCTCCTCCATTTTTAATGGTACATTTGTTGGGATGTTCTTCTCAACAATCAACATAATATTCACTCCTCTATTGAAATGTCAGTTTTTAAAATGATTAATTTCTCGAAAGGTTAGCAGATGTGTGGCACCGGTGGTTATTTCAAATCCTTTTGTGATGAGAGCTACCTATTTTCCTACCTAATCGGAATTCAAATCAAAAAGGATTTTTGAAAGTTTTATCTATGCGGTGTTTCATGTGCAATGCATTTTTGATCGGTCTGTTCCACTAAATAAAGATGTGCAAATTGGCAAAGCAATCTACAGAGCAAACTTTTGTCTGACGGCAGAGTAAGTGCTGTTTTGACATCCTGTTAATCATTTTCTGCTTTTAAGGTTTAGGCTTTTCAGTGATTGTTTTGTATTTGTTATCCTGTCTGTGAAAGCTTGTCAAAGTTTGTTAAAAGCCGACTAGAACACATTCTCGCCGAATGTGCACATAATGAGGAACTGGAAAGAACCACGGTGAACTGTATAGTTTTAATAAGTTAATATAGTTATTTTTCATAATAAATGTGCAGTAAGGAATTATGAAAAGAAGATTTAAAATAGAAATGATGACCTAACTATAATCTTTGGACAGTTGTGGGCGGGGCCTGCACAAAGTGATGTCAGGTTCCTCAGAAAACGGCAACAACTTGTCCCATGAGACTTTTGGGGTTTTATAGGTATTTAAAATAAAAGGAGTGGATAGATTTGTATCATTATGAAGGGGAGGTATACATACACAGGCAACACATAATTATGTCCAAACAACATATAAAGTGCACTTCTTTAATATTATGTGACTTTAGTCTTCTTTGGTAGTCTTGCATGAATCCCATTCAGCACCATTGTTTAAGCGGTGTTGTATTACCACCTGTACATTTGCTCACTAAATCTTTTTACTGTGATTGAATGGATGAATAATATTGTGCTTAATTAGCAATGTGACAGACATTTAAAAACCAAAATCACCTTTTTTGCTTTGTAACATGATCACATGGCACATTTGCTAAAGTCTACTGCATACATTACTTCTGGTGTACCTTTTCTTTTTTTAAATGACAATAAATCACTCAAGCTAATTAATTTAGGGAAATGATTACACTGGTTATTATTCATGAAATACGCAGAGAATATGAGTTCCCAGTTGATGCATGCATACCAACACTACAGGACTATTTATTGACCATTGAGCATTAAACAATATTGTGATACCGTTAATGAAGCAGTTTGCCTTGGGGATTAAGTCTTAATTGCAGTTTGTCTCCATTGGATAAGACTGTTGAATGATATTGCATTTTTAACTCGGCGGAGTGGAACAATACACTGGAGTATTACTCCAAATCTGGTTGGGAGATTCAATATATTCTCAAAATGCAACAACGGCCTAAATTCCCAAATGTAAAATTATTTGACAGATGCTTACAATAGCTCATTATCACTAACAGTACTTGATTAAAGCTGCTGAAGCATCACAATATAAATGATTTCACAGCCGTGTTCAAAAATGTAAATAATGTTGTAATGTTGACATGTTAACCGTTTCTATTTAGTGTATGGTTGTGCTTCGATATTTTGAATTTTTCACCTTTTCAGTTTTTCTCAAAACATATTAAACACAAATAAATGCCCAGTCATGTCATGGGATTCACAGAACCCTGCACGGGCATGCACAGTTTTCACTCACATCTAATTAATACTAATTCAAAAGAATAATAATAACTTGGAGACCTAAGTGCACAGATTGATTATTGAAGCAGATAATTATGATGGTATTTGCTGTGGTGTTGTAGGATTTAAAGTGCATTGGAAATCCCAAAGAGAATCTGCATCAAATTAAAGTGAAATTAAAATTAATTGAATGATAAACATGTTTGGCTTTCAGGCATTATCTTTGTTTACTTACTGTTAAAAGTAATTTAAAAAGCATAAATCTGCTCTTCAGAATTTTCATTCTGAATCTTTCTTTTGAAAGTAATTTGATTTTAAAAGTGATAAAAGAATGCATTAAAAATAAATGTTAAATTGTTCTCTGATATCTACATAGAAGGTTTGTGGCTTAATTAAGTGCAAAAAATATTTAGAGACGCTCTTAAATGTCCATTTACAACCCTTGGATTTGCTCTTAGAATTAAATCCACTATTATAACCTTATTTGAAAGGGTCATGAAGAAAAATGATTGGACGTTTCACAGAGCAGTTCAGTTCAGTAGTTTAAACGGAGCATACGAAATGTTACTTTTCCATCGATTTAAGGCTGCCAACAGGTTTTTTGTGATGATTGGGGTTAGGGACTGTGGTGTAGGTTAGGGGAAAAGAATATACAGTTTGTACAGTATAAAATGCATTACGTCTATTGTCCTTGTCCACTAACTCATCAGCAGTCACAACTTTGCTTTTAGCATTGTGATAACATTGTACTTAATACATCTCGACTGTAATGTCACAGTCAGTGTAATGTTGAGATTGTCCTGTTTTCCAGCTTTCTTTTGCATGCACAACGTTTACATAAGAAGGAGGAAACAATAGTCTTTGAGGCTCACCATGTACAGAACTCTTATTACGGCACCTTTAAAGCGGTCAAATTGTCAGATTGCATGTTTTGCTTTGTTTTTAGAGTGTTAAATGATGTCTGTGCACATAAAAGATCTGTAAAGTTGCAAAAATTAAAGTTTCAAATCCAAAGAGATATTCTTTTTAAACGTGAAGCCTCATCCACGCCCACCTAAAACGGCTCGTTTAACACGCCCATGCAGTTAGACGTCATACTGGTTTGAACATTTGCATAACACCGCCCTCGTATATACGCAAAGATAGAGGGTGCAACTTTCAATCACGCTGTAGTATTGTTGTTTCCGCCATGTCGAGCAGACGCTGTGTTTTTCGTTGCAAAACTACTTTGGTTGGCATTCCAACAGAGTAAACATTAAGAAACCAGTGGTTAGGTTTTATTTAAAACACTGTTTCAGAACAGTACAGCCCAAATTTTCGATTGTGTGCTGCACATTTTAAGGAGTATTACTTTCTAAACATTGCGGAGTACAACCGCTGGATGTACACAAAGGCTTTGTCTAAAAAGTGGAGCAATTGTAACTTTGAACTACACTGACATCCTGTAAGTAGCCGATGTTTTCATGTTTAATAAATTTCCTCACTGATGATTTAAAGACGAGTTTTGAGCAGAGACGCGCCTGTGTTTTAATGCATTTCCTAATGATGATCCAAACGCGAGATTTGAAAAGTGCAGATTAGTGCTTGTTTGTTGTTTCTACGTTCACAAATGCAAACATGGTTTATGTTTTAGTATCCTTACCTTACCATCTGTTAGTTTCTGCTCACATCGCGCTGGTAAAGTTGATTGATTAGCTTAGCCATCTGTGTTTTCTGGGTCAGATTCAGGCTCGTGTTGATAAGGTAGTAGTAAATACGATAGTATCTTGTGGCTTTCACTATTGTTTTGGGAGCTCATCTTCCAAAACTTGGCAAGGAGCGTCATATTTCCGATTACGTTACTGAGGTATTCGGCCAATCACAACGCACTGGATAGCTGGCCAATCAGTTCACACCCGTTGACACTGCGCTTTCTCACAACGATGAGCTTTGTACCAAACGACCTGTTTCAGATGGGCGGGACTTAGAGGTGCTAAAAAATGTATGGTATGTGGAAAATAAGGATTTTTTTAACCATAAACCACACGAACAAATTGTATTACACCAAATACACAAGTAATGTGCTTTTTAGCCCTATAATATGACCCCTTTAAATAATATTTTATTTCTTAATATATTATTTCCTGCACCAAAAAAAAAAACTGTTCTGATGGTATTAAGGTGTAGAATAATTTCTGTTAATTTCTACAATTTCTGATACAATAATAACAGCCAAACATACCAGATTACATCATAATTCTTACCCTGTCTGTGAAGGTTGACATATGGAGCATCAAAGTATGATTTTACTCATTGATTTCACATTGATTTTAATCTTTGACATGGCCTGGCTCAGTCAATATCAAGGTTATACTTTCACAGAATGTTCTTGACATTATGTAAGATGATTTTATGTAGAAAACAGAATAAACAAAAAATGACTTAAGTTTGGTTTTCACAGGCAGGATCACATTTCTGATTGTCTTCTAGTTTATATCTTATCGTAGACTCTGTAAACTACAGTACACTACCCCCCCAAAAATGGGTGTGTGGTATGTCATGGTTTCAGAAGAAACCCATTCATTTCACTTTTATTTTGCCAAAGACATAAGTATGGAGAACTTGTCTGAAAAGACCTCACGCTATTAGCAGGCAACACAGAGCAGCCGCTCTACCATGTAGCCGAAATTGGAATACATCTCAGCCTTTGTAGTCGCCCCCACAAATTTCTTCATTCGTCAGTCTGATTAGGGACTCCCCTGCTGGGATGTTGAGAGCCGAATAGTGACAGGTATCTGAGCGCCTCTCTCCATGGGGCCCGACTGCCTCAGAGAACAGGTCGGTATGTCAGCTCAGATACATTCCACTGCTTTCACCTCACTTCAGCACTGATGGGTTGATATGTGCTTTATACTTTGAAGGGTTTTCATTAAATGCTGTGCATAGAATGGTCAGCAATGTTAAAAAAAAGAGTTAACCTGATATTCATAACATCAAGATGACCTTAAAAACCATCAGATTCACAGTAATTTACATATATCATTGTATTGTTATTATGGTAATTATGTCTTCGCTGTAAAAAAATAATACGCTGGATTTACTTGAAAATATAGTGCATTATTTTTGCATCCACATTTTTTAAGTAAATTTTTTTTTTTACAAATTATTACATATACTTGCCCACAAACACTCCTTGGGGTTTAAAATGTCTTGTTTCACCCGTTTTTAAGATTTTATTACACCAGCAGTCATCAAACTACTAAGAGGTATTGTCCTTTTATACTTCAAAGCACAATACTGCAGCTTTCAACAGCTTACAGAACTGGGAATGGAGAAAGATGACAGAAATCGATTAACTATTTCTCTTGTACTGCATAACTTCAAGACTGGCTTCATATTCCTCACAATCTGATTCTGAGTAGAAGAATAATGATGCGTTAATCATTCACTTAAATATGGGAGAGTGAAATGTGTTTCAATAAAAAAACAGTATTCAATATGTGAAGTGGATGCTGCGCCCTCTTAATTATGTCAAGGCATTCTGTTTAATGTTAAAATTCCCCCCTGAAGAAAACTCTCTCTCTCTCTCTCTCTCTCTCTCTCTCTCTCTCTCTCTCTCTCTCTCTCTCTCTCTCTCTCTCTCTCTCTCTCTCTCTCTCTCTCTCTCTCTCTCTCTCTCTCTCTCTCTCTCTCTCTCTCTCTGCCTTATCTTTCTACTGCATTCTCAACTGTCTCTTTCCTTCAAAGCAGCTCTGCTTTTATTTGGGCTGAAATAAATGAGCTTTTAATGAAGAATTTAATTAATAATCTTAAAGATGCACCGATCCACCGATTTATGTTTAGCTTTTGGGTGCTGGTGAACTTGGTGCATTGTTTTCATGACCTCTGAATTTGATTCCTCTCTTAATGTGAAGTAAAATGCATGTTGGTTTGGTGGGGAATTCATTTGTTGAACATTTACAATAATCTTAAGTTTGTTATATGATGTAATAAAGAGTTTCACTTTAGAATTCATAGTTCACCCAAAAATGAAAGTTCTGTCACACAGTTGACGGTACCCCTCGATACAGTATGGAAGTCAATTGATACCATCCAGTGTTGTTTTTGGCAGCCCTTTTAGTTTAGTCTTAGTCTTTTGGACGAAAATGCTTTTTTAGTTTTAGTCACATTTTCTTCCCACTTAGTTCGTGGTCACATTTACCGTTGTCTCCCATTATGGATTCCGTTTTTTTTTATTATACTGAAAGTATGTCCATAAATCATCTCGTAGTTTCCGTTTATTGGCATCACCGCCACGGTCCTTCGAACTCACCACAGCCACAGGTGTGTTGTTGTTGTTTGAAATCTGGTGAGCGTGCACGGCATGGCGGCAGACGGGTGGTGGGCGTACCCAAAACAAGGATAGGAAGCGACAGCATTGCTGATACTTTTTAGCTAAAAACAGACAGATTTCAAGCAAAATAGGCAGAAATTACATGCATTGTGAATGTCAGACTTATAATCATTTCGCCATCGTTGATGAAAAAACACTGATAACATCAACTGTGTGCTTACCATTACCAAAGTATATTCTTTTGCGCCACTGTTGTCAGCAAGAACTCCTGTGGCATGTTTATTAATAAAAGTGAGGACTGTGTGCTTAGCATGTGTAATGTCTTTCATAATTAACCTCTTTATTCACTTGCAGAATGCTGAATTTGATTCTTTAGTTAAAATATGTTTTTGGAAGTTTTTTGGCGAAGGCAGCAGTGATTCATTAAATGATAATCAAATGATCCAGAATAGTATTATTACCGAGCATGCATCCATTTCCGCCAGGCATTCAAGCCCACCTCTGCATTTTAAAATGTGGCGAAGTGATGCTGTACAGTTTCAGTAAAGTAAGCTGGTTCACACAATTCCCCTGCCTTCTCCACAGCTGAAAGATAGGAAATTGCAATGCAAATTGCATTGGGCTTTATTTTTTAGGGTGTGTTTTGTGAACGTTACCTGATTTGCATATTTTTTCCAGTAAAGTGGGTGCTCAAGCAATCTAGACAGCATTCGCAAACTAACAACGCACTCAGTGTCGCAATTCATTTTTATTGATGTATTTTTAGTGAATAAAAAGTGTTTTATTAAGTTGTTTTACAGAATACATTTATTCCCGACACTTGCAGTAATAGAAACGTTTTTCCTCTTAAGTGAACTTGATAGATCAAGCAGAGTTGTTCAGTCGGGGAAAATAATGTCGCCTTTCATACACCACAGAACTTCACATGAAAACACAAAGTGGTTGCGTTCACATTGTTAATGATTACTCGTTCTAATGGTGTGAAATTCAAACAAAGCACATGCAGTTAATAACAGAGAAAATCTAATTCGCCCAACAATTTGCGCAAATAACGCCATATTGCCGCTCTTCATGAGTTCACATCTCATTTCTTGCTCAGAGTGAAACCTCTCTCTTTCTTTGAGAATGTCAGCATGCAATAATCCATTAAAATCAGTGATCTTTAGGAGCTGCAAGCAGTCTCATGCAGTTAGGAAAGAGCATCATTTCTCTAAAACCTTGCTTCTCTAAGAAGGATTTCTGCTGTTGTCATGGCTGTTGGTTTTGATGAGCATTGATGGTGCCTTCCCACATGTGATGTGAAATATTTATCAATAGAAGTGATTATTACATGCCATGGGCTAACAATGAATTATTAACAGGTGGCAGGTATCTACTCTTTTCGAAACCCCTGCAAGATTGAATAGATTTTAGTGTAGTTGCTGATAATCTTCAGTCCTTTTTTCTGGAAGCATGGATCTTGTATGAGACTGCAGAACAAAATACAATGAAAGTTTATATGCACTTTAAAAAAAAATTTATTTTCAACACAGCATTGTTTCAAAAAGGGACGAACCCAACCTGTTGGGTTGTAATTTAAGCAATGTTGGGTTGAGTCAACCCAAATGCTGGGTTGTTTTACCCATTGTTGTGTCAAATATAAACATTTTCGGGGTTAATTTAAGCTGGGTTTGTCTTTTTTGTCCCAATGCTGGTTAAAAAGAGCTCATTTTTTAGAGTATGCATTGTGAGTTTATAGTTTAAATGTGATGGTGTTGCTTTTGTCATTAAATAAATATCCTTTGTTTAAGCAATATCTTAAATTTGGAGGTGCACATCAGCACTTCAGTGTTTTGACTTTAACATTTCTAAGGAGGAAAGTATGATAGAGTACAGTTCTTCTTTAGTATTAAAGCCAGCTGATCTCATTTTATACAGAATCATAAAGTCTGGATTTATCAAATCCCATGTCTGATACAGGATTATGTGCTTATAACCAGAATGTTTGTAAAGTTTGAATTTTTAGCAGCATTTTCAACATTTTTGTATAAATGTTTTTCAAAAAAGAAAATGATGTCAATTTTGACTCGGCCTCATGTCTTTCCACACCCGTAAGACCTCCGTTCATCTTTGGAACACAGTTTAAGATGTTTTAGATTTAGTCCGAGAGCTTTCTGCCCCTCTATTGAAAATATACAGTATACTATCCATGTCCAGAAAGGTTATAAAAACATCATCAAAGTTGTCCATGTGACATCAGTGGGTCAGTTAGAATTTGTTGAAGCATCGAAAATACATTTTGGTCCAAAAAGAACAAAAAATGTGACTTTATTTAGCATTATCTTCTCTTCAGGGTCTGTTTTGAAAACACATTCACCACACTGCAGTGACGCTGCTGACGTACGGAGCTGCATAACGTGTTATCTGGTGCGCCCGAGCTTTGTTTACAGTTTGAAGGAATAGGACATCCGCCACATGCACACTTATGCACCATTTAAAAAAATATAGCAATACCAAAATAGAAACAATGTAGAATAGCTTGAATACAGTGTGCGTCTCCCTCAGACTGTAAACGAAACTCAGGCGCACCAGATAACACGTCAGCAGCGTCGAGCGTCACTGCATTGTGGGATTCACAACAGAGCCGGAAGAGAAGACAGTCCAGGACTACGCCTTAGTTATATTAGGACATTTAGGTAGTTTTTACAAAGCTTACAATTGCTGATATGCCTCGAGACAATACAAAGACACTGATATATGTAAAGATACAGTATGTCAGTGCAAGATATTTTTAAATTATGGCCGCTGAAACATGCATTTTAGTCTGGGACTAGCAAAAGCCATGTTCACAAATCCATCCGTTAGTGTATAATCCACACCCAGATTCAATTCCTACTGTAATCATAGGTGTGTTTAGTAGATTTAAAAGTTCTAGACTGGGTTCATAGATTAAACACTGTCTTGTTTTGTACAACATTTCCAGATTAGAGATCTCAGATGATCTTTTTGCACTGTGCAATATACAATTTAATTGTTTAGCACAGTGGTTCTCAAACTGGGGTTCGGGGCCCCGAGATGGTGACGGGGGCCCCAGTTTTATAATATTTTATAAAATACATTAATTTATCATGAATTCTGTGTAATTAAATCTCAGAAAGACTACTTACCAACCACACTACATAGTATATTTTAATAAGTTTTGGTTAATTCAAACTGTATGTTTTACAATGTTTTATGTCATAAATTTTCTTTTAGGGCACAAGTGGGGGTCAGCGTACCAAACGGGGGCCGCATGCCGAAAATGTTTGAGAACCACTGGTTTAGCAAATTTAATTTTTTAATGTGATTTGAAATTCAATACATTTAAACAAATATTGTACACCTTGTACTGTACTTAACAGGTCATAATATGTACCATTTTGGTACAGATATGTACATTTAAAGTACCAATATGCACCGTTTTTAGGTGCAAATTTGTACTTTTTGAAAAAGTAGAGCCCCAGTGATAACTTGTGTACCTTCTTTTACCTTTTTTTTCTAAGAGTGTATTTGTCTGATAGCATTATTGTCCTTTTCACAGCTGGCTACATAGTTAAATGGCATATGATAGCATTATTATCCTTTTCCCAGCTGGCTGCATAGTTAAATGGCATAGGTAAGTCAAATAAAGAATAAAATATTTAGTACTTTGTAACTTTTAAGTTTATTAAACATTAAGTTAAGGCTCTACAGTATGTACAGTGCACATTGTGACAAAAAAGTTTAAGCTGTTCCCTGTACAGACCCTTACAACTAAATACACATTCTTATTACAGTAGCTCTTGTCAGTATACTGTATGGTTGGTTGCAAATAATGCATTTTCTTGTCATTAAACCTCCCCAAATGTGTCAAATCAGCAGTCCTCGTTAAGTTGTTGGAATATAATCAGTAATTGTTTTGCAAAAGTCTTCCAGTAAAATTGCTTACAAGCGTGTCAGAATGACTCTAAATGTGAGTCAAGCAAACAACTAACCAAACAAGTGGATTATATGAAGCTCATATTAGCTTCATTAACTTGAATACATTAACTTCATGAAGTGAAGTGTGTTTGCCATTAAAAGCAGGGGTTAATGAAAGAGCTTTTAATTCCCTTCACTTTTATCAGCTCAGCATTTCAAGCAGAACCTCAGCAAGGTCACTGAATGTTTGACCCCAAAGTGTTTCGGAGATCTTAATGGAAAAATGTAATTATTCTCAAGTGAAGCATAGGTACCTGGAAAGAAAATCTAAATGACAGTTCATAAATGTGAAGCATGAAGGACACTATAAAACTGCGTTTAAGAGTTTTAAGTATTATAGTATTACAGGACACAACAAGCAAAACATACTACAGTATACTGTAGAGTGTTGTATGGCTTATTGCACAACAATTATATAGTTATAATGCAAAGGTTTTTCTTTGCGTTTTTTCAAAGATTTTACGTGCACTTAACAACACTGTCGAAAAGATACGCGTTTACACAGACCCGGTAAAAATTCTCAATAGTATTATGTGTAGGCCAGTATAGATACCGGTGGTATTTGGTTACATTGAAAAGGTGGTGGTTTTACTACAAGTGACCCAGTAATGTAAAGCGCCAAAATAATGCAAACTTTTGGAGAAGCATTAATAATCACAGTATCTTGAGCAGCACAAAAACAGTCTTGTAGGCTACTATTGTTGTTTTGGTTATACTTGCACATGCCTATAGACTAAATTAACACATGTGCATTCGATCATAGAATTTCGTTTACGTAGTTTACATGGAGTAGCAAGACATAGTTTTACAAAAATTGCACCCTGAAACTTGTTTTTTTTTCTTGTATTGTGTTTTTTAGGACCCAAAACACCTTGTAAGCGAACAGCCAAACCACAAAAAACTTCACTGGTTTCAGTTGAAAGCGTTGTCATGCAGTAAACAACACTAAATAATATATAAAAACTGTTTCAATCTGAAATCAATCTGGACTTTGCTACCTATTTGTATTCTGCTGGGTTTCACTGTTTTCTCATGCAGAGGAACACTTGAGTGGCTGAAGAGGATCAACTTTGACCTCCCATCACTTTATGTCCTTCACTAAAATGAAATGTCTAAGAAACATTCAGCCATTTGCAGGGCATATCTCACATAAACCTTCATAAAGCTCTTTATTTTAAATGGTATGAACATTTAAAGTAGTCATACTGTAGATGCCTACATAAAAGACATGCACACAGATTTGTTTGTTTACAAGTCTTCTATAAAAAATTCATATTGACAATATCTAAAGTTTACAATCGAGAAACAAACCAGCATCTTCTACAAAAGCCTGCATGCTTTACCTGCCCTCAGGCAGCGTGAACGCTTTAGTATCATTTTGATATTTCTTGTTTTATGTAATCTCATGCATTACAAATGAGCTTATTATAAATATCAAATGTCCAAAAGCTAGGCCTGTTCAAAGTGGTCGTAAATCAGTCTCCTTTTAGGATCAGCAATATGAGAAACTCAGAAGAAAAGCATAGTAGATGAAGGGAAGGAATGTCTGTGGAGCTGGAGTACTGTATGGGGTGTGAAGAACCTGGTGAGAAAAGGCTCGCTCAGTCTTGGTGTCATGCCAGAGACTTAGAGGTGCAGAAACAGGGCGAGGGTGCGAAAAAGAAAAGTGTTTATAATGTATGTTAAATATAACAGTGAGTTTATACAATCACCTCAGAGGTAAAGTTACAGGCAGGTGATTTAAAAAGTTTGTAAATGGTGCACATTCACATCAAAGTAAACAGTGTGCTTGATAATCACAGCCACTTGTACACGATCCCTTCACTTTTCATGCTTGTCGGCGTAAGGGGATGTTCACCTCACAGGTGGACTTTTGTCATGTGACCGCATGTGATCCATCAGCACATATGTCATTAGCGTATAGGAGCAAGATTTGTCATTCTTTCTTTAAAGGATTACTTCACTTTCTTAAAAAAAATCCAGATAATTTACTCACCCCAATATCATCCAAAATGTTGGCGTCTTTCTTTGTTTAGTCGTGAAGTAATTACGTTTTTTGAGGAACACATTCCAGGAATTTTCTCATTTTAATAGACTTAATTGAACCCCACACTTTACAGTTTAAAAGCAGTTGAAAATTGCAATTTCAGTGCAGATTCAAAGGGATCTAAACGATCCCAAACGAGGAATAAGGGATTGTAATTTTTGGCAACTTCTCGTCTTGAACCAGACATGTGCACGGCAGCGTGACCTCATGTAATGCGTAATGACGTCGAAATGTGAAACACACATTGGGGGCCATTTTAAACAATAAACTGACACAAAGACATTAATTAGTATCATTTCACGTACAACAATAGTCGCTTTCACACATACAGTCTTTACTGGTAATTTACTGGTAAATTGAGTTTAACATGTCATGTGTGAACAGAACCTTTCCGGTAAATCAGTGCTCCCAATTTACCAGTGACAGGTTGTAAGATTACCAGTAATTTACCGGTAAGCGTTATGTGTGAACGAAAAATATAGGATTACCGGCATTTAGAACAGACGAAGTAAGACCGCACTGACAGATCGGGCCAATCAGAATGTTTTTATACAGATGACGCGTTTACCCCTGCACTGTTTACGTTCGTTTCCACACACATGCTGCTTTAAAGTCGAGCACACCTGAAGTTAACATCCACATTTCTTCAAAGTTGTTTAAAACAGCTTACCATCTATTTACCAAATTGCCGACGTCCTTAGCACACCCTCTGTGAAGCATAATGTGCTAACACAGGTTCCGTTTGACGCCGCCTAACGCAATGATATTTAGTCACGAGCAACTTTGCGACCTTTTGCCACAGATGTGAAAACAACAAAATACGGACCGACGATATTAAGTCATAACCCGCCATTGTTTACAAATACAACACGGAGCTCGCCGGCCGTGTGCCACAGGTAACTTCCGCTTTCTCTCTGAGTTTACCGGTATTTTGATGTGTGAATGATGTCTTCCTGGTAAAAAGACGGAACGTCACTGCATGTGTGAACAGCACATTTTTGTATTTACTGGTAAATTCATTCTGGTAAATTCATGGTAATTTACCAGAATTACTGTGAAAGAGGCTAATGTCGGAACGATCCTCTTTCTCCTCACTTATAAACACTGGGGTGGTAGTTTCGTATGATGCATTACGTAAGGTTGTGCTGGCGCATCACACGGCTAGTTCAAGATGTGAAGTTGTGGTTAAAATTAAAAGTACATATTTTTTATTTTATTGCTGAAAATGACAATCATTTTGCTAGATAAGACCCTTATGCCTTGTTTGGGATTGTTTAGAGCCCTTTGATGCTGAGTTGAAATGGAAATTTTAAACTGCACTCTATTAAATTAAGAAAAATCCTAGAATGTTTTGCTTAAAAAAAAAGACAATTAATAAAATAAACTTAATAAAAGACATCAACATTTTGGATGACATAGGGGTGAGTAAATTATCTGGATTTTTTTTAAGAGCCGCTAACCTAGTTGTTTTCTTATGATAACTAATCCCATATTTAAAAACTACAGTACAGTACTAATTTCTTGCTAGAAATGCAATTAAACTATTTAAAACCAGTCATATTCCCTGCTTACACAAACGCATAGAATTGTGGGACAAATTATGATCTCAGGGGACAGAGAGTAAACCAAACACTGGATTCCAACCAAAGATATTGGCTATAACACGACACTCCTATCACTTTGAATAGGGGACAATGCAACATTCAATGTGGCTGCTCTGGCGATAGATGCGCCGCTTTTCAGTTAAAAAAAACAATTATCAATCAATAAAGACAGACGATTTTCTCGGGTATGGGCTCTGTACAGTCACGTGAGGTGCTTGCCAACCTTTGTGTGCATGTACAGTAGCCGAAAAAACCACGAAGTGTTTTTCACACAATTTGAACTTAAAAGTTATGGTTCAGTTGATGTAAGGTTTAATACATTTGTAAAAAATATGTTGTTGTGATTTTAGCATGTGATTTTAGAGATATCTTTAACACTTCACATCATGTGTGTGAAGTAGAAATAATAGAAAATTGGTATTACACAAATAAATGTATTGTGATGAAAATGCTATGAGAAACAGTAAACTAAAGGGAAACAGAGGGAACAGACTTTAACAGAACACCTGTACAGTAATGAGAAAATGACAAGACAACCGTCAGCGGAAGCCGCTAGACTTTTCACAAAAGTAAATTTGGCAGTGAGATGACAATAACCTGTCTTGTTAAAGCCGACTGAGATACAACAGCTCTCCTAACATCTCAGTCAGTCAGTCTTCTGCTTTTCCACATTTACTTTATCACAAACTTAAGCGGCCGCCTTACTCTGATTGGTTCTGTTTACAAGCTGAAGGGGGGACACATTTTCATTGGCTCCCTCTGATGTTTGTCACTGATTGAACTGAATAAATAAAACACTGTCTGAATGGATTAAACCATTTTATTAGAGGGGAGAGAATGAGATATTTAGACAACTTTTTTCACCAAATTGTATTTTTCTGTTTTGTTTTTTCATTCAAATCTTATAAATACTACATATTATTAACAGAATGGGGGCCAGTATATTATACCTTTGGGATTTTGTGGGGCCCTCTGGGCAGTGGTGGCCCCTATAACTGTCACCACCTTTTACCCCATTAGCGATGGCTCTCTTGGTGTGAATTCTTCATAAATACTTTTATGTGAACTCACCTTTTCCCCACAAATAAGTGGAACTTTATCTGAATACAGTATCACTTTCTCCATGCGACATACAATACATTATAAATTTGTTGTGTTTTAAGGGGCATAACAATATAGCCTTTGGCATAGTGTTAGTGTTTCTTTACTCATGCAGTCAATGTTGATCTTATGTATTATGTGGAAATTGAGTTATGATATCAGTCTTATCATACTCCATCTGGTGTACATCCATGAACAATAGAAAACCACTTTGCAGAAATCTATCTGTCTGATTTTCTTCTCTGTTTGACTTCAGCACAACAGAAAATCACTTTGTAATTGGCAAACTGTTTTATTTCGATTTGTTACACAAATGTCTCTCTCAGCTGTACCTCAAACATGTTAGCAATCATTTAGTCCTATCTCATCTCTAGTCAGATGAAGTCATCAGATCAGTCTGAAGGTTTAGGATCTGTGAAATTGATGTAAAGTAAACAAGACATCAAAAATGGCCCCAATTACTTTCCGAATACACTTTTCTGTGTGCACACTATTTACACACAGATTAAATATTAGATTATCAGCGCACAATGATAATGCATTTTACTCCAAAACAAAACAATATTTGTCTTCCTAATCTTTGATCAATATGTAATATGCATCAATATATTGCATTTAAAGTGACTTTCCATTTCGGTTATTGCCATGTGGGCTATTGGTTAATGTTACTGGACATAGCTTGTTAAGGTGACTGCCTTTCCAAAACCTTGCCAGTTAGTGAACACAGGAATTTACGGCCATTAATTGCTTGGTTGTCAGTCTTGTAAAGCTGAAAATATTCTGAAACATTTTGCACTAAACAAGTTCTACATTTCTTTTAGTAATTATAAATGCATTTATAATGAAAGCAGAAGATAAATGAGCACTCACAAAACAGGGCATGAGTAGAAAGTTAAAATGGATGTTCAAATTCATCATTAATCATTGTGCAAGTATACGGATATCAGTGATCTGAAGGTCAAGGTGAAAGTGATGTTGCTGTAATCAAACATAATTGTAGTATGTTCGTAACATGTGGCAGATCTGAATAGAGGCATAACAATGACATGTCACTGACTTTTGATGAGAATCTGGGACTATTTGGGCTGACAGCTTTTCAGATTTCAATATTTCACTGTCATTGAGAACTGTGTCACTGTGTACATGGATTCTGCATTCATTACGGTACTATCCTGATAATTGACAGCTTTTTAAAAGAAATCCACACATACAGTACTGTAGTTCCATCCATAAACACACATAGAAACAAAACTGTGCAGTTTTACGGCTAGTGAGATCATATCACGTCTAATTAAATGCACTCATAAAATGCACATGAGCATTTATTGTATGACCACAAATTAGTCAGTTTAGGTCAATTAAAAGATTATAACAAATATATTTTAGTCATATTGAAAAGAAATCTGGTTCAGGTTGTACATGCAATAAGAGTGAAGTGATTTATATTAATAGTTGAAATTTGAGTTTGTATCCCAAAACCCAATAAGCATTAATTTAATGCTTATTATTTCTCATTTTTAGGTAAAATAAAATATTTACAGATAAAAATAGGAGTTTAATTAAGAAATAAAATGCATCGATTTACATTATCCTCAATCGTGACCCCTGGGGTGATTACGATATCATTTGCACTTATTCCGACATGTGCAGGTAGGGCATTTTTATGCTTTAAGTTTATGCTATTATTTTTGTTGAAATGAAAGGTTGGTTAATATCGACCAAAGACAATGCAAGAAACCCAGTAGAGAGGCCAGTGGAGGAGAGTGAAGCACCAACATCAGAAAGTCCAGCTTTACAATTAAGAGTCCACAGATTAGTGATCCAAAATTAGTTTTTGTGCGCAATTGTGCGCAACTGTAACAAGAATGAACTTGCTGTGCTCCATGCATTGTGCCTACCCATCTCATTATGTGAGATTGGTGTTGAAATGAAAGTAAATATGTAAATAGCGAGTATAAACAAATGTTATTGCATTTAGACACTTGTGTTCTTTTGTGTTGTCATTATGCTTGTTTTGCATGTGCCAATAAGTGTGTGACATTGCCCCAATGATTGTATACTTTAACCACATTTGAGGATTGGGGGTCGGGAATCGCTGGTACCATTACTTTGGAGGTGGTGGGCTGAAAAATTGGGAAGCCTTGCTCTAAGGGGCCATTCACATTATAACTACTGTATAACTTTAACTATAAAAAATATAGTTTGAAACTGGTGTTATATTAAAGAGAATAACGGAGTTCACTCCACAACTATTACGATAAAGATACAATGAACGATATCACTTTATCACTTGCTGAGCAAATTTTTTTCTTTGTGTGCAAATTAGCATAAAGTTATAGTTTGGTGGTGTGAAATATCTCAAATAAGTGACTTATGTGAGTCATTGTTACTGATTATTATATTATTTATAACTCAATAAAAACGGATGCAATTGAGCGCAGCGTTGCGTCAGAAGTGCATTACTTCACGCTTTGAACAGCACATTGTTTTTCTCATCCATTTTTTTGTTTTCAACAGGTTAAATTTTAGGACCAAACTGGTGTAAATTATTTTTGGCAAAGATCACACTTATGGAAAGCTGGTGCACAATTGAAGTTAAAGAGGTAAGACGCACACATTACAGAGTAAAATTCTGGTGTTCCAATTATAACTTTATATATCTAGGTTAAATATCTAAGGATTCCCTTAGCAATTTCCAACCAATGCCCTCTTTGGCCACATGCACTCATGACACTTACTGTAAATAGTGTCCTGAATGGAGAGAGGTTGACAACCCTTTATATAATGGAATAGGGCAGATGATAGCTTCTGACAAACATGTGCATCGTGGGACGAAAACCACTGCTACAAAGCTCGAAGCCAATAGGCCAAGGACAGTAATCTCATCCTCTGTTGTAACTCCTGTATCTCATATGTTTGCTGTCAGCCGAATACACAAATCAACTCCTTGGCAGGAGAGGGAATATAAAAAAGGAGAGTGAAAAACTAGGAGAATGACACTTAGGATAGGTCCACTTACACAATGACACTCAGCAGAATAAGTAGAAGCTGATGGGTGAGCCACTGGAAACCAATAGGGCAAATTAAACCTTATAACACCATTTATGACACATTTCAAAGATCTCTGCATTAATAATCTCTTTGTTTGTTCTTCTGCAGCTACAGTAGTTTTATATCCCAGGAGTTCATTATTTTGAAAGAGTTACAGTGAACTTATTTTCTTTTGTTATATAACTGGCTTGGAAACTTTTTACTACAGTACACCTTCATTATTCCCTTTTGCTTTATTCAAGGGCCTTTTTTATAGAAACTAGATTTTACAGTTTTCCCTTGTTTCAGATTTGTAATCTTACAATATGAAGCTCGTCTTAAAAGTTTTTGCATTAATAAAAACTTTGACAAATAAAGAGAAACTCTGCTTTGTCTTTATAATTCTCTATAATCTTCACTTAGTGTTTTTACACACATGATTACAGTTTTACAATATTTAGTTTTTATGTTAATCATTTATCAAAAGAGGAAAGAGAACAGCTCTGATTATGATGATCTGATTTGTGTTTACTTATAATGAATGAAACTTTAAAAAAAGCAGATGGTAATTACAGTGTGTGAATTGCCTTGATGCTTCATGCTCTGTTATTCAATGACCTGAGTGTACAGATAATATGCAAATTTTTGGTTTTGGTGACTCCAGGGCTTGTGGCTTTTTGTGAATTCAATTTATGAGCTAATTTACAGGAACAAATTATGCTCTTAAATGGGCACCTGTTCAATTCTTTCTATTAATAGTTCATCAATGGTGTCAGTTTGTTGTCTGTGGTACAAATTACAGCATTATAGAAATTACAAAAGGATGGTTGTAATGAATAATTATAAAAATTTAGTACATTACTTTTCACAAAGGACAGAAAGCAATCAATGTTTCACCGGATGTTCATCCACAATTTTTTTACTTTCTGTCACTGACCATTCCTTGTAGTCTTACAGTACAAGAGTATAAAAATAGGTTATATTAAAGGGCTGCTAACCTAGGTGTTTTCAGCAATATAAAAATAGTCTCTGGTTTTCCCAGAATGTGTCTGTAAAGTTTCAGCTTTCATTATAAGATGTTGAACATGGCCATTTGTGGCTGCAATGAAAAAAGTGCAGTTTTTGTGTGTGTCTCTTTAAAGGTGCAGTGTGTAAATTTTAGCGGCAGTGGTGAGGTTACGAATTGCAACCAATGGCTCAGCCCACTGCTCACCCCTCACTTTTGAAACATTAAGAGAAGCTATGGTAGCTGTCACTGGACAAACATGCCATCGTCGTAGACAACTTAATAAAAACACTTTGTCCGTTAAGGGCTTCTGTAGAAACATGGCGGCACAAAATGGCGACTTCCATCTACGGGGACCCTCGGTGTATGTAGATAAAAACGTCTCATTCTAAGGTAATAAACACGTAACGGTTCATTATGAAACGTCTTTATACACCCCTGAAAATATAGTTTTGTATATTATTTTGCATTTCTGTAAAGAGATCCTTCTAAAAATTACACACTGCACCTTTAAAGGGGACATATTATGAGATTTTTTTTAAGATGTAAACTAAGTCTTAATCTAGGTCTGAGCAAAAGTGTGCCGTTTTGGCTGTGTCATTTAAAATGCAAATGAGCCGCTGAAGTGCACACACTGATCACAATGATGGTGGTTTGTTGTAATTGAAACTCAATTGTGCTGTCAAGTCCTTCTTTTCTCTCTCTTTCTCTCTGAACTAAATGGCAGTGCTGTGGTTGGATAGTGCAGATAAAGGGGGCGGTCTTACCTTATTCTGACATCACAATAGGAGCCAAATTACAATGACCTATTTTTTCACATGCTTGGAAAGAATGGTTTACCAAAACTAAGTTACTGGGTTGATCTTTTTCACATTTTGTAGGTCGATAGAAGCACTGGGGACACAATTATATCAGTTAAACATGGAAAAAGTCAGATTTTCATAATATGTCCCCTTTAAATGCAAAGAAAGCTTCTGTTCCCCTCCCCGTATGCAAAGTAGGGGGTAGAGCGCTTACTCATGTGCTTTGGACTACAAAACGTGTCTATGGCAGAAGGTTGAACTACACGCTCATAAGGCGGAGTCTGTAAGCGGTTATGGGTGGGACGTAATCAATGTGACATCACATTGATAGGGGATCCCCAACAGCCTGTTTTGTGTGACTGTCGCGGTCACAGGATTACACAAAGAAGAATAGATAGATTTGTAAAATAACAGGATGTTTCTGCACACACTGAAGACTCATTTTCTGCTAGAAACACATTTAAAAGTGCATTATCTAGGTAAGGGGGCTTTAAATTCAGTTAAACATATTCATTTTAAATAACTTATCTTCTAAAGGAGTGAAATCAGCTTCCGATTAAGTGAATCCACTCATGGGTTTGTATAAAACTCCAACATCATCGATACAGTAGTGTGAAAGAAGAGTAAAGCAATTTTCTCATTCCTTTTAGGGTACTTGTTGTAATGATCCACTTGATGTGTGCTTTCTGTGGACTTTTGGTTTATATTTTGTGGTCTAGTCATGTCTGTCATACATGTTTGTAGTTCTTTGTATTTTTTTTTTCATTGGTTCTCTGTTAATTGTCAACCATGTTTATTTATAGCCCCCATGTTTCAATTGTCTTTTGTCAGTTGCTAAATGTTTGATATGATTCATGTATGCCTGTGCCCATCTTGGTTCCATTTTTTGTTTTTATTAAAACTTCCTGCATTTGGAGCTGCTTCCTGTGCCTGCCTTCATCCTTACACGTACATTCTGGGATTAAATATTTTCATTAGATTTATTGCATTATTTTGCATAATTAATGTAAATATATAATTAAATGAATGATAGGATTGCTTCAAGGTCAGATGTGATAATGGTAATGTGCTGCTCTTTTATGATAATATTTGGAGAGCTTCATGTTGTGAGCTTCTGTGATGATTGATCTGATTAACATTGCTAATAATAAAAACATGTTAGTGCATATGAAGGTCACATTTAAATACAAATCTAAATGTCTTTTTCCTGCTTCGTTTCAGTTCTGTTCTAATCATTATTCACTCAATGTTTCATACCAAAAAAAAATGTTTTGCACAACACAAAAATAACTAAATATAACTACAAAAAACATATCAGGGAAGCTCATCTGCATGCTCTTCATCGTCATCGGGGTCTTGACCGGACTGCAGTTCGTTGTTGTAACCGACTTGAGTGGGCAAATGCTTACATTCGATGTTGTCTGGCACTTTGGTGAGGTGTTCTCTTCAGGGATGAATCCCAGTTTTCACTGTACAGGGCAGACAGACCACATGTATGGCATAGCCTGATCTCACAAAAACCGTGAAATAGTCATGCATTATTTTGCTCAGTTTTGCATGACATTGTCACATATTTCCACCATTTTACGTGCCCCTGCAACAACTTTATTTTCCGTGACAGTTTCACATATTGGTTCCGTAACTGTTTTTCCTATTATCTTACAATTGTCGCTTTGGTTTGGGGTTAGAACCACTTTCTGTTACATACAATGACATCCTTACCCAAACAAACCCAACTCTAACCCTATAGTCAGGTGACAATGGCATACGAAAAATAGTATAAACCAATACTTTCATTGACATCCTAACGCAAACAGCAAATCTAACCCCAAACCGATGTGACAATTGTTTAAACATAGGGAAAGCAGTTGAGAAACCAATATGTGAAACTGTCACGGAAAAAAGTCGTGGCAGGGGCAAGTAAAATGGTGTATAAAATAGTATTGCACTAAGAACTGTTATGCAGAATCACCACTACTGCATCTACCAATGTTAAAGTTTTGCTTTAATATACTGTATATGAACTGTATATATTGCTGTGAATTAAAAAATAAGAGAAACATTTAATTTTGTGTTGAATTTACCTGTTGATGTAGTTTTAAATAAAAATGGGCTGAGCCATTTATGAGATACTGAAACTGACACGAAAAAGAAAGTTGTGGCACTGGCACTTAAAATGGTGGAAATACGTGACAATGACACGCAAAAATTAGCAAAATATTGCGTGACTATTCCACGGAAATTTGAGAGATCATCTTGGAATGTTAAGCAAACAGAAATCGGAAGTAAAGTTCGGACCAGACGCGTAATCGCGTCACCACATTTTCGTCCGATGAAACGGTCTATATGTTTGGCCTCGGGTTTGTGCACACCAAAGCTTTTAAACGTGGCTGAAAACGGCAGGCGGTCGCTTTTCACTCAAAATTGTATATTTTTCAATGCTCGCAGCTCAGGGCAGAAAAACCACCAAGTGCAGAAAAACGCTGAGCGCTGGCGTTTTGCGCGGAAAAAATGTCAGCTGCTGGCTTTAAAAAAAAAATGCAGCGCCTCCATTGGAAACAATTGAAACATAACCCAGATGCCGGTGTAAATACAAGAAAATGTTGGGTAATTCATACATCTACCATTTAAAAAACCCAGGATCGATTGTGGTTTAGTCAGAAATACCATGTCCGCACAAAAATATGTTTACAGTATGGCATGACTGAGTGCATACTGTTTTGTATGTACATTATGTACAGTACTGTGCATATATATGGATTTCTGCATGTATGCCTCTTCAACACATCTCATCTCAGAGATGCATGGAAGAGATATTGAGATGCAGGAGATATTGGTCACTGTGGATTTGCTCTAAGCTTCATTGATTTTGGAAAGGCTTGCAGGGTCACCAGGGAGCTCTGCATACTTTCAGTCCAATGTGTGGGCTTTTTTGCTTTTTAAGAAATCTGACGAAACACAAAATTCAAGGTGTGCACACTGCACAAGCAGTCGGGTGAAGATGTTTTTGTTGAGGAGAGAATGACACAGATGAACTGCACTGCTCCCAAAAATGTGTCAGGGCTGGTGTGTCTAATCTGTTTGCTCAATGAATGGCTCTGATCTGCTAAGGTGAGCTTCTGGGTTGTTTGATAAATGCTGTGGATGTAAAACAGAAGTTGCCTTTAGCCTGCCAAGATTTCTAGTTCCAGAAGGTTTGTGCTTAAACAGCAAGCAAATTTCATTTGTTACATTCCAATGATGTGCAAGACACCTGCGCTTTTATATCCTCAGGTTTTATTTCATCTTTATGTGCTGTTTTGTTTATTTGCGTTAGCACTGTTGAGTATTCAAAACTGCTATGCACAGTTTATTTGAACAAACAAATAAATAAAACTACTCATACACAAACGTATGTTTAGTATTGTAAGCTATTTCACTATAGTGATCTGTGGTATTTGCACTGTGAAATTATAATTACCACCTTTGGGTCTAGTTTAAAATATTTTTTAAATATCATATGCAATCATTAGTTAACTTTATCCATTTTCAAACTAAGGTACAATACGATTATTATCCTAAACTATAAAGAAATGATTTAATTATTTCACCTCTAATATAAGAAATTTTTGCCTTCTTATTCTGTATAGCTCTGTGATACTGTATTGCATGTAGAAAATATGTGTTTATTTAATATATGATTTTTGTCACAGCATTTTAGGCAAACACTTTTATTTTACATCTACAATAATTGTAAAACTGTGGTATATATTCAAATTCACATTTCTGCATTGCTTTTCTATAGAAAGTTGCTATAGCGTGTTGCTTTTATTTATTTATTTATTTATTTTTTCAAAGGAAGACTTTCAGAGGGTATACGGTTTAAAGAACAACCAAATTGATGCAGGTTTGAAGAGATTATTGTAGTTGGCACAGTGGGTAGCACTGTTGCCTTACAGCAGGTCTCATGTATGAGGCTTGGGTCGGGTGGCCTTTCTGCATGTTCCTGCTTGTGTCAGCATGGGTTTACACTAGGAACTCCGGTTTTCTCCCACAGTTTAAAGACATGCAGGTTGGATAAATTAAAGATGCCTAATTTGTCTCAAACTTGTGTGTGGATTAATCAGTTCATGCTATAAATATAGCCATAGATGCTGGAATGGTGTTAACAAACAAACAAGAGGTTATTGTGACGCATCTGCCTTCTGATAATAGATAGCAGGTTTGAAGAAAACTTGTGAAAGGATGTGACTGTGAGACTGTGAGTTTCCTCATAGAGAGCTGCAAACGATCTGTAGTCATACAAAAAATAAGTGAGATACACAATAGCAGAGGAAATCAAGGCTTCTCATGGGAACATCGCATCTGCAAATAACTTGTGATTGATGCTCTGCACTCACATGTTGGTGACTGTAGGTTCAGATGTTTGAATGTACAGTTGTTTAAGCGCAATTGTGTCAGGTTAATCTATTGATTTCGTCTATGCTGGGGACAGACAACTTGCTGAAACAGTTTAAGATTGGACTCATAAAGAGTGTTAAATTATTGCAAGACTTAACTGGAAGAAACTTGACATGATCAGTTGTTATGATCAAAATACATTCATATCTGCATGTGCAAAATCAATAGGTGTGTCCTTAAGAGTTACTTTTATTAGACTCCTTGCTGTTATAAGAAGGCATTAGCAACATGATACAGGTAACTTTTCGGTTGATGTTTTACAGTATATGAAATGTATAAAATGGAAATGAAGCTAGTATTGATTTTTTATTCTGCCTTTGCTCAACATATTGTAACAGTAATTTTGCTGGTCCCAAATTATTGAATCCCCTGCTAATCCATTAGCCTTTACAATTTGCCAATATCTGTCTTGAAAATTAGTAACCCAAGATATAGTGTATGTGCTTTTGCAACTATTTGGTGAAGTATACAGTACTTTTACTTTGCGATTCTGGTAATGATTCACACATTCTGGAGTCTTCCACACTTTAATTAAGGTAATTTAGTCTTGCCTTGCTGGCGTGTTTCTATTGTAGCTTTGATGTAAATCCAAAGTTTTGGTTCATACCTATTAAGTGTACAGCAGCCAAGCATCATTATGTCTAATGAGAGGTGCATTGTATTTTCCACGCTGTAAGGAATTTTAAAACCTAATGTGGAGTTATTTGTACATTTCTTAATGCTTAGGTTTGCATATATTATTCAGCCTGATGCTGTTGTTGCTGTTTGTGGCTTTAGTTCTACAACCTTAAATGTTTCCTTGTCATCAACCCACCAAAGGAAACACTTGTAACCATAAATAAATAAATAACCATACTCTTAGAATGGATGTGCTTAAAACAACTCAATCAGTCTTAGTTTGGGGACAACACACTCAATACATTGTCTCAGAATCCACATGTCTCTGTGCTATTATTGTAACAACTAATTTTGTGTTATTTTAAAGACGGAGTGCACAATGTTTCAAAAAAAGCTTTGGAAAAGGGAGTTGGGCCGATTTCCAATACACACTTGGAGCCAATCAGCAGTAAGGGGCGTGTCTACTAACCGACATCCTTGCCGGGGTTGCGTATGTGTGCGGCGGGTCTATTAAAAGAAGGTCCAGATTCTCTTGGGGTAGAGGCGTGTTTGTTTAGGTGATTTCAAATATCAACAATGGCTTTCAAACATTCTGCACTCCACCTTTAACACAAAATCAACACAAAATGACACATAATGGGCCCTATTTTAACGATCTGAAACGCAAGTGCGAAGCACAATGCGCAAGTGAGTTTGTGGGCGGATCTTGGGCGCTGTTGCTATTTTCCCGGCGTGAGAAATAACTCTTCAATCAATAAGGGGTTGGTCTGAAGTAGGTTCATTATTCATAGGTGTGGTTTGGGCGTAACGTCAAATAAACCAACCAGAACGCTATCCAACATTCCCTTTAAACGCAAGGGCGCAAGTTCCATGGCGGGTTGCTATTATTATGACGGATTTACCAGGCGTACGCCAGGAGCGATTCACAGCCGAGGAGACCAACGTTCTTGTAAGAGAAGTCAAAGACAGAGAAGTTGTTTTGTATGGGGATGGGAGAAACCCGCCCAAATCAGCGTAGGTTAAACAGACGTGAGAGGAAATAGCCACAGTCTCATCAGCTGGCAACCCCATCGTTGCGCCAAGCGCTACAATGATGTCAGGAGACGGGGGAATCCCAAGCTTGCCAGCATAAATCGGGCACGCCGTGTAACGGGAGGTGGATCTGCCTCTACACATGACCTGACGGCAGCAGAGGACATCGCTGCGTCCACCCTCACCGCTGAAAGGGTTTGGGGGCTTTGAAATCGGACCCAAGAAACGCAAGCAAGGTCCAGCCCCAAAGTACTCTTGCAAATCAAGTTCATATACATTAAGGTTTCTTATGAAAACCTTAATGTATCAAATAAACGTAATACAGCCACACAACAAACTTATGAAAATATTGTATTCGTTATTTGCATGAATTTTTTAACGCAGCCACTCAATAAATAAAAACTATCACCACAATGCTCACCACTATGATTCCCCTTATCTCGTGTATTAATATTTTTTAGTGCAACAATTTATGATTTGCAAAAATAACTGTTGCATATGTGTAGATTAGATGCAAAGTGTATGCGCGTTGTGCATGCTATACATTATGGTCAAGCATGCGCCCTTAAAATAGCATAATGAACAACGCGCAACGCACCACTGATTTTAAACTTTTTTTTCTGGTCAGTGGCGCAATTGTTTTTATAGCATCAGGGATGGTTTGCGCCGGAACACGCCTCATTTTTTGCGCTGAACCGCCCAGGGAGCGCAAGTTCATTCCCTAGTTTGCCGACGTGCGTCTGTGGAGGGAAAAACAGTGCAAAATACGAATGATACATGCGTCACTGACAAAGTCAATTGCGCTGGGTGCAAGATAGGGCCCAATGTGTTAAATTGACAAATAAGGTCTAGAAAATCTAGCTAACTACAAACTACAATTAGTTCAGGGTCTCAAATAAGCAGAGCTGATTAGGTGTGGATGATCTACTTATGCCTGATGCGCTTGAGTTCAGCACCACAGACATATCAGCTGAAAACAAAGCCATAGTAGACTGAAAAGAACTAGATGACAAAAAATGAAGGTTTCCAAGATATTTTGAAACACCTGGTATTATGTGACTTCTCCTAGTGACAGGTCTATTATTTTCTCCAGCAAATCAAAAAAATAACATTTATTGAATAACATTTTTGAGTAATAGGCTTTTCCTCTGGCATTCCAAATAAACTGTTACATGTTAAAAAAATCCTTTGCCTTGTTCCATGCGCTCTCTGATCTCTGTGGTGCCTCTTCTATCAGTGAAAATTGCAGCCATTTACAAAATGATTTAAGACATGCTTTTTATCTGTGTTAAATATTGGCGCAAATACCAGTAATATCACACACGCAAACATTAGTAAATCACGTTGCATGAATCATTTAAATACTCTCCAACCATAAATTTTGCATCTGAAAGAAAAACTGCTAAAAATGTAATAAGGTTAGTCACAAAAATATCTAGACCACACCTTTTCAGCGCTAATTATCCACGGTGCATCTTTATTAATATCCAACGTCGTTATTTAATTTCCAAATGATGGAGTTTGACCCTGGACCACAAAACCAGTCATAAGGGTAAATTTTTTGAAATTGAGATTTATACATCATTTGAAAGTTGAATAAATAAGCTTTCTATTGATGTATGTTTTGTTAGGATAATAGAAAATCGGTAATCTAAAGGTGCAGAAAATCTAAAAATTGAGAAAATTGCCTTTTAAATTTTGTCCAAATGAACTCCTTAGCAACACATACTGTATTACTAATGATAAGTACTTTTTTATATATTTACGGTAGGAAATTAACAAAATATCTTCATGATCTTTACTTAATATCCTAATGTTTTTTGGCATAAAAATTGATCATTTTGAACCATACAATGTCTTGTTGGCTATTGCTACAAACATACCCATGTGACTTATGACTGGTTTAGTGGTCCAGGGTCACATATTTAGTCTCATATTGTAAACAGTTCATTTTTAGCAATACTGTTGTCATTTCTTCATAATGAATAGCTCCATACAAAAACTCCACTGTATACCATTTTTGAGTTTCTTTCCTTCCATTAGTATCAAATCACAAAAAGTGTCCTATTTTACAAATGAAATTTAGTAATCCTTTGAAAGCTGCAAAATTGTTTCCTTTTTAGAAGTGCCTGCATCAAGCAGTGAGAATATGTAAAAAGAAATTGGTCAGTAGATCTCTACAATAGATAAAAAAAGGAAAGAGATAGCCAGTCAAGCCTCTGCTTGTGAAGGAAGGCTTAGAATAAATCAAGTTGAATTCAGCATGGCCCTTCTGCATCGAAACGCCAGTAATCCCTCAATTGTACCATCAGTAAGCCCCATGGCTTTATTCAGCATTAACGGCTTGTTCTGCTTGCTTCTTTCGTTAGCACAAAAACTTGAACGGCTTTCTGCCAGATTGTGTAGTTGGTCCAAGATGCCGCAATAGTCCAATTTATTGAGCAACATTTGTGCAAATTGACTCTCTTCATTAACAAAATCATTACAAGAAGTTCAAAAATTCAATATAACAAGAATACATTTCACACTAAATTAACATCTGTGACCAGTAGATAATGACCACAGCCTTAGTAGAATCATAAATGACTTATATCAATTTCCATGTGGAAAAATGTCAGCTTCATACCTACTTATATTATTATTCTGCCTTTTTGACATAGTAAAGAGAAAGTCACATAGAAAGAGAACGAAAGGACAGCAATGGTAACATGACTCACAAGACTCAAACCCAGTCCTTCTATAAGCTCACTATATGTTTTTTATAGCTCAACTGGTAGAGCATTTTGTAAGTAGGGCTCAGGTTTTGGGTTTAATCCTTAGGGAACACATTCAGATCAAATGTACCTGCACTGTAAGTCGCTTTGGGAAAAAGCATATTTGCCAAATGCATAAATGTTAATGTATCTCAGAGTTATTGCACTGACCGCAAGGCCACGGTTCCAACCCACTTTTATCCTTAAACTGTCTGAAATGTTTATGAAGCCCATGCTGTTTTTCTAACTGGAATATATTTGGGTGTGTCAGCATTTGATTACAGGCCACAGCTGGAGGAGAGCAGCCGTTGAATTCTCACCTGAATTCCTGTAGCAGGAAATAGATAGACAGCTCAGCACATTTGCATATAAAAAGGTGCTCTGATAAAGAAAGCACTTAAACTGGAGTTTCTATCCATTCAACATGCTGGCGCATTCGGAGGTTTGATAGATAACTACTTTTATCACAATGGATCCCATTATAAGATAATTGTATTTACTTTCAGCAGAAGTAAAGAATTTCTTCTGGAGACCTATGCTAAACTGCAGGGTGTACATGCATAATTCGGTGTAAACCGTGCTGATGCACTTTGCATGAATAGTGTAAAACAGAATAAGAGCCACTATCTGAATCAGTGAATTGGCATATAATAGACAAATGCATTATGAAGATTAATTTTTATTATAAATAATAGAGCAGATTATAATGGTGTTTCAGTAATGTGAAGTTCCAACATCATTTTTTACATTTGGGGTAGTCCTTGAAACCTTAATTAGGGGTTGATTAAAGCTTGTCATATTCATTTAAGCGGCCCATACGGATCCCTGCTGAAAACACCAGCTCACAGTATGGATTTCTATGCAGATCCATGCTGTATAGTTTATGCTGGTTGGGTGTTGGTTTATCAAACATTTTTAATAGTGGTGTTGGTTGACCACCATGGTGAAGCTGGGTGAAAGCGTTGTTTGAAATCTAGTGGGGACATCAGCACACAAGCATACAAAACGCACCGATGATTAAGTATTTAGATAAGGGAACATTAATACAGATCATACTAATTCCAAATAAATACCAGTCTACAAATCACCTAACATTTTTTTTAAAGCTCATTAACAAAATTTCTTGTTAACTTAGGAAAATATCAAAGGCATTTTGTGTTAATTATCCAAGCCCTCCACAACCTCTGAGGGCATCTATGAGCAACAGCATTAACAGCATTAGCCCTGCTGTCCAAACATCTTTGGGCTTTAATCAACGTCAATGTCAAATGATGCTACATATTCCCCAGAGCAATAGATTTTGAATTGGGAGACTACGGAGCAGTCTGGGACTCTAATGAAATTAATCCCTTAATTATTAATCCGGATCACAGTGAATACAGAGTGTTCAATATCTGAGGATCACTTTATTGATAAGCTTGTGCAAAAGTGTCCTGTAATGGCGCTATCATTATATTTTTTCCACTAATTGTTTTGGAACCCTCAATGTTGTTTATGCTATCTTCTACAATCCTGAGCACCAATCATTTATTAGATGCCTGACTAAAAATTGGCCATTGATTGTGGGTTGCAGACTCATCAGATGATTCAAGGGTGACACAGTTGTGTAGAAAAACACATCAGTTTGCGAAGTCAAGCAAAGGGCGTGATGTTTTAAACCTACCTTGATCATCTATATTCTTACATCTGTCTGGTTGGCACAGGGAGAGCCGGAGAGGAGCGTCTCTGGGGTGTCATTCATTTGGGTGGAGGTTCAATCAATCAAGTGAACCATTGATCCTTGTCAACTGCTTTTATTCTTGCTGTAATAATCTGCTCACATTTGACAGTGACCACCTGTGTGGAATAGTAACTAGATAGATAGACAAGTTAAATGGATTACAATGGCTTGAAGGCTGTTGGTGCTTTTATGAATCTATACCGTGAAGTACTGTAGTGATGAATATGTGAATTTAGTGAGACATTTTCCTTTAGACATGCAAAAGAAGAGAGAAAAAACATATCAAAACTAGTGTCTAAACGATATAGAAGAAAAAAAAAACATAAAAATAAACATTTTGTGAATAATTTGAATGCAGTATGTTAGGTTGAAAATTACTTATTTATGTCCAGTTCATGGCCGTAGCCAGCTGAGGCCACCGAGGTCTGAACCTCTGTAAATTTTTCGTATTAAAAATAAAATGTGATGTTCTCTGAATTACTAATTAGTAATTTAAAGGGGCCATGTCACAAGACTTTTTTGTGTCCCCAGAGCACATATGTGAAGTTTTAGCTCAAAATACCATATAGATACTTTTTTATAGCATGTTAAAATTTCCACTTTGTAGGTGTGTGCAAAAATGTGCCGTTTTGGGTGTGTCCTTTAAAATGCAAATGAGCGGATGAAGTGAAAACACTGATCACAATGATGGTGGTTTGTTGAAATTGAAACTCAATTGTGCAGAGAATTATTTTCTCTCTCTCTCTTTCTCTCTGCACTAAATGGCAGTGCTGTGGTTGGATGGTGCAGATTAAGGGGTGGTATTATTATAATAATAGCTCCTTGTGACATCATAAGGAGAGCCAAATTTCAACTACCTATTATTTCATGTGCTTGCAGAGAATGGTTTACCAAAACTAAGTTACTGGGTTGATGTTTTTCACTTTTTCTAGGTTGATAGAAGCACTGGGGACCCAATTATAGCACTTAAACATGCAAAAGTCAGATTTTCATTCCATGGCCCCTTTAAAATGAATCACACTGGCATTCGCATACAGTATATAATTAAGTTTGGACAGTTTACTGTAAAGTTTAGCGTAACATGACGGAGATTCACTTGAGCTTTGTTTTGTCTTTTTGTCAGATTTCTTTCAGCTGTTTTGGGGTTAGGAAGAACCAATAAATATAATAACCAAATATTTTTCTTTGAACATGAAGCAGTGTAATTATCCACATTTGTGTACAACAGGTTCCAGTTACACAGAATTAAGTTTTACGGTGCAATCAAGAACAAAAATTGATGTCCATGTGTTTGGACATCCAGGTCTGGAGGTTAAAGCAGCTGTGAGATGCGGGTGCAGCATTGGCAGTGTTACCAGATCCCATTGTGAAAAATCCTCTTTAGACATAGTATTTAATGTTTTAGCTATTAATGTAACACTTTTGGAAATGTATAAAGTAAAAATGTGCAGGTTAATGTTAACAATGTCTCTGATTTATTTCTATAAGACAAGGTCTGAACTTATTTTTTCTTTACGACCTATTTTGTTTGTTTTCATACTAATATCTGGCAAAACGAGGTGACCAGGACTTAAACTGTTATCAAATGGCACATCACTTAGTGTTGCTAACGTGATACTGCATTCGTAAAGACACACACAATAATCATCATGATTATGTATACACTTTCAACACTAAAAAGCAGTAGAAAATAACATGGGTATACAAAGATGTAGAAAAATTGGGTTTAAATGAAATATGACAAATACGTAAACATTGGCCATGAAGAAGGCTATATTATTTCATTCCGTTTAGGAGTTAGCATTTAACAAAGTCATGCTGAAAACATTTAAGCACTAAACAAAGTTCTTGTGTAGCCTAATATTGCTTATTAAAACAATTTATTTAATTATATAATAAGCATTGTTGCATGAAAATAAAATAAATTATGCACCCTAAGTCAACAGTAAAGTATTAACAAATTGTGATCTAAATAAGGGATATTATAACAATGTCCATCCCCCACATCATATAGACATGGTGTGTATCCAAAGTGTTAAATGCCAAAAAGGTTAAGACAGAATACATACATACGTACCAGGTTAAAAGTATACTTGAACATTTAAATGTTGTGAAAAGTATGCACTAAAATATACCAAATGCACCTGAAAAAGTATACAATACCAGTAATACTTAAATAGATTTCTAGTATTGAAATAAATGGTGGCTCAAAATAGCACAGTCAAGTACACTAAGATGTTCTTAAGAAGTACTAAAAACACATTTTTGGTATATTAACTACAAAAATAGTGCACAAAATAGTACATTTACTAAGTGTACTTTGTGTATTTTAGTGAATTTTTTTTCATATGGGATAGCATTTAATTCTTAACATCCCTGGATCTCACTTATTTTTAAACCCTGGCTACATGGTCCAGTCATAAAATTAACACAATAAACCTCTAGCCACAAACCTTTGCAATGCTGTTTGTGCTTGGTTGTTGAAACTTTGGCTTGAAGAATCACCAATAAAGTGATGGAATTTGCAACTGGTTGGCCAACTAGTTGGTAACAGTGTAAGTTTGGGGTAGGACTATTTGTAGATGACCAAAAGCAGATGAAGGAAGTGTTTGAGAAAAATTGACACTATACAGAACTTAAATACTTAAGCTTTAATTTCCGATATGTGTTTTTCTTGAAATGTTTACAAAAAAAGTGAGCTATTGTTTTTTTTTTATTTAAACTTTGGCATCTGAAAATGCATTTTAAAATGACCACCTGCAATTTTCTCGTCTTGCGTCTGGCTCACAATAGCTCGCAAAAAAATAAGCAAAGAGCAGACATTATTTTGCGATTTTGAGCAATATAAATCCATTAAAGACAGAGAACGGCAAAAGGATTATAATAAATGGAAGGTTGATCTCAGGAGAGGCAGCATAAGAAGCATCATATACGAACTTTCCAAACAGTAAGATACTGAAGATTTCAGCTAGGTTTTTAAGGTTTCTGAGTGATAAAACTTTACATAAAACAGTTTGTTCTTTAAATTGTTGGGTCCTCAAATCTCAAGGGTGTTGATAGGGGACCTTACTGTTTCAATACGCTTCGCTACATTAACCTTTAAACCATACAATGACTTATATCATTTAGACTTATATTATATAAAAAGCAATATCACACTCGGAATCATGCTGTTCTTGTCATATATCAGGGCACTGATATACGGTTAATCTGCCGTGTCACTTGTGTTATACTTTATTGCTTTAAAGGGGACCTAATATGAGAAATTCACTCCAGTATGTTGTTTGAACACACAGTTGTGTATTGCCTGT
Organism: Paramisgurnus dabryanus; assembly: GCF_030506205.2. Taxonomy (NCBI): domain Eukaryota; kingdom Metazoa; phylum Chordata; class Actinopteri; order Cypriniformes; family Cobitidae; genus Paramisgurnus; species Paramisgurnus dabryanus. The sequence goes on along the minus strand of NC_133342.1, from coordinate 21,204,895 downwards.
GTGTACAGATCCTGGAACGATAAAAATGAACTCACTTGTTTTTTTTATGAAGTTTATTTAAGTTTAGGAGGAGCATCGTCATGCGATCCAAAAATCAGCGTAAAGAGGTGCCTATAAATAATAGTCCCTCACCTCAAATTTTTTGCAGCATCCCTCCACCCCATCACCTCTCATCTAGTTAAAGAGGGGCGAGTACTCCGGGTTCAGGCTAAAATTCAGAGCTCGGAGCCCTCTCCTCGGACAGCCCACCAAATATGCTTTATCTCATTCCCTATCGATTACATGTTAATGCGAACTCGTGAAATCATCAACAGGACAAGCTGGCAAACTGGCATCACTGTATTCAGGCCCCTCCCACAGCAACTTACTGACTCTACTGTATCTGCTTCCGGGTCCAACCGATCTCAAATGCCATAGGGAAATAACTAAAAACACTAGCTAATGTACAGTCGTGTCATAATGCAAAACAACCAAATGAACCCAATCCTAATTTTAATTTCCATAACAAAGTCTGAGATGACCAGACATGGGTTAATGGACATGGAATTTTTTTTAACAAATTTTTAATATATTGCTGTCTGTGATTCCTGAATATTGCAGTGTACACTGAGTTTATAGATTTTTTTTGCTTAAATGTGTGATATGTGTAAAGAGTGCTCATAAATGGCTTTTTAAATAGTATCCTCTATTGAAATGTAATCCTTACATCATGACTTAAAGGCAGGATAGGCAGGAATTATCAAAAAAAAAACTTTTTTACAAATTTGTTTAAACTGTCTTTATATACCAATACATAATTAAAATGTAAGTACTCTGAAAAACAGAGTATAAAACTCGAGTGTCTTTAGACCTCTCACAACTATTTTAAACACAGCTCATTTTTCCATTCGGGACAAAACAAATGATTGGCTTGCGCGACTATCACTCTCTCTCGCGACCATGGCACACCCCTGTTGCTATGGGATCTGCCCACACATGCGCACACCCGATTGATTTGAACGTGCACGAGGCACTCTAGGAAGAGCAAAAGTTTGGCAGAGTGCATTCAGAACTCACAGTACATGACTAGTGTTTACCAAGTTGTCTCTGGCAAGCCACATCTCAGAGAGCCCAGTCCCCGCAGGAGGGCCTGCTCTGAACTGCCTTCATGAGTAAACAGAGATCTCAATAGGACAGAGGAAGCAGACATTGTGAAAGTGGGCAAAGCTGGCAGCCATACAAAAGGTTGGATCCGCATGGACCCACCCAGTGATTAGCAGGCAGCGGGAGACTAGGACTTACCCCTCCCATCTCAGAAATAGGCGAGATGCTGGGGTGATTTATTTGTCTAATTAGCGCATGAAGGACGGAAGTGCGATGGGCTATCCGCTGTCTTAAAGAGAAAGAGACCCATATTCTTTCTGCTGTTTCTGATTCGTCCATTCATTAGGAATTGTAAGGCAAGGGCATTGGTTTTCAAAGAACCAATCACAATGTTATAATGATTATTTTTTAAGGGGCTAAACTGTGTACTGTATACCTTTGTTATTAGCGACACCGGTGGCCATTTAGTGAATTGCAGCCAGAATCTGCTCGTGCTCAAATGCAACATAAGCGGGCAGGCCTTCGCCAAAAGAGTGACTGGATGTGTAATTAAAATTATGGCTGGGCTTGATTTTCCCAACAAAACAAAGCAGCATATTACTCATCATTTACCTAAACCTTTATTATTTAAATACAAAGAGACTCTAATCTATCAACAATCTGAGCTCTTGACTGTGGAAATCAAAACCAGCAAATGAGTGGCATATGGTAACTCTCCATAGCCTGAAGCATGGCAGCACCCATAGAGAGTCAAGCAATACAACACATTTTTTGCAAAGGTGGCTTGTGTGCTGTAGAAAAGGAGGATGGGCTTTTCTGTCTGTGATGACTCTGAGGTTTGACCTTCTCTCTCCTCCTTTTGTCCACCTCTCTGACAGCATTCGCAATGATTTCTCCATTCCAGCTCTGACAGGACAACACAATGAATCAGAGCCATTACAAAAGGGACTTTTCCACTTCATTAAGCCAGGGTCCCGCAAGCTTGGAGGGCACAGAATAAGCAATTTATCTAGAGTTACAGCTGCTTAGAGCTGGGCCGCATGAAGAAAATGTGAACGTCTTATTTTTCACATTGTAAATACCCCTCTGGATACAGTCTCGTGTGTGCATGAAGAATCAATATTAACAAAAGCTGCTCTTCAATTATGGAAATTGGATCCTATTTAAGACGGTCCATGGCATACTTACAGGCATTTGAACTGGATCAAACAACAACGGCTTAGTTATTCTTGTGCAGTACTGTATGGGGGAGGAAATTGTTCTGATGATGATGTTGAGAGCCGGGATTAATTGATTGGTAGGACAATGACAGCATAATAATGTCACAGCGGACCCATGCTGATTGATTCCTCATGACCCTCAGTGCAGACCTATTTCAGGTGGTATGTCAAATCAACTTATCGCTAAATTGACCTGAACCGCATGCAGAGGCTTTAAATGAGGGAAGCTAATGATCGTCTGAGGATCCAATCGTAGAACAAACAGCAGGACACACAGTACAGGGATTCACATTTCATCATGGGTAGTACATATTACTGCAGGACAGGTGTAGAAAATTAGGACTGTAGGAAATGAATGGCATTGCTATTAGATAGACTGTCTACACTGTATCTGAACATTCATTTGCAGTTTCATTGAAAACATCAACTCACAGGAGATGTATGTAAGTTTCTGACTGTACTAAAAATACTATATATTCATAGATGTTTGGGAAACATGCTAAGTTCACATATCTGTTTCTCTGAAAAACAATGCTGTAGCCATTTATTCTCTTTTTTAAATGTGCCTACTGGTCTGGATTGTCTGGATTTTTGTTTTGGTCTGTGTGATCCTGCTCTCTGACAGTTTACTGTACTCAATTGTGTGTTCAGACAGCTCGGTTGCCAGTTATCACAGTTGCTTAGATGAGACCACAATGGCCCATAAATGCAACCTCTGGTGGACGCAACCCCCCATATGAGCAGCAGATCCACACGAGCGGGTTTGTAATTTGCAGATAACAAAAATTTGCAAATGTGAAATGAGCAGATAAACTTGTGTTTTCCATCGTCAATTGCGCTCCTTTATGTGTCAGGCAACCCAGAAGACAGGGAAAAACTTTAATATTTGGAATTTAGACTGCGGTACCAAGTTCAACCACTGGAAGTCAATGTTGCATACAGCTCCTTTAAAACAGTTCACTGGATTTTGGGTAAAACTGCATCCTACTGTAGTTTTGTGTTACAGTATTTACACTTACGAAAAGATTAGGAAAAATCTTTTGGTGGGGTAGAATGATAATAAGTTTTTTTTTTACATTTTCTCAGCATTTTTTTTCTCAGAAATTTTATGTAAACCACATGGTTGGTCAAAATTTCCACCCCATTTTACATAGATGTAATCGTGAGTGTCATGGCTTTAATGCATAGAAATTAACAGGAAGACCTATGCAGGTTGATTTTCCTAAAAAGTATAAATACCATTGCTTATTGTGGCACTATCAAAACATTGCCCACTGCATCTCTGCCAGCCTGACATATTGATGTTGGCATGACTTTGGGGTATATATCGGTTTGATGGGATAATGTTGTAGATGTACCAGAAGAATTTTTTAATGGTAGTAGAATATGATCTTCACACCACAGCTGTGGAAGAAAAATAGTAAGGCATTTGAAATGAATCGGAGAAGGCTTGTGAGAATTTTCTGTGACCCAGAGTTTTAAAAAGTACAAAAATCTTGAGACCCAGCAAGATCCCTGTGGCATGGCTAAAGTTACCATGAATCCACACCAAACCTCCCCACAAAAGACAGGCATCTGTTCCAGTTTGAATTTTAGTAAATCTCTGGGAAATTTCGGAGCTGCACGGCTCATATTCTAATGAAATGCTGAAAGCTCAGAAGTGGTTTCAGATCGATGGGTTCTGGAGAGGAAACGCCCTCGTGGTTCAAGATACCGTAAAGCCCCAAAGAAACATATAAGCATTCTTTCAGTAATTACAGAGTACGTTCATGGCAAAGGTCAGATAAAGGACTGGGGAGAGACTTACTTATTTTTTATTCTCTATTAAAATTTCATAGCCTTTTAGTATCAATAACACATGCAGACCAACTCGGTGCTGTAACAGAAAATAATCTTAAATTTGGCTATCAATGTCTCAAATGATAAGTTTTTATTGTTAAACTCTGCCATGTTCGTGACAAAAGCTTTGAGACCCAGCATTGTTTCAAGTCATATTGCCTTTATTGATTGAACAAAGAGAACTGTCTGTTTTTACTCAACTCAATCAATGTCTTCTGACCTGCTTTAACCTCTAACAGTTGATGGCAGGAAAAAAACAGACCACAGGAAATAATTATTTGGGTGCTTTTATTAAACAACTCCTTTAATAAACTGAAATGTCAATAAATATTTACTCACACCTCCTCTGATGAAATATGGTGCTGTAATATTCAGTGGCCATTGGTTTATTTAAGCACATTTTAACACCTATTACTTTTCTGTAACAGCAAATATAATATTTGATTTCATAAACCAACTTTTTGGAACACTACAGGACTTTGCAGGTTTGTTATTCGACATTAACAGTTTATATTACACAAAATTTAAATATAAATGTGTATTTTAATAACACATATGACATTATATTTACAAATGATTAAACAAGATAGCGTGTTTGTGGCATTTGAATGTTTTGTCTTATCTTAAAACAGAAAATAAACAGATTTTCGTCACAGAAGATTTGGTAAAAATTTTGGTTACAAGATTTGGTAACAATGAGATTATAAAATATTTTAAATCAATATTTAATGTTCCCTACCTTACTAATGATGTAAATAGTTGTGTAATAAGTGGAATAATGTACAGGCAGCTGGTTGTTATCTTGAAATAAGCCCCTTCAGTGTGATACAAGCCCTGGTCCTGATCACACTGGGTCTTATTCATTAAGCATATGTACGCACAAATTTGTGCGTGAGATGTGCGTACGGATGTTTTCACCAAGCGTGCCACACAAGCCCTGAAAAGTGAAGCCAAAACGTCTCGATCGCCCCCCAGTGACTGGTCCCAGTATAGGTCATAAACCCCGCCTCCCATGTTATTCAATGGGACTTGAGACCAACTAAAAAAATTAATTACACTTCAATTATCTTTTTTCCGAAGCTGGTTTCTGTCATTTATTGTAGTTTTTATCACGCTGATGTAAATTCAAATTTTTGTTTTTAAAAAAGGTTTGTGTTTAGTTAGAGATTTAATGATATAAAAACGGTAGTTTCACGTCATGATTGACAGCTGTGATATCGTGTGATATGCGCATTCTACGAGAGCGAGGGCAGGGTTTTGACTTCGCGGCTTCCCTTCCTGCTCACTACTGCGCATGACTGGTCCCGAAATCGCTATTGCGCAGACTCAAGACCAGGGCCGCCTTAACCTAATGTGAGGCCCCGGGGCTAAGAGGTTTTGTAGGCCCCCCTTCCCCTTGATTTATAGTCTAATTTTTTTTTTTTAAAGTGTAATATCTAGGTAATCTACATCACAAAATGCATTAGTTTCTTTCGAGACATACAACTGTGAGTTTTCCCTCTTTGAGCCAGAAAACGTCTCGGTTACGTATGTAACCCTCGTTCCCTGAAGGAGGGAACGGAGACGTCACGTCGTGACCGACGAATTGGGAACTCGCTTAGAGAGACCAATCTGCTTCGAATACTACTAAAACGCCAATGAACTTGGCATTGAGATATTTGCATAATGCTGGCGCCGCCCCGCCAGGTGCGTATATAAGCCACAGGTGCAAATATGGAAATTAGCTTCTTTTTCGCTGAGAAAGCCGGAAAGTGTGACCGGCCGATAAACAGCAGGGAGCAGCCCTGTGGCGACGGGACGTGACGTCTCCGTTCCCTCCTTCAGGGAACGAGGGTTACATACGTAACCGAGACGTTCCCTTTCAGTCGGTCACTACGACGTCACGTCGTGACCGACGAATTGGGAATCCCTACCAAAACGCCACTGAGGGCTGACCTCTTCCAGTGTCTGCGTAAAGCCCTCCGGTTCCACTTAAGGATAAGGAGAATTAGGTTTTAAGGCAGAAGGCCGGGCACTAGATGTTCCTTTAACCCCACAGTAGTGCTAGCGACTGGGAAGCGCCCTATCTGAGCGGTATAGGGACGCTGCGGAAGCCACCGCCCCGTTAAGGGCTATTGGTGGGCGAAAGTCAACCGTAGTTGAGGTATAAATGACAGCCGTGGCTGTGTAAGCAAAGCAGTGCTCTGCTGAGGGAAACGTGGGTTAGTAGGATTAACCCCACGGAAAAATACTCACAAAGGAACCCGATGGGACGCAATGTGGATGCCCGAGCCAAACACATAGGTTCGCGAGGATGCAGCTAGTGAGAGGCTGGCAGCGGATGCTCCGCAACATCAGGCTGCCAAGGCAGCGGAGGAGACAAAACAAAGTACTACGCATTTTGTCCTGAAGGCCTTCCATACTGACAGTTATTGTGTAGCGTCAGTCGGAGGCTGCAAGCCGACCTGCGAGCCTGTTCTCTGTGCTTCCCCTAGCGAGGAAAGAACACGAGAGGAGACAGGCTCGACACGAACACTGTAAAATCTAGTGAACGTATTAGGTGTCGCCCAACCAGCAGCTCTGCAGATGTCTGTTAGCGAGGAACCACGAGCGAGTGCCCAAGATGAGGCAACACTCCGTGTGGAGTGCGCTCTCAGATTAAATGGACAAGGAATGCCCTGCAGATTATAAGCAAGGGCGATAGTATCGACTATCCAATGAGACATCCTCTGCTTAGTGACAGCTTTCCCTCTCTGCTGACCACCGTAACAAACAAAGAGCTGATCTGAGGTCCTAAGGCTTTGTGTGCGATCCACGTAGATGCGTAGCGCTCGTACGGGGCATAATAAAGCCATGGTTGGGTCTGCCGCCTCCGCGGGCAAAGCTTGCAAGCTCACCACTTGATCTCTGAAGGGAGTGGTGGGAACTTTGGGCACGTAGCCTGGTCTGGGTCTCAATGTAACACTCGAGACAGCAGGGCCAAACTGAAGGCACGAATCGTCGATAGAGAATGCATGAAGGTCACCTACCCTCTTAACAGAGGCCAATGCGAGTAGGGTCAGAGTTTTCATTGATAAAAACTTCAGACTCGCAGACTGCAAAGGCTCGAACGGGTCTCCCTGCAGGGCTTTCAGCACCATGGACAGGTCCCAAGGAGGAATAGAGGGAGGGCGCGAGGGGTTTAGCCTACGAGCGCCTCTTAAAAACCTAATAACTAAGTCGTGCTGGCCGACTGATCTGCCATTAATAAGTGAGTGATGAGCAGAAATAGCAGCGATATCAACTTTAATGGTGGAGGGTGACAGCCTACCATCTAACCGGCGTTGAAGGTATGAAAGCACAATATTAATGGGGCATTCTCGGGGGTCCTCGCGTTGCGAAGAGCACCAATCGACGAAAAGGTTCCATTTAAGCGCGTAAGCCCGTCTTGTGGACGGAGCTCGAGCCGCGGCGATGGTGTTAGATATCGCTTGCGATAAATCACCTAAACCTTGTGCGCGCTCAACGACCACACGTGGAGATCCCACAGGTCGGGGCGCGGGTGCCATAATGTGCCCCCTCCTTGAGAAAGAAGGTCCTTCCTCAGGGGAATCCGCCAGGGAGGGGCTGTCGCGAGGAGCATTAGTTCTGGAAACCAATTTCTGGTCGTCCAGTAAGGAGCGACCAGTAGAAGGCTCTCCTCGTCCTGCCTGACTTTGCACAGCGTCTGTGCGATTAAACTCACTGGTGGAAACGCGTATTTGCGCATCCCCCGCGGCCAGCTGTGTGTCAGCGCATCCACGCCGAGGCTGCCCTCGGTTAGTGAATAAAACAGGCGACAGTGGGTATCGTCCGGGGACGCAAATAGATCTATCTGCGCACGACCGAACTTCCTCCAAATTAGCTGTACCGTCTGGGGGTGGAGTCGCCATTCTCCGGGGCGCGCCGCTCGGGAAAGCGCGTCTGCCGCTGTATTGAGTGAACCCGGAATGTGAATGGCACGAAGGGACCTCAGATGCTTCTGACTCCAAAGGAGGAGATGACGGGCGAGATGCGACATGTGACGAGAGCGCAAACCGCCTTGACGGTTGATATACGCAACGGTCGCAGTGTTGTCGGTGCGTACTAGTACATCCTTCCCTCGCAGCTCCGTAGCAAAGCGTACGAGTCCCAGATATACAGCCCACAACTCGCGGCAATTGATATGCCAGTGCAGCTGGGGTGCTGTCCACACCCCCGAAGCTGCAAGCCCGTTGTACGTGGCTCCCCACCCCGTGTTGGATGCATCTGTGTGTACAACAGCATGCCAATAAATCTGTCTCATGGAGACCCCTGCTCTCAGAAACGCAGGGTCTAACCACGGGGTGAATGTTAGACGACACGCAGGTGTAATGGTTACACGGTGAATGCCGGCGCGCCACGCTCTCCTCGGGACTCGATCGTGAAGCCAACGCTGAAGCGGTCTCATATGGAGCAGCCCGAGCGGTGTCACGGCCGCGGCTGCTGCCATATTTCCCAGGAGCTTCTGAAATTGTTTCAGAGGGACCGCGTTCTTCCCTCGGAAAGAACCAAGGCAAGTCAGAATTGATTGGACGCGCGCTTCTGTTAAACGTGCCGATAAATCGATCGAGTCCAGTTCCATCCCGAGAAAAGAGATCCTCTGCGTGGGACAAAGTTTGCTCTTTTCCCAGTTGACCCGAAGACCCAGACGGGCGAGATGCCGAAGCGTTAAGTCTCTGTGCTCGCAAAGCGTCCGCCGAGAATGCGCTATTATAAGCCAATCGTCGAGGTAAGCCAAAATGCGAACACCGCTCTCTCTCAGGGGCTTTAACGCCGCTTCCACTACTTTCGTGAATACACGGGGAGAGAGAGACAGCCCGAACGGTAGTACTTTGTATTGGTATGCCCGCCCCTCGAACGCAAAGCGCAGAAACGGTCTGTGGCGAGGGAGAATGGACACATGAAAGTACGCGTCTTTCAGATCTATTGCTGCAAACCAATCCTGGGGCCGTATTGACTGAAATATCAGTTTCGGCGTTATCATTCTGAAGGATCGTCTTTGGAGAGATCGGTTCAGAACGAGCAAATCCAAGATCGGCCGTAACCCACCGCCCTTCTTTGGAACTATGAAATACGGGCTGTAAAACCCTGAGCTCATCTCGGTTGGAGGGACCGGTTCGATCGCGTCCTTCGCCAGGAGGACATCGAGTTCTGCACGCAGTACATGTGCATCGGACGCTTTCACTGTAGTGAAACGAATGCCCGAGAATTTGGGTGTGTGCCGGTTGAATTGAATTTCGTAACCGAGGCGGATAGTGCGTAATACCCATCGGGACGGGCTGGTAAGCTGAAGCCAAGCTTCCAGAGACCGTGCGAGGGGAATTAACAGCACAACCGGAGAGCTCGCGGTGGGGCAGACGAGCGGAACAGGTGAGACTGCCGGTGCGCGCGCCGTAAGAGCGCACGCAGCTACAGTGTGTGTGCGTGTTGTGACACTGACCTGAGACCGCTGAGGGAGCTGGTGGTCCGGTCTCCGCAGTGGAGAGCTCGGACTCCTCAGAACCCCCGCTGGCGATGGAGGAGAGGGAGGATGAGCAGATGAATGCCCGCTCACATCTCTCTCGATCCTCTGGAGACCTGGAGAAGGAATAGGAATGCACTCTTTTTGTGGTTTTGTGGGTGCCGGCTGAGAAGCCGGCGGAACAGAAACAAAACGAAACCAAAGATTTTCCACCCGGCCCTCCTCCGGGGGAAGGAGCGGTGCGTTCACCGTCTCCCGAAGAGTGATCCCATCCGAATCCAGGTCGCCCGTCTCAGGGCCGCTTAGATCCCCGTCTGCGACCACGGGAAGCGGATTGAGCGGGCGGGGCGGGTTCCCCCTCCGTTGTCTGGTTGATTTCCTAGGGGGGGGGGGGCGGAGGCAGCCGCCACAGGGCGCCCTCGGCGAGGAGCAGACTGGGCAGCCGGTGCTGGTGGACGAGAGGCAGGCCTCTTGCGCCGGGGCATGATCTTGGAGATCGCTTCAGTCTGCTTCTGAGCGGCGGTGAATTGCTGCGCAAAAGACTCCACCGACTCGCCGAATAGGCCAGTCTGTGACACTGGAGCGTCCAGGAACTTGTTCTTGTCCGCTTCCGTCATGTCAGCCAGACACAACCATAGGTGGCGTTCTTGGACCACGAGTGTAGACATCGCACGACCAATCGCCTGCGCCGTCACCTTCGTAGCGCGGAGAGCCAAATCAGTGGCAGCCCGCAGCTCCGAGAAGACGGGTGAGTCGTGTCCACCCTCATGCAGATCTCGTAAGGCCTTCGCTTGATGGACCTGCAGCAAAGCCATTGCATGCAGAGCCGAAGCCGCCTCTCCACAAGCCTGATGGGCAGCGCCCGTTAAACCGGACGACTGTCTACAAGCCCGAGAGGGAAGGGTTGGGCGGTCCTTCCAGGAGGCAGCGGTGGCCGGACACAGCTGCATCGCGACGCCCCGCTCCACAGGGGGGATCCCCGTATAACCCTTAGCGGCTCCGTTGGTGAGGGAGGTGAGGGGGGAGGGCTGAATCGGCCGTAACCGGGTAGAATACGGCGACTTCCAAGTCCGTGACAGCTCCTCGTGCACCTCGGGGAAGAAAGGTACTGGTGGAGAGGGCTGTGAAGCCCGGGCAGCTCCGAAGAACCAATCATCCAGGCGGGACGGTTCGGGCTGAGGGGGGTTAACCCACTCCAACCCTACGGTCTCCGCCGCTCGAGAGAGCACAGCCACCATCTCCGGGTCAAACTCCGGCGTCACGACCCGACCAGAGGGAGGAAGAACGTCGGAGTCAGCTTCGGAAAGAGGGGCTCCACCCTCGGGTGTTGCGGTCGAAGCGGGTCCAGAGGGAGGCGCAATGGATTCTACAGCGCTCGTAGAACACGAGGCTGCAGTCTCCATAGGCACCTCTACCGGCTGAGGACGGGAAGGCTGAGAGCCGGAGGACGAATCCCCCGACCGGCTCAGCACAGTTAGACGCAGATCGTCCTTAGAGAGCTTCGCGGCCGCTCCGTGGCGGCGGTCAGAACTCACCGGACGCGGACGCCGTTCCCGTAGAAACGACAACCGCCTGCGTAAATCCAGCAGGGACATCTCCTCGCAATGAGAACATGCACCCCCAGCGAACGCAGCCTCCGCATGCTCGATGCCCAAGCATGAAAGACAGCGCTCGTGACCGTCCTTTGGACCCATGTACTTGCCGCATCCAAGAACACACGGACGAAAAGCCATCCTGAAAAGGACGCTGATCTCCGGATATACGAGAGAGTGGCTGCCTTTAACAAGGCACAAAGCTCTCTGATCACTCTTTTAGGGAAATTCACTCTTAGATGCTCAGTTGATGATGCGCACAGGGATCAGCAACGCACTCACTAATAACTCAAAACAAAAAAGATGCAGAGTAGTGGAAAACTGCGGCGTCCGCTGTGGTACTGCTTGTCCAACCAACTTCAGCAATCGTTTCCCACCAGAGCAGAGAGTAGCTTCTCAGTAGCAGATACTGCCGGCTTTCGAAGCGATAAAAAGCTAATTTCCATATTTGCACCTGTGGCTTATATACGCACCTGGCGGGGCGGCGCCAGCATTATGCAAATATCTCAATGCCAAGTTCATTGGCGTTTTAGTAGTATTCGAAGCAGATTGGTCTCTCTAAGCGAGTTCCCAATTCGTCGGTCACGACGTGACGTCGTAGTGACCGACTGAAAGGGAACACCATAATATTGTTATTAACATATCACTGAGCCCACTTGAGCATAAACACAAGACACTTTATTTAACAACCACACACAGCAACATGTGGTGATAATAAAACCAAAATGTGTGAAAGTATATATGTTTATAAGCTTTATGTTTATATAGTTTTTGGAATATACAAATTTGCAGAAAATTGCCACTCATACTTAAATGCTCACCACAGTTTTAAAAATATAATAAGTTAAAGTTAGTTTTAAAGTAAAAATGCATTAATGTTAACAAAAGATAAGTCTTTATAGACAGAATCTTGTTAAATGCATTAATGATAACAAAAGATAAGTCTTTATAGACAGAATCTTGGTTTTTAATCAGTTATTTATTTTGTAGGCTATTGAAGATATAGTATGCATTGTATTTAGTATTTATGCATACATAAGCATGTAAAACGACCAAGTATGAATGTGCTCAAGACAGACAGGGAACATACCTGTATATAAGATCTTTAGATAATGAGATTATAATGGTGCTATCAGGGGATGATCATTTGAGATGGTCTTGTCGCTCTTTACTTTCTTAGACTTGCACCTTTACCGTTGCGTCTCTTTCTCGTCTTTCTAAACCAACAGATGTATGTACTGTGAGCTAACGTCGCGTCAAACATCGCTCCAGCTGCGCACGCGTCACTGATATAAACGCGAGTAAACTTAAACTTTATAACAACTAACAGCATTATGTGCGGGAACTCCTTTCTTAATTTAGCGGCACAGTTTCTTGTGCACTTTTGGAGAGACTTCTGCATGAGACTCAGACAGCTGCACGAGCACAGAGAGAGCGAACGAGCGAGCGCGCGCACGAAAGAGAGAGAGACCTGCACCTCAGTGCTTATTATGAAATTTCAGAAATTACTCTTTCATTTGTTGGTGGATTATTTCCTGTTTCTCTGTCATACTCAGTCTAACGTGCAGGAATGTCAAGTTGACAACGCGCACTTAATTACATTACGCGGAATAAAAAATATGTTACGTCTGACATTTTATTTCACGTTAAGTTACAACGGACCAATCAGCAGCCATGTAACGTTCAATTAGAGTGATTGACAGAAAACCTGACAAGTTACAAAACAATATGACCTTTTCAGCTCATCATGAACGCAAACTTGGGAGGCCCTTGAACTTGGGAGGCCCCTGGGCTTCAGCCCAGGTAAGCCCGTGCATTAAGGCGGCCTTGCTCAAGACCCAAGATGTCAGCGCCATATCGGGACACTGGTGGCTTCACTTTTCACCAATGGAAGAGAGCGAACAGGCGTCGTCCATCTTTTTTTACAGTCTATGGTTTTCACGAACAAATCGTGATTAAACAAAAACTTTTGTATCAAAATGGCATCTAAATGTACGCAAAAATTAAAGTAAACCTAAAACCACTCGTGTGCAAGAATCATGTACATTTAATCAAATACTAGGCTATAATTATGTTTATAATAATGTTGATGATTATATCTATATAATAATATTTTATGTATTATAAATCATTTTAACATCTTTTTACTGCCAATTCAGTAAATTCCACTTAGGCATCCAAATTCATTGACAGTTCAATTCAAATTCCAACACATGAATTGAAAGGCAGTTCCCTGACAGGAACGTTAAATGTCCCATGAGTCAGCACACTTTTAAGCAGAAACTTTAATAATAATATGCAAATGTACCATCACCCAAGGTCAGAAATAATCATAGTCCTGGCAGTCTCCGGTTCTATGGATTCTTGCACATGCCAAGGTTTTTCTTAGAACTGCTTTTTGATGGAGAACTACACCACGATCTGTAATCTATTGCACAGCCTCATTTCACAGGAATTGTAGTGATTTGGACCTCTGCTGAGCAAAGAAGCACGGCACAATATAAGATAAGCCAAGTTCATAGGAGTGGATGAGAAAAATAGCAGGTCCTCAGTGAAGCAGGCTGGGTCTATTGATTTTTCCAGAGATCTGGGATAAAGGACATTTGTCCCATGCAGTGTATGCCTGATAATTTGGCACACAAAGACGTCCAGCACTGGAAGTTTCTTTTGTATGTATAATCCAACAGTAACAATGCAGGTATTCACTGCTGACCACCAAAATATTTTTCTATAATGTTTGTGCATTGTTTCTAATTCTATAAAACCTTGATTTTCTGCTGAATTGTCTGCTGCCTGTGGCTGTTCTCATAATTTGCATAAATTTTGCATTTAAAAGACTTCTAATAGCTGTGGGCTAAAACAAGGCGAAATTTGGGCTGTCATTAAAAATGTAATAGATGTATTACCATAGCCCTAAAATACATGAAATAAAATAAAATTGTAGTCACTTTTGACTTTGCTTACATAATGGAGTATCATAAATCTCACTAGGTATTTTGTAATAAATGTAACCAAATAAAAAATCATCATATGTGGGGCTACTCATACGTATATCAGGTTTATACTGTATTTAGCCTTGGCGGTGTAATGATGTCTGTTGCTTTCTGGGTTATAGGTCTGCAAAAAATGCAGTAAATCGAATCAGCTGTTTTAATTTTTCTGAGAAAAGAATGGTGCTACAGTATTTCTGCAGTAATTTAGCCACTCTTGACTCCCATCGGCACCATCTACAGGGTCAAGAGCTGCTAAAAGCTATGGAGACTAAACCCAGAGGAAAGCTTTTTCACTGACAGATGCTCAAACATGAGCGTAGATTTATTTTTCCTTAACATCAAACGGGCGACAGATGTTTGCATATTAATCGAGTCAAGAAACAGATCGTTGCCTTCTGAAGCTTGAGAATTGTGCAGCACAGGCCCGAGTTAAAAATGATCTGAAAACCTTTACAGATGGGAAACGTTCTTAGTCTGATCACAGTCATCTGAGTAAAGGTTAGAGATGCGACACATGTAGAGCTGTTCTCTTAGTTTGATGGCTTAAAAATTGGCCTTGTGGTCCTTTTGTTAAAGATGCTGTAGAATGCAAAACTGTATTTACCTTGGCATAGATAATAAAAGTGCTCTGTACATGGTAATAACATATTGTGAATCTCAAACACAATTGTTTCCTTAATCTTATGTATACCTTGTGCATGCAAAAAATTGCTGGAAAACAGGCTAATCTCAACATAACACCGACTGTAACAGTACAGTCGATATGTACGCCCCAACATTAAATGAAGTACCAGAGCCGGCCTTAAGCATCTGGTGGCCCGTTTCAATTACTAATAGGAGGCCCTACCCACATAAAACATAAGCATAATAGAGCAAAAAGCAAGGATTCCTGTTGGTTTGCATCAATGATATATTATTTTATTACGTGCACTTTCAGCTTCACGAACAGGCAGCTCAACAGAAATGATCCAACCTTATTTAATTAAAACTATACAATTACAGTTGCCTCGCCCTTTCATGGACGCTAAATTCTCTGCTTAATTGATTTGCGCAGTATATTTTCAGCTGTCTGGGCTGACTTTAAAAAAAACATCTCAAACATCCCCTCAACTTGAATTATTTAACAAAAGCAAAGAAGAAAAAGTGTCTGACTGACACTGAACCGAACTTATAAATAAGGATGGGCTCCGCGTTTTTTCAGCACCATAGACAGCTCACCTGGAGGCGAGCGTAGATTTCACCTAAACCTTATTAGAAATCCACCCTTCTGTGTTTGAGTGCTGAAAATGCCCTGATAAGTTCATCTTTGTCCAGCGATTGTGTCGCCTCGTGCTCAATTAAAATCTGAACGAGAGCTGACGGCATCTATGTTCAATAGGCTATTATAAAAACAGATTACATACTTTGAAGCGGGAGCAAAACAAAAATAGAAGATTTCCAAGCCACAGTAAAATAATATCACCCCTCATTTATCTAAAGTTCTTGGTCATTATGTTCATTTAATGGAACATTGTGTGGATGTTGCGTTAGAGGAAAATGCCGTCATGCACAAAATATATTAAAGGCAGTCAGTAAATGCTCACAGATGTTATACACATTTTTTAATACAATTAAATACTGCATTAAGGTTAGTATAATCCAATTATATTATTAAAAAAAACACCATTGAAATCAGCCCCTAAAAAACGTATTAAAAACCTAGAATCGCACTTACACAGCCAAGCCTGATAAGAGAGAGAGCATGGTCGAATTCAAAACTGCGTTTTTGCGCCTTGAAGGGCACTTCGGGAAGGGAACGCCGCTTAAACTTTCACTCCAGATCAAATTAAAATGACAATGTTTTCATTGCTCTATTCTCCAAGTGTATTTTAGCGGTCACAGTCACGCAATGAGACACAATTGCGCAACTCTCTGCACAGCTCTGATATTTGAAGAGAATAAATAGGGCATATAGCGATGAGTACTTCCAATTGATATTCTCTCCATTTGTGACAATTTGTCGGAATGAATGCGCACGGACTAACTACGACAGGTAACACAATTAAGAAATGTCGGTTTTCACAAAAAGAAGGCTATTATAAGCTCTCGTCTAGTGATCCCGATGCTAAAGAAGAATTAAACCTCTAGAATTATCCACATGTGCACGTTTTCTGAGAGTTTTTATGAAGCACTGTGATGCTGCTGTAAACGATTCTACATTGATTTATAAAAATGAAAGAATTGACTTTTAAAAATAATTTAAATGACATATAATAAATATTAATGCAGTTCTATATTTTTTTATAAAATACATTCATTTCATATTAATAATCCGATTTCTATAGGCTAAAGCGCGTATGAACGTCCGAGAGAAAATAAAGAGCAGAACTTAATTGATTTAAAATGAAAGATATGTGATTGCTTAACATCCACTGGCACTGACAATGTGAGCTCCCCCGTGCAGGAATCATAGCCCCACGTTCAAACATTCTTGCGCCGGGCTGGGGCCCTCCTTTAGGGCGGGGCCCGTTTCAATTGAAACGGTTGAAACATAGCTAAGGCCGCCTCTGTGAAGTACGATGTTGTTACAATATTAAAAACAAAGTAAATGCTGAGTAAGGGGATGTGCACAACAAAGCTTTTACGCCCACGGCCGGCATATGTTTTCAATTGTTTCCAAAAAACCCAGCTACTATCGCTTTTTTTGCGCTGAAAGCCGACGCCCTGCAGTTTTTCAATTTGCGTGAAAGCTCAGCTCGTCAATGTCAGTTCTTACATGGCCAGCCAATCACAGTGGAGGAGGGGCGGGACAAATATCAGAACAACCAACCAGTGCATCGTACAACGACTGATAAACAAATCAGAAGTATCACAGCAACCAAAGCACTCAGCTGAAAAAACAGCTGGCATTCGGCAGTCTCCAGGTGTTTTCAGCCACGTTTAAAAGCTTTGGTGTGCACACCCCACACACACAACGCTATTTTAAAGACTTGCTCTGACAAACAGCCAATCAGTGCAGAGCTCAACATTATTATTCATGACCCTTTCAAATAAGGTAATAATAAAGCGTTTCATTCTAACTGTGGGTTCACACCAGCCACGTTTGAGGCGTCAAAATCACATCTACCGTGCCTAGTTTGAGTTTATTTGCATCATTCCCGCGTGAAATACTAGTCATCGAGACATTCACACGGAAATTCGCGTCATGGGAGGGGCTCTGCGACTCGTCTCGCTTCCTGTAATCACATCACTACTAGAGCAAGCTCCTGAGTGGTCAACGCGGCTCGTTTTTCCACCAAAATTTTTCAACTCACTCGTTTGCTGCAGAAACGCTCAATTCGCGCAATTTGTGCGAACTAGACGCGCGAATGAGGCGGAATCGTGTCTACCGTGTTGCGCTAAACGCTTCATTCGCGCCACGAGACCTCCAGATGTGCGTCAACGCGTCTTTACATTGACTTAACACTGAAATCACTTGCGTTTGACGCCTCTACCGCGGCCGGTCTGAAAGCAGCATAAGGGCAAATCATAGAGTTGTAAATGGACATATAAAACCGTCTCTGGATCATTTTTGCACTTAATAAAGCCACAAACCTTCTATGTAGATCAGATAACAATTTAACATATTATCTCAATGCATTCTTTGGCACCTTTAATAGAGGAATACTTCAAAAAGCACAGGACTAAATTAGATTGGCATCAAGGGAACTTAACTTTAAGAGAGGTTGTGAATAACATTAAAAGTGATATTTTGCTAATGAAGACAGTGAGCGTTTAAATTCCTCGCACCTTGAGGAAGAAACAATTAGCACTTTACAGGAAGGTGTTAGTGAGTTTAAACCACTTGCCATGAGCGAAATGATTCTTCTCACCCTACAGAACTGCAAAGCTGTAAAAGATCCATCGTCAGGACAATAGAGGGTGTAATGGGCGTATGTGCGCATGTGAATGCTCATGTACCAGGAGGAATATCTCCTATAATCCTAAGAGAATGTGCAAGGTCAGTTCTCCAGAAGAGTGCACTGAATTGTGAAAAAACTCATGTGGGCCTCCAATTTGATATAAATGAGTCTGAATTTTGTGACTTATAGGTCACCAGTTTCTCCTTCAGTGTCGGTTACTGTATTCACAACAAAATTACTCTGTGCAGCCTAACTAATTTAATTATGTTATGTCTGTTTTCTGCGTATTTAATTATTGCACATTCATAATAAATAAATAACTCCATCACAGCCGATATTCATGCAAATTCACATCACTCACTGTAGCCAGCCTCCAAACACCCGAAGCTGGTTTACTGCACTCTCATTTTTATTATTCAGAAAATCTGAATATAGAAGAAACAGCATTGAGAGTGTCCTGTGTGTTGGTAACGCAACGTGATATTTTTTAATGTGTGTCTCTATGTGAATTTAACATTGGACTGTGATTGCCTATAGTGCCCATTTGTTTTTCTATTTATGAATAATTCATAAATTCATTCTGCTTTATTCTGCCTATCCTATATGTGACCTGAAGAGCAATGCAGCCATCAGTGAGTTTAATCACTTTTAGAAAAAAGGCCCATGCTTCAGTGTGCTGTTGTGTTGTTGAATGGCTTTTCAACAGTTGATTTCTGATTGTCTTCACTGCCAAATCAAGCTCTCTTCAAAAAATACTCATTTACAAGATGTAACATCCTTTACATATTTATCATGACTGCTCATACTGTAAAAACACGCATAAAAAATAGGCAGATTGTGAATAATGTTACATAGTGGTTGTTTGAAATGATTGCCCATTTATGGCACGGCAACATCTGGAATTTAGTTTTGCATGCTGTACCATATTGCTGTCAGACAGCATTGTTTGTTTGTTTGTTTATTTATTTACGCCATTCAAGCATTTATTCATGAATATCCGCTGACGTCACTCACATCTCAAACTTGTCTTCCTCCCTGCTTGTCAGTAGCCTACTGGTACTAGTTAGGTACTCAAGACGGCAGCAGGCATCTGGGATGACATAAAAGGTCACATGACTGATATTCATGAATAGACGGTTTCATCAGACACATGTGCTCATCAAAAATAACAAATGTTTTGGTTTCCTAAAGACGAGGGGAGACGACGATTATGGATCACCACTGTGAAGGGAGGTTTGCAGCCAATCTGTAGTTAACACTGTATCAATTATATAGAACAAATTTTACGCTTTAGCTATGATTCAAACTATGGTAATCGACTAGTTACCATTTGTTTATGTTCTTACTGCTGAAACCATCTTTATTCATGAGAAGGATCAATTTATTCAGGGGGGTTTAAAAGATCCCAGAAGATCCAAGGGTTCCCCAGAAAAGTTTTGAGGAAAAAGACAAAGTAATTGAATTGTAAAAGTTTACATTATGTAGCCAATTATTTAAGTTTGGAAACGTGTTGTTTTGATATCACAATTACTATTTATAAAACATACTTTAAATGTAAACAAACATAATAAACATGTATTAAATATCACTTATATACAGTATAAATGTAAATATATTTTTGGAAGGAGGTCCCTCGCAAAAGGTTCATCATATGTGGGGGCTCTTACCATCATAAAGTTTGAAAAACCCACACAGCATATGGGTCAGTCAGGGAAGACCAATTAACCCAACCTGTTTTTTTTTTGTACTTTGGGAGGAGACAGGAGTACTGGGAGTAAACCCAGGTTGACACAGGAGTACCCACACACAGGACCTCCTGAACTCAACCGAGGCTCGAACCAGGAGCTGTCTTGTCTTGAGGCAACAGTGATGGCCATTGTGCCACCCATCAGATAGCATTGAAGAGTTGTAGCTGAATCTATTTATAAAATGATGTACCATGGATTTATTGAATATTTTTTGGCTTATTAATGACTTTTATTGACAGTAATAATGTAGAAATGACTGGGGTGGATGGAAAAAAGGGAGATTACATCAGCAAATGCCTGTTGAAGCACCATAAAAAAGATGGAAACTTTTCAAGGGTATTTTTTGTCTGAGCTACAAAACTAATACCCAAATAATATTAACATTATCATTTATTATACTCTAAGTGTAGTAATCCATTTCAATATTGTTTACCTGGCAAGTTTAATCAACTGGGTTCCAGCAGGTATCTTTCCTTAACTGTACCGTAGACATGGTTGCTTCGAACGAATAAATACTTTGACTAGACAAGCATCTGCCGTTTTCAAAGACTTTTAAAAATTGCCTACTCTAATCTCGATAACACTAAAGCAAAAAAACTCATTTATTTGCTCCCCATGCTGCCGTTGTGGGCTATTAGCTTTGAGTGTTCACAGACACGTGACAGAGACAAATATGGAGAAGTAATGCACACATTAAATTCTGTTTTCTGCAAACATGCAATGTTAACTGGCTGCTGGATGATTCAATAAACTCATTCCCACCATACTATGAAAAAACAGCGAGCAGACCGCTTCCACAGATTAAGAGTGACTGCTTGAATTCAGTGAGCGGCAGAAAAATAGAGTGAGCAAGAAAAAAAGAGGCGAATAATAAAAATGCCAAGAGGAATGAGCCAAGGTCCCCTGTGCCAGCTGTCCAGACCCCCTTGTGTGCTCGAGGGAGCTTGTTTCCTCGCCTCGGAAGGTGGCAGCCTGGATGTAATTGCTGTTTAAATGTCTGGGCACGTTCAGTCTCTCAAGGCACCGATCTCACATTCCTGTCCCTCTGGCTAGTAAAAAAATGGGCGTGTCTTGAACCCTTTTGGGAAATGGAGGGACAGAGGATCGTGAGTGGAAAGGTTACTGTACCTCGTTGTTCGGGGAGGGGCCATCCCTGGAAAAGACCTTTATAGGGTTTTGAAACCGAAAGCGTGAGAAAGGGCCGCCAAACGGCCAAAGGAACATTGTCGCTGTGGAGATGAAAAGACTTGCGAGAGAATGAGTCTTCTTTGCCATCAGGAATTTAGAGGGGAGGAATAGTGAGCAAAGGGGGCCATGGAGGAGGTGCCTGCTAAAGCGGTGGGTTACATGTAGATATCATGGCCGGCAACAAGTCAAAAAGCAGATAACAAGCAGTTACTTGATTTCACAAACTACAAAGTTTTTCCCACAGTCCTTTCAAAACATTTTCTGCAACAGCTTTTAATAGCAGTATGGTGAGAATATCAATTTAGCAAACGGCGCTCGCCTGAAAAATTACACTTGTCAAGAAGACAGGGAATCCCTCTGAGCAAAAACTGTTATTATCCTGCATCTGTGGTGTTTAGTAGATGCTCTTAAGAGCTGTTGTGCGCTTCCTCGGCTCAACTCCTACTCTTTGTATGCCGTACAGCTCTGGGACTTTCTGTAAGCTGTCTATGAACTCTGGGTTTAGCACTTGGAGAGGAAAAGACAACACAGTGGGAGTCGAACTATAAGCTTCAGTGGTATTGACATATTTTAAAAGTTTCTTTTAGATCTTTGGAGGCCCTGTGAAACCTTTGCCACTGTCGTGGTTATAGCAGCAGGGTGGAAGTGGTAAACAGTGACAAAGATACAGTAAGATGTTACTCATTAAAAGGAATAGCATGTACCCATGGCCAGACTTACCATTGGGCTTGAGCCCAGGGGCCCCGGCCAATAGGGGCCTCCGTGCTTGCTTGCTTGCGTTCGTTTGATTTGTTCAGTCGTTTTCATTGTTTGGTGCTGCATTTAATTCGTTAATATATATGTCAGTCATCTTGGTGCAGAATAGGACGCGCTGAGTTTACTGCTTTTGAAAACCATAGATGCTAGTATAATAGCGAATACGCGAAATGGGAGTCATGAATGAGCTTTACAGATAATGAGAAAGAGCAATGTGAAAATGAAGCGCTCAGTATGAAAAAGATTACTAGAGTAGGCTATGGTCTTGTAACTCTGTTTTTTCTTGTTTGTTTGTAATCTAACGTGATACGCCGTTATACGCAATTTACCCACTAATGGTCAAGGATTTACGTATACCCATTTAAAAAAGCGTGAAAATACTTAACAGTGTGTGACAAACCTTTGACACTTTCATTCATAAATTGACATCTGAATCACTCACCATTCGCATGCTCCACTTGCTACTTTGGTGGGTTTAACCTCATATACAGTCGGCTATTTGGTGCATTTGACTTCATGCGGCACTGCGCGAACCGATCATCATATGAAACAAATTATCACGGCGCAAAAGTGACTGTAAAGCAGACGGGTGTATTCATGTTGTTCAACAAAAGCCAAAAGAATAACATCAGAGTACCGCGAGAGCGATTCGAGAAATCACACAGAGAAGTCTGCTTTCTATTTGCTCTCGCGGTACTTTGACATCACCAAGCGGTCTGCGTAGCGCCAAATGAAATCCAATCTGCTCGCAGTCTGCAGCTCACACGACACTAACCAAACAGTCCCTGTGGAGAAAAAAACGAGTGAAGCAAAGCTACGAAACATAACAAAATCCGGAGAGTTAACAACGCACATGATTATATAAATCAACATTTAAATCATCAGTCCAGTTTATGACTTCATCTGGAGGTGAGGATTCACTAAATTATGGCCATGTTGATGTCCTGATGGTTTTTGATATAATCCACTAGCTAGCCTAACTTTCATGTAGTTTCTCTTTCAGCATGTTTGCTAACAGAATCACAGTTTAAACTTCTGAAAAGTGTTCATTTTTATATCTACGTTCAAGGTTTTAATGTATTACGTTCATATCAGACGCAAAATTAATTAATGATCATCTTCTCCACTTTGGTTTTTGGTGTCTAATATTACATGATGGTCTTGTCATAATTATTAAATTACATCCTAAAATCTTTTGTTTTTCATTGTTAAACACTGCACCACTTAGGCTTTATGCACAAAATACACTTGTTGATTATGTTTATAACATTATATGGTGTGTAATAAGGTGAATGTTTATCAAGACATATTCTTTTCTTAAGCTAAGTCTTACACAATGATTTTAAATGTTGTTATGGGGTATTTTTTTAATGTGCATGATTAATTTGGATTTGTGACATCCCTAAAAATACATGATTTAATTTTATACTGGGCTTATGTTCTGCTATAGAGACATAGGGGCAGTTTCCTAGACAGGTCTTATCCTAGTCCCATACTAAACCTCATGTTTGACGCACACCAGTAATGTTTTTTGTAAGGTTTGATTGTAAAAACTACTTGAATGCCCTAATATAACCTAGCAATAGGCCTAGTGCTGGATTAATCTAAACCCTTTCAGGAAACTTCCCTACAATATAGTTCTATGGTATATTTTTTATTTTAGGTTGTTTACTGTATGTGTGCACTCTCAGAAGATAATTTACACAAGCTGTCACTGGGGTGGTACCCTTTCAAGTAGTACACCTTTGTACCTAAAGAGTGCATATAATGGGTACAAATGTACCTATATCTGTACCTTAATGGTCAATATTAGGAACCATTTAAAGGGTACGGTCCCAGTGACAGCTTTTGTTCTGATAGTGTAGGGCCCAAAATTTATTCAAGCCCAGGGGCCTCCACCCTGTTAAGTCCTGTCCTGCATGTACCTAAATGTATTCCATTAAAAAAGTTATTTTGAGGTAAATATATATGAAGAGTTTTGTTCTAAAACATTTTAAAAAATGAGTTACCACCAAAATCAGTATTTTATCAGGTCAGTATTAAAAAGTAAATACTTCACTCTAAAAAAACAAACGGTGCTATATAGCACCAAAACTGTTGATTTGAATCGTAACCATAGAAGAACCGTTTTTAGTGCCATATAGCACCGGTGAAGCACCGGTGAAGCACCTGTGTAGAACCATATAGGGGGCATATAGCACCACTATAGCACCACATTTGGTTCTACATAGCACTATATGGTTCTACACAGGTGCTTCACCGGTGCTATATGGCACTAAAAACGGTTCTTCTATGATTACGAGCAAAGAACCACTTTTGGTGCTATATAGCACCGTTTGTTTTTAGAGTGTTAATATTACGCAAAATCCAATATTCGCCGAGTTGTTCTGTCATATTTTCTCCCTTTTTTCCCAAAACGCGATAAACTGCAGTCCTCCTTTTCTGCAGAATGCAATAAATCCGCTCAACAAATCACAGCGCATGCACCATTCCACGCATTGTAAACAATAATGGCGGTGCGTTGAATACACACAAAATTCTAGTCTTCATCATCTACTTTGAACTTCGTGATCAACAAACAAACAAAAACAAAATAATACCTTTGATGGCATTGATAAATCTGTGGTGGTTTTCTGTGGCGAGAAAGAAACTTAAGCCATCAAAATCTAATAATTTATGCGAGAAGCACTCTGGAGACTGAGCTGTTGCTTGTTCTCCCGACAGCATAAAGCTTCTGTCATGCTATAACATTGATCCCAGGGGATCTTATGAAAAACTTTCCATTATTTTACTCGAAGTAAACAAAAATCAAGCAGGACAAAAACATTTTACAACTGATCGCTGTCAAAAAAGTTCCGCGACGACGTCACATGGATAACAGCAGCAATGACAGTGCTCTTAATATGACAAAAGTAAGTGTTTTGACTAATGCCATTAATGTTTATTCTTTGTATATCAGTGTATATCACTAGTCAACTAATATTAATATAACATGGTAAAGATGAATGCACATTTATATATTGATTCAATAGATTTATAGCATTTTGAAAAAAAAATCATGTCATGGATTTATTGCATTTTGTGGAAAAAATAATCAGTTTCTTTAATAAACTTTTGAAAATCAAATTATGTCTTTGAATTTTTAATGTAATTATAATCTTAAGATTCTATGTGAAAGTTTGTAACAGAATATAGTGGTTTTCATCTTGTCACTTTCTTGGCATAGAAAACAGGTTTATACCGAAATTAGTCAAAATGGATTTATTGCATTTTTGAACCAAACTCTTTGTATGTAAACCAAGGGTATATGTTTACATACCACTAATACAGTTTTACAAATAAACAAATACATAAAACATAAACATATGGATCTGCAAAAACGACTAATACTGCTGTATTATCCATGTCAGGCCAGTAGTTGGCGATGTCACGTGAGGTCTGACCACATAAATGTAATAAGCTTGGGCATCAATTGTCACAAATTTGTGTTTTTGTGATTATAGGTATCAAATAGCTTTCAAAAGTTTAGATTTTAGGTCAACCAAAATGAAAAGCCAAAGTGCATAAACACTTATTACTATAAGGTAACTATGCTGTTTTGTTCAGCATTAACCATATTTAACAACACAACTGTCATAATGTTGGCTGAATGTTAGTGACTGTGCACATGTCTTCTGGAGTAAACCCACAAAACTGCTCTGAATTTGGAGTACATAAGCACTTGGCCCCGCCCATTGTAACGACATGGCAACGCTGGGCAATGCATTTAATAAAGCTATAAAGAATGCTACGTGTTATGGCGTGGCAGGCAGACCAACTAAATCTTTCTCAAATATATTCAAATGGCTCCCATCTCTCCTCCCTGACAATATCATTATGTGCAGTCATTGTATTTTATGATTGGAATAACAACTCTCTGGATAGGGAAAATATAACAATGGACAGCGAAGCCAATTACCATAGCCTGGCACCTAGTTTCGTCCCCTAATTTATTGTAGGAGTGTTAGGTCCCTCTGTGTATGTGTGTAAGCTATAAAGGCGATGTTTGATTTATTAAACATCTCTCTGGTCACATTATAAAACTCAATGCTTTCATTTTTCATGTATATATATTCTTTTTTCTGCCCTCTCTTCTGAGCTGAGTGTTCATGCTTAATGCGGCATTACTGCAGAAATGGAATAAAGAAACAGCTTAATCCTGCAGTCACATATACGAGGTGCCTGTACTGTGAAGTGACTCGCAGACGTGTCCTGCTGCTCTTCAGACAGTTGATAGAAAGAGCATCTCCTCTCGCTTGTAAGGCTGAATGTTTATGTAAATTAGATGAGAAAGTAATGAGTTTTCAGTGAGTACCACTGAATCTTGCAGTTTTATAATAATTTAATAATAGCTATATAATTACGTTTTCACAAAGACATAAACGTATACAGAATTTTAAAAAATAATTAAATAGTCAGTATAACAATATTTACACTGGCGGTCAAATGTTTAAAAAATACATTTATTTTAAACAGTTCTGTACACAAATATAAGTGGCGCAACATTTTACTTTTTAAATGTAAAAAAATCATTATAAGAATATTTACACTATAGCAGTCAAATGTTTAAAAAATACATATTTATTTATTTATTTTAAACAGTTCTGTACACAAAATATAATTGTTGCAACATTTTACTTTCTTTAATTACAAAACTTCTACATTTAAAAAAATTAATTAGTCAGTATAAGAATATTTACACTAGCGGTCAAATGTTTTTTAAAAAATACATATTTTTTATTTATTTTAAACAGTTCTGTACACAAAATATAATTTTTGCAATATTTTACTTTCTTTAATTACAAATCTAAAATGTATTTAAAAATGGTCTGATTTGTTTTAAAATCAGCAAATAAATGCCAAGATGGGAACATTTTCAATACTGTTTAAAAAGTTTGACAAAATGCTGACAATACATTTTTGCAAATTCTAGGCAAATTGTGGCTACCAAAGATGTTAAAAGATGTAGATGCCATGGTTTAATTTGTCTTAATCTATAGCAGTGGTCTTCAACCTTTTTGTGAGCAAGGGCTACCACAATGGATAAAACAATCTGGAGGGCTACTTTTTTGTTAGTCTACTCAAAACTTTTTTGTTTTACTTGTTGATTTAATTTTATTTTACTTGTTGATATGTTTTATCATTGTTTAAAATGTTAACATGCATTAAAAAGAAGCCAAGCTAATATAAAAATATGTAATACATAAATATTAAAATTGAGGCTATTAATAGAATGATCTTTAGCGGGCCACTCACAGACTCCTTGTGGGCAACCTGTTGGACACCATTGATCTATAGTGTTAATGATATTACTATTAATCTAAAATGTGAAAAAATGTGATAATGAGCAAGTGACTTTTCTTTAATCAATAATGTTTTGTAAATGTCAATTTACTAACCATCATTGGCTGCATAGAGACTTTAAAGCACAAGCGTGCACACATGGGATCATATATGACTTCTGATCTCTGCGCTTCTGGGCAGCAATTAAAATTTGACCTTACATTATGGTTCATGCCTACATCAGCATGATGTACAGAATGGGCTTGTGAGATTTAGCCACTCTATACATAGATAAGCACTCTCCCATGCATTAGTCAGTGCGAGAACATTAACCCCAGCTCCCCGTATAGAGGAACCCCCACTGTAGATGTAAAAGAGGAGGAACTATGTCTCCTCCTGTGTTATATTTCAAGTGACTCTGAAGAATTTGACCTATGTATTTACATTAGCATTAGAGAAAGTGATGTCTTCCATTAATCAGCAGTGCTTTCTCCATAAGACATCATCTAAATTATCACACAATGGTGCTTTGACAACCGTACTTAGTGGAATGCGGCAATAATTGAGTACATAACAACAATGCACTGAAATGAGAATAATTCAATCTGACAGCATTACAATGGCTCATACGGAGCAATGCATGTATAGCTCTTTTCCATAGTCTGCATGAGATCTGTTGTTCTTCAGAATTATGGCATGTATTTCACTCAGATGAAATTGTGTCATGTTTATGTCTACTGTATTTTGGACTCCATATTACAAAAGCCCTTTGACTAAAAGCAACAAAGCATTGTTCTGCTCTCAGTCTTGAAGGTCTGCTGTGACTTCCGCCACTACTACACACTTTGTCGAAACTGAGTTAAAGGGACACTCTGCTTTAAAAAAAAAATAGACTCATTTTCCAGCTCCACTAGAGTTAAACGTTTGATTTTTACCGTTTTGGAATCCATTCAGCTGATCTCCGGGTCTGGCGGTATCACTTTTAGCATAGCTTAGCATAATCCATTGAATCTGATTAGACCATTAGCATTGTGATAAAAAAAAACAAAGAGTTTCGATATTTTTCCTATTTAAAACTTGACTGTTCTCTTCTGTAGTTACATTGTTTACTGAGAGAGATGGAAAATCAAAAGTTGCAATTTTCTAGGCCAATATGGCTAGGAACTATACTCTCATGCTGGCGTAATAATCAAGGACTTTGCTCCCATAACATGGCTGCAGCAGGCGCAATAATATTACGCAGCACCTGAAAATAGTCCCCTGCTATTGAAAGTAACCAAGGGGAACTTTTTTCGGGCAGTGCGTAATATCACTATGCCTGCTGCAGTCATGTTTCAGCAGCAAAGTCCTTGATTATTACTCCAGAATGAAAGTATAGTTCCTTGCCATATCGGCCTAGAAAATCGCAACTTTTGATTTTCCGTCTGTCTCAGTACACGATGTAACTACAGAAGAGTCAAGTTTTAAATAGGAAAAATATCGAAACTCTTTGGTTATTTTTTAAGCACAATGCTAATGGTCTAATCAGATTCAATGGATTGTGCTAAGCTATGCTAAAATTGGTACCGCCAGACCTGGAGATCAGCTGAATGGATTCCAAAATGGTAAAAATCTGGAAAATGATAATATTTTCAAAAAATGTAGAGTGTCCCTTTAAGACCAAAGTCAATTCTTAAAAACTATGATCTGTCTTGTGACAGATGGGTTTGACTCAGCTATGCTTAACTCAGCTATGCTTAAAATCAAAGAAAACAGAGTGTGACGATTGCAGTAACTACAAAATCCACAAAAACCAATTTACTCTGAAGCCATTTTTCTGAGTGTCAGCGTTGGCGTTGTTCTAACTTTTTACCTTTGTAGGGCAGAGTTCATCTACATCTAAGCGGTGAACCTTTTGCCAACGTAAATTGCATTACATACGCATGGATTTGCAGCAGCCGCTCCGAAACCTTTATGTAAGTACTTTAAAAACACTACTGTAATTATAGGACCAAACCATTATATTTGGCAGTCAATTTAAGACGGTTGAAAATTTCTCCACACCGGCCACATCCTCAACCAATCTTTACTTTGGCAGGCTGTTTTATAGGCTCTCCACTGTAAGAAGCAGTGACACAGCGCAAGAGAGGCCCAACACTGAGGTGCTTTATATGAATAGGGCTTTGATCCGAGTCATATTGCAGAGATTACGGATTAAACTGCGAACAATAGGGTCTTTCATGAATGGAGATGCACATATTGTGCGAACAGACAGCCAATCACTCTGCCAATTACATCTTAGATAGAAAAACAAGCATGTGGTTTTCTTTCCTCGCCCAATGTGCACTGGCACGGAGCGCATTGTCACATTAGAGTCAAATCTTGAGCGGTAATTCATGGGAATTTTCTCACAGTCTCCATCACGCTAGATGTCCTGATTTCTTCTGATCCTGTCAAGGAGTATAAGGGCTCCGGGCAGCTAGAAGATCAAGAGAGAGGGTAACATATACTGGCAAAGCCTATCGTTTAGTTGTTAAAGGTTTGGAAGTGAAGTAAAAACACCTTCTTTTTCGGGGGTATTAAATAATCCTAACGGGTTCCGCTGTGTTATTTTTCTCTAACACAACACACTTTAGGTGTCAGGATCTTTCTTAATGAGAGGGCAGGGAATTTGTGTTATTCATGGAAGAAGTATTAGACTTGATAAATTAGAGCAACATTAAGTTCAATGTTTCATTAGAATGCCTCCGATTATACTGGAGAAAAGCAATTGATTTCTGAACATGATGTTAATCATTTTTTACTTATTTTGGTATTTTTGTTCACATGCATCGCATGCCCCATGCTCACCCAATTTTACTGTAATAATAGCCTGAAGAACAACCATTGTTCATCTTTGAATATATTCTCTGTTTGCACTAAAATGCTATACGGGAGGTATGAATGAAGTTGTGCATGCCAAATAGCCTGTTTTAACGTTAATCGCATGTCTTTGCTACATAAAATGGCATGAGAATGTGTACGATGTTAATTGTTCTATATATAGGAAACTTTTTATTGTGATCGGTAAGGTATGCCGGTATTTCCAAAAGAAGTGAACAAGGTGCTGAAAGCATTCTTTAGAAATGTTGGCCCATATTGATAGGATAGGATCTTGCAGTTGTTGGAGATTTGTGGGATGCACATCCAGGGCACGAAGCTCCCCACCACATCCCAAAGATGCTCTATTGGGTTGGGATCTGGTGTCATGTTCAAGAAACCAATTTGAAATTATTTGAGCTTTGTGAAATGGTGCATTATCCTGCTGAAAGTAGCCATCAGAGGATGGGTACATGGTGGTCATAATTGGATGGACATGGTCAGAAACAATGCTCAGGTAGGCCGTGGCATTTAAATGTTGCCCAATTGGCACTAAGGGGCCTAAAGTGTGCCACCACAATGGTAACAAGGCATGATGGATCCATGTTCTCATTCTGTTTACGACAGATTCTGACTCTACCATCTGAATGTCTCAGCAGAAATCGAGTCTCATCAGACCAGGCAACATTTTTCCAGTCTTCAACTGTCCAATTTTGGTGAGCTTGTTCAAATTTTAGCCTCTTTTTCCTATTTGTAGTGGAGATGAGTGGTACCTGGTGGGGTCTTCTGCTGTTGTAGTCCATCCGCCTCAAGGTTGTGCGTGTTGTGGCTTCACAAATGCTTTGCTTCATACCTCGGTTGTAATGAGTGGTTATTTCAGTCAAAGTTACTCTTCTATCAGTTTGAATCAGTCGGCCCATTCTCCTCTGACCTCTAGCATCAACAAGGCATCTTCACCCACAGGACTTCCACATTCTGGATGTTTTTCCCTTTCACATCATTCTTTGTAAACTCTAGAAATCGTTGTGCGTGAAAATCCCAGTAAATGAGCAGATTGTGAAATACTCAGATTGGCCCGTCTGGCACCAACAATCATGTCTTGCTCAAAATTGCTTTCCCATTCTGACATTCAGTTTGGAGTTCAGGAGATTGTCTTACAGGACCACACCCCTAAATGCATTGAAGAAACTGCCATGTGATTGGTTGATTAGATAATTGCATTAATGAGAAATTGAACAGGTGTTTCAAATAATCCTTTAGGTGATTATATATATTTATATATACCCATGTCCTTTTTTGCGCTGCAAACGCAATGCTTAACCACTGAGCTATACAGAAACATATTTATAGCCCTGTTTCCCTCCAAGGGCAGGTACATGTGTGAAACTGACCTCATATTCTTAACAGCAGGGTTTAGTAAGACTAGTCTGACTCAACAGAAGTCTGTTCTGCAAAAAGAAAGAAACACGTGTGCTGTGTATATACTGGCCCTGTTTTTACGGGTGCCAGGTTCTGCTCAAACCCACTTTCATCTAAGGATTTGCATAAGAAGGGCTGGATGCTCGCAGATTTTAAACCCCTCTGTCATTTGCTCTGTGCCTGCCATGTTTGCATGTGTTGATGTCGGACATCACTGATGTTGGTTTTTTTTTGCTTGACACCGTGAGTTAGGCACTGAGAATAGCCTGTGGTAAAGGCAGTTTGTCCCCATTATCATTACTGTGCATGTGCTGTTTTCAGGTGAAATTCAGCTGGTAATCAGGCAGGTGTGCTTCAAGCAGCAATTGCTCTCTGCTGATATTCAGCATTATCTAACAGAGCCTGAGGGCCGGTGCAAACATCTTGCATGTTAAAGTGAGCTTTCTGGTGTGTTTAAAATTCTGTTCAGATGTTGGTTTTAGAGAAGAGAAAGCTCTTGAACTTTTGTGTGTCATTTAATTCAAAGAAAAGCTTTTTCTGGGACACTGAGACTAGATTTTTACTAATTGTGACACACGTTTCGTATGGGGCTAAGCTCAGATTGTACTGTATAAATAAGAACCACATTTTGTTCACTAGCGAATTGGAGGTTAAAAAATGTCTGTCCTATATTTATTAGAAAAAGCTCTAGGCTACAAGTCTCCTTCATTATAATCCACACTGGATGAAGAGATGGGCTTCTCACTAAGTGAATATAATAGATCTTTGTCATTTTCACTCACAGCATCATCATCTCATCATCGAGACCTATTTGTGGGCTCATTAATTACACTCATTCACACCCTGTTACACCTACATCGGAATGAGAACCTTCATTTCTTTCTACAGTGTTCAGGAACTGTGGCCTACATTAGGATGTAGTCACAGTCACTTTAGCTCTAAAGGCTTTTTGACATATGATGTAGTATCTAACATCAGCCAGATGACATTACAACATCTACTTTGCAACTTGTCAGTGTATAACAATGTTTTGCATTTTGTTACTGGGCCTTTGCATTATATGTTAATATTAATCTATTTTTTTATTGATGTTGATTTTAATGACAAAAACAAAACCTATTTTAAATGTGTACCGTTCCTCAGAATATATAAATCTGGATCTGACCCAGCAAACAATAGCTGTCATTTCACTGTCTGGTTATTGTCATGAAATTGAAATAAAAAACGCAAATCTCCTCCCCTCCTCGAAATGATCTCTCTAGGGGTTGTGTACACCAAAACTTTTACGCTCGCGGCCGGCGCATGTTTTCAATTGTTTGCAATGGAAGCTCTGCGTTTTTCAAATAAGCCAGCAGCTAGCAGTTTTCTTCCGCGCTGAAAACCGGCGCACGGCGGTTTTTCTGCGCTGAGCACCGAGAGTTGAAAAATGTTCAACTTTAGATAAAAAGCTTCGCTCGTCAATGTCAGTTCTCACGCGGCCGTCCAATCACAGTGGAGGAGGGGCGGGACAAGTATCACAGCAACCAACTGTCTCGCAGCTGACGCATCAAAGCTACCAAAGCGCTTAGCTGAAGAAAGCTGGCACTCAGCTGAAAAACAGCTGGCATTCGGCTTTGTCCAGGCGTTTTCAGACGCGTTTAAAAGTTTTGGTGTGTCCCTTACAGTCATGGGGTACAGCAGGTGTGTGGGCCCTGAGAAAAGATAGCAGCGATTAACAAATAGCAACATGACCCAACTTCCAAAGATTCTGGCCTACCTTTATTAATTTCAGAAGCCATTTCACTCGGATATACATCACCACGGGGAAAATAAGACAATTGCTACTACGACTTTATTGTGATTTTAACTATAGACCTCATATAGGCTGCTATGTAACCCACTTTTAGCCAAAATAACCTTGAATTTGGTTACATGTCATTTTTGCAGAAATAACTTGCGAGATGAATAATATTCCATCATATAAGCAAGGTCAACAGTGATTACAAGGTGTTTGGTTTTGTTTATTTATTTATTTTATTAATTTTTTGGGGGGATATGGATATACATCTTTTAAAGGAGACACTCCACTTTAAAAAAAAAAAAAAAGCTAATTTTCCAGTTAGCCTAGAGTCAAACATTTGATTGTTACCATTTGGGAATCCATTCAGCCGATCTCCGGGTCTGGCGCTACCACTTTTAGCATAGCTTAGCATAATCATTAAATCTGATTAGACCATTAGCATCACACAAAAAAATGTAGTTACATTGTGTACTAAGGCCGACGAAAAATTAAAAGTTGTGATTCTCTTAAAGTATACTCATTCCGGCTTAATAATCAAGGACTTTGCTGCCGTACCATGGCTGCAGCTGGCACAATGATATTACGCAGTGCCGGAAAATAGTCCCCTGCTATTGAAAGTTACCAAGGGCCTATTTTTGGGTGCTTAGTACACAATGTAACTACAGAAAAGTCAAGTTTAAAAAAAGAAAAATATCAAAACTCTTTGGTCATTTTTGAGTCAAATGCTAATGGTCTAATCGGATTCAATGGATTATGCTAAGCTATGCTAAAAGTGGTACCGCCAGACCTGGAGATCGGCTGAATGGATTCTAAAATGGTAAAAATCTAATGTTTCACTCTAGAAGAGCGGGGAAATGGCCATATTTTCAAAGAAAGTGGAGTGTCCCTTCACTGACAGCCCAAATTTTGCCTTGTTTTAGCCTAGACATGTGAGCTGTGTTTGGACGGCTATTAGACGTCTTTAAAATGCAAAATTGCTTGTGGGGAAAGCAAACACATTTCAAGAACCAGATTTATAATATTCATTAAAATAGCTCTGTTCTTTATGCTGTTCCTGAATATAGGCAGTTTCAGCAGTAACAACTTAAACAAACCACTTTTATGGAAAAAATGTAACTTCCAGCAAACTTCCAATAAACTTGATTTCAAAGAAGCAATAGAGTCCTTTTAGAATAGTTTATTTCTGATAACAAGCAAAATAAGAAGATTGCCTTAGTTCAAATTATAGCTAAAGCGTATCAAAAACTACAGAGAGCTTCTGTTTCTGTGTAAAATTAATGTATACACTGTTAACTACAGATCGGCTGCCTATCCTTCCTTCACATAACGTTGATCCATGATCGCCATCTCCCCTTGTCTTTAGAATACCAAAACATTAGTTATTTCCGCTGAGGTATTTGTTCCAGAGTTCAGTTTAGCCACTACCCAGACTCGTAATTGCAACAAAGTGTGTGCGTCTGATGAAACCGTCTATATTTTATCCTAATTATCCCAATATAATTTCTGTTGGCCTATAGTCTATAGAGCTTGCATCCAGTTAAGAACCTCCAGACCAGCCATCCTCCAGACAACCTGCATCTGCTCTTGACAAGACTCTGTTAGACCAGACTGTGATTCATTTCTCCTCTTCTCAGATTGAGATATATAACTCAGTCGTCTGGCCTCGACTGAAGCCTGACATGTTGCAGGGTCTCAGGTGTCATCGGCCATTTCCTGCTGAAGGTCCCCGGAACGAGATTAAATCCATTTATCTGTTTTCAGATTGCAGTAAACCCATTTCCGCTGTCATTTACTCTGCTCATGTCATCCTCCTGCGCCCTGTTAGGTTTTGGGAACAATCGTGATTATCTGTCCTGTGCATCAGAATGTGCCTGTTGTTTAATATACTGGAGCGCCTCGCTGATATACTGCAGGTCTCTGTAAGTCATAGCACAGAGAATCTCTATTAGTCAGCAAGCTATTTAGAAACCAGGCTTCCTAAAACATCTTTGAACCAAAGACTGCTTTTGTAAATCAACAACAACAGCTTTTGTATATATTCGAATACGAAACCTCCAATCTGTTTCTGTAATCTACATTTGCATTATATTTACATTTACGCATTTGGCAGATGCTTTTTTATCCAAAGTGCATTAAAACAATACATTTTTTTAGTATTTGTATTCTATGGCAATCAAACTGTTTGATTCTGTTTCTCCACTGTTGTTTAATGGTGTTTTAAAAAGGTTTCATACTTTAAGTGTTGTGTTAAGGTACAAATTATAGTTAAAGTTTAATGCAAAGTTAAAAATAGCTACTACATTAATGTTGTCAGCTAAAACATAAAGTCGACAAATGTGTGTCTACCTTTAGAATGGAATTTGATAAAGTGACAATCTGAACCATAGAGACAAAGATAAAATACAGCAGAAGAGAATTGTGTCAATATTATGCCACCCTATGGCACTGACTCGGAGAAACAAATCGTACCTCACAGTCGCAAGCAAACTGGGTCAAGGCATGTGACGGGGGACAAGGACTCGCAGGATGCCGTAAACAGAGCCGGTGACCTCGCACCCTCGCGCTGTTATTCTGCGCTTGCGCGTAACGAGGACATTTTTTCTCATTGGGTCTTAATGACATTCTGACAGTGCGCCTTTCGCTCAGAGACCCCCGGATCCAGCCGAGCAATTTTGCAGTGTATTCCTCCTTTCTCCTGGTTGGGCGAGGAGAGTCTATTCACCGTCTGAATGAATCAGGTAAATCCAATTCCAAAAAGCAATGAGATCTCAGATGAAGAGGAAATTATAGCCGGGAAAAGTGATTGGTGGAATGGATCGAGACCCCCTTAAAATTGGGCCCTGAGCTGCACAATGCAAGACAGCACTTTCACTGCTCCTGTTAAATGTGTTTTTATAATTGATTCCCACTGTGGCACAAAAGCAGGGCATTGAAAAGACTGTCATTCGGATTTCTTTGTGTTGTACACTGATGAGGTCACTCTCTAGTGAGTGCCTGCGTTGACCTCATGGGTCGGACCTCAATATGTGGAGAATCAAAGGACCACACACGTGCACGCACAAATACAGTACATGCAGATTAAAAAGTGCAATTGCAGTAGTTATTGATGTACAATGCTCATTTTTCTTTCCACATTTGTGTAATTTGTTTAGTTTATAATGAGAACACAAAGCACGATGCATTCTTGATCAATCACAAACAGCAACTTTAGTAATTCTAAACTTTATTGTCCTTCTGGGGACAAATGATGTAATTATCAAGTTTGCATACTGTTCCAGCTTTTATTTTGTGTGCTTATTGTACACCTGCGATGTTTGTCAACCTGTGGGCTGGAAATGTTTAATTGGGAAAGCTGTGTGTTTCTCTGCTATTGTCATTGCACAAAGAGGCTACTGATTCTGACCTGAATTATCTAGTCTTCTGTGAATGCTTATGAATCGACTTTCCCCCCATTCTTCTCTCTGTTTTCGGTAGACACAGCAGCTGTGGTTTTGACCGTACTCCTTTGCTCCTCTGAATTCCTGAGTAATGTTTCTCATTATAAACTGGACAGAGAGAAAATTAGGCATTGTAACCTCTATTACTTTAGGAGTTTAGAAACTTTTCTTTCGCAGATGTTTTGGTTTGTAGCTCCACAGATGACATCACCATGTATCTCAAGAATTAGTGTGAGAAATAAGACAGTGACTCTGCATGTGAAAGCCATGAAGTCTCACAATCTAAATATGAGTTCGATTTTTTTACACATTGGTTTCACGTTGATTTCAGTCATTGGCATGGCCTGACTCCGTCTTTATTAAAGAAAGCAATGTTATATTTTGACAGATTTAGAAAATTTTTTCACTGGGTTGTCCTTGTGATACTGTTTTCTTGACTTTTGTACGGAGAGCATCGTAATGTGTTTGATGTCATTTATGTAATGTCCTACTGTTGGTACAATAATACTGGAGGAGTTATGTTGTGCAACGTTGTATATTAGTTAGAATAGACTTAAGTACTCTCTAAGAGGCCATTGAATAGATCCTCTGTGGCTATTATCCCTGCCATTTAGACGTGTTGCCCACTTAATGTTATAGTCTATTATAGAGTCAGTGTGATGTGGGCACTGCAGCAGTTCAGAAATAGTGTACAGCAGAATAGCAGTTATAAAGAGAGAGTGAGCGAGTGAGGATTATTGTCACAGAAAAAGATCATCTTTTAGGTCTGTGTGCAGACTCAGAGGTTCATCATCTGCCGCCTCAGCATCATTCAGACTCTTTTCCTGACAGTGGTGTTTTTCTGATAATCAGAGACGAACGATTCTGCTGGTCAGAAACAATAAGCATCAGTACACTGTCTGGAGTCACAGGATTCACTGAGAAGGATTCTTAGAAAAAGCGCTGACAAGGAAGGCTTGCAGATTTATTTATTTATTTGATTTTTTTGAGTAATGGCAGGTATTTTGTTGTTTGTTTTGGACAATGTCAATGCAATACTGTGCTTTTCATAACTGAAATGATTGTTAACCTGAGTCATTATTATGCTTGCCATTTTTCTTAATCCTAGGTTTAAAGTAATATCTTTGACACCACAATTCTGGAGCTTTATAACCAAATCTGTAGAAAAGGCAGCTTTGGGTTAAAACAATTTGGTTTTGAAAGTCAATTCAACCTACTATTTTAAGTTTTGACTTGATAAGTTGACTTTGAGGTTGAAATTGTTCAACTTGTTCAAGTCATTGCTTAGCCTAGGGTTAAGCTTAGTGTGTAAACCTGTTTAAGTACCTAAATATTGGCATAATTATAATCATATAAAGTTATCATAGCAGAGCACAGTGTTTTAGAAATATATAATTTTATTTTCATATGTTTATTTCAGACTGATCTCGCATGAAGTCGTGTTATAGTCATGAAAAATTTGATTCATTTATTCGTGTCCATGGCACGAAATTCAGCTTTTTTGTGCCTTGAGCACGACTTTCTTTTTCGTGTCATTTTATGTATTGTTTTCTCATATTTTTTCCTATTTTCTTACTATTGTCACTTGGGGTTGGGTTAGAATCACTTTCTGCTACATTTTTAGACATCCTAACCCAAACCCCAACTCCAGACAAGAATAGTTATAAAAGCGGAAGAAA
Organism: Paramisgurnus dabryanus; assembly: GCF_030506205.2. Lineage (NCBI taxonomy): Eukaryota > Metazoa > Chordata > Actinopteri > Cypriniformes > Cobitidae > Paramisgurnus > Paramisgurnus dabryanus. The sequence goes on along the minus strand of NC_133342.1, from coordinate 21,166,641 downwards.
AACATGTAGAAACCAATACATAAAAGTACGTCCTAACCAGGGCTGGACTGGGACAAAAAATTGGCCCTGGCATTTTGCCCCAGACCGGCCCACTACAAATCTTTGTGCAACCTTGAACTCCATATAATGATTAAGTAGAAAAGTATACGAGCTGACACGTGACATTACAAAAATGTAAGCGATGTAAAAGGCTTTGCAGGTTTTAAAAATAATAGTATTAGCCAGTGAGTGCACAATGTTTAAACTAACCATTCTGAACACCTGATAACACTGAGACCTGATAAATGTTACAATGAAGTTGCAGTCTCGCCGCTGAGCCACAAGTCCCATTACAGTGTGTGCAGAATATTTTGATCACTTTTTTTCGGAACACCTTTTACCAATTCCAAACCACAGTAATTTTAATAACTAACATTAAGTTTGTATATATCTTTTCCTTTCATCCTATTTTATGCCATTGCTGCCCGTATCAGGATTTCTTGTATAATGGTCACACCTCAATTTTGCAATTTCCATGCATGGCATCTTTCTTATGCACATAAAAAAATTAATTTCCAGTGTGTGTGTTAAACATTTTTTTGCCCATTTTAAATGTTAAAGAAAATGTGCCTAATAATTCTACACACTTGAATATAAGGTGCTTTTTTCTCCAGACAGCCATCATTAACAATAATGTATTACTTATAAATGCCTTATTTATAAAATGAATGGTAGTTATTAAGATTAATTTGGTTTGGAATTAGTAAAATATGTTTGATAAAAACTGTAATCAAAAGTTTGATGTAGCTACCTAATTATTCTGCCCACACTGTATTTTATTGCAGTGTAATCACTGTCATTTTGCAAACAGCCATTGGTCTATCACTTGTGTTTTTGACTGCGTTTTATCAAGAGGATGTCTAACAACAGTGTTTTAAAAGCAGTTCTGCTTACCGCACGTCAACTCGCTTCTCAGACGTCTTTTATTTTGACAGACGCTGCATGCTTCATAAAATGCCCTAAAAGTTGTGATTGGGCTAGCCAAATGTCAAATAAAAAAGAACCAATGGGCTGCTGATTAGGTGGCTCCTGGGCCAGTCGGTCCGAAAAAAAAAAACATCTTACGCTAACTTTTCTGAAAAATGCAGTACATTGTAACCGCGCCTTTTAGCGCCATTAATGAATTACAAATTCATTAACCGAAAGAAAGCAACGGTCTGCGTTGCGCGATGTACAAGTGTTATGGGCTGGTCAGACAAAAGTAGTGTGGGATGTATGATAAGTCTGTATGATACTCGCTCTTCATTTCTTGTGTCAGATCATCGCTCTGTCCATCTGACACAAGAAACAGGGGGGTGGAGGTTGTTAAGAGATGATTGGGCCAGCCCAGTGTCAGTATGGAAAATTAACCAATGGGCCGCTGTCCATGCTTTATGGGCCGCTGTCCATGCTTTATGGGCCGGTCGTTGGCCAAAAAAAAACATATTATATTCACCGGCCCCCAAGGACATCGGCCCACCGTATGCCAGATTACCAGTCCAGCCCTGGTCCTAACCCAAACCCCAAATCTTTTTAACCCCAAGCGACAATAATTTAAAAATAGGAAAAAACTATGAGTAAACGATACATAAAATGACACGAAAAAGAAAGTCGTGCCACAGACATGTAAAACTATTTATAGAATTTCGAGTTATGCAAAAAAGACATAAAGTGAAATTGAACAAAAAATTAATTTTGTGCCATGGACACAAATAAATTAGTTACATTTTTGTGACTATCACACGACTTTCCGTGAGATCATGTTGGTTGTTTATTTCTACCGTAATAACTTGTAAATTGCATAGTGTAAACTAAATTGTTATAGATGGAAATCAGTCATGAGACCTTTTACGTCTTGAGGACCTACCGAGTACCAGCAGGCTACTGGCAAGCATTGGCTAGCTTGCTACGATTTACGGATTTCTTATCTTTTACTGTCTATGATTCTTACGGATACAGTAAAGGGCTACGAAAAACAACATGTCGCACCTTGACTGTCATGAAAAGAAACGCTACTTTAAAAAAATATATCTTGGTTAGGGTGTGATGCCTACTCGATCCCTGATGCGTTCTTCCAGCCGCTGTCCGCTGTTACCGAACTACCACTATTTTACAACATGAGAAGGCGCGACACAACATGAAACTTTGCTTGAAGTATCACCTGGATCTCTACACGTGAACTCGAGCATTGAGAACATTGTTTGTGTACACAGAGTTTACTGAAAAGAAAGGTTTTGTACAACTGACTTTGGCTGTTATGGTGTCCGCTCGTCATCTCTGCCAGACGGAAATAATCGATTTCCGAATGCAAATACTTGAATCTCATATGAGGCTCCTTTTTCAACTAGAAGGTCAATATTGTTTTTCACTTGCAACAAAACAACGAATTATCTTTGCATTTATATGGAACTATGCTTTAGGAGCTATCCATGTATACTCTCCTTACATCGCATTCGGAGATCGATACAACTTATCTGGGAAGATGGCGGCGAGCGGACACCAAATAAACCAAAGTCAGTTGTTCAAAACCTTCTATTTAGTAAACTCTGTGTTCACAAACAATATTCTCAATGCTCGAGTTCACATGTAGAGACACGGGTGATACTTCAAGCAAAGTATCATGTTGAGTCGAGCCTTCTTAGTGTTGTAAAAATAGCGATTTTGATGCTCACAACATATTGAAGCCATAGCTTCTAGTTCTTTTGCGACCACTTCAGGTCCTCAAAATGGCGGAAGACAAGTGAGTGACGTCAGCTGATATTCATGTATTGCGAGTTGTTATTGTAACTAAAAGTTTTATATTATATAGTGTGTACAGTCTTGTTCAAAATAATAGCAGTACAATGTGACTAACCAGAATAATCAAGGTTTTTAGTATATTTTTTTATTGCTACGTGGCAAACAAGTTACCAGTAGGTTCAGTAGATTCTCAGAAAACAAATGAGACCCAGCATTCATGATATGCACGCTCTTAAGGCTGTGCAATTGGGGTATTAGTTGAAAGGGGTGTGTTCAAAAAAATAGCAGTGTGGCATTCAATAACTGAGGTCATCAATTTTGTGAAGAAACAGGTGTGAATCAGGTGGCCCCTATTTAAGGATGAAGCCAACACTTGTTGAACATGCATTTGAAAGCTGAGGAAAATGGGTCGTTCAAGACATTGTTCAGAAGAACAGCGTACTTTGATTAAAAAGTTGATTGGAGAGGGGAAAACCTATAAAGAGGTCCAAAAAATGATAGGCTGTTCAGCTAAAATGATCTCCAATGCCTTAAAATGGAGAGCAAAACCAGAGAGACGTGGAAGAAAACGGAAGACAACCATCAAAATGGATAGAAGAATAACCAGAATGGCAAAGGCTCAGCCAATGATCACCTTCAGGATGATCAAAGACAATCTGGAGTTACCTGTAAGTACTGTGACAGTTAGAAGACGTCTGTGTGAAGCTAATCTATTTTCAAGAATCCCCCGCAAAGTCCCTCTGTTAAAAAAAAGGCATGTGCAGAAGAGGTTACAATTTGCCAAAGAACACATCAACTGGCCTAAAGAGAAATGGAGGAACATTTTGTGGACTGATGAGAGTAAAATTGTTCTTTTTGGGTCCAAGGGCCACAGGCAGTTTGTGAGACGACCCCCAAACTCTGAATTCAAGCCACAGTACACAGTGAAGACAGTGAAGCATGGAGCATGATATAGGCATTAAGGTTTCTCCTACTATGGTGTTGGGCCTATTTATCGCATACCAGGGATCATGGATCAGTTTGCATATGTTAAAATACTTGAAGAGGTCATGTTGCCCTATGCCGAAGAGGACATGTCCTTGAAATGGTTGTTTCAACAAGACAATGACCCAAAACACACTAGTAAACGGGCAAAGTCTTGGTTCCAAACCAACAAAATTAATGTTATGGAGTGGCCAGCCCAATCTCCAGACCTTAATCCAATTGAGAACTTGTGGGATGATATCAAAAATGCTGTTTCTGAAGCAAAACCAAGAAATGTGAATGAATTGTGGAATGTTGTTAAAGAATCATGGAGTGGAATAACAGCTGAGAGGTGCCACAAGTTGGTTGACGCCACACAGATGTCAAGCAGTTTTAAAAAACTGTGGTCATACAACTAAATATTAGTTTAGTGATTCACAGGATTGCTAAATCCCAGAAAAAAAAATGTTTGTACAAAATAGTTTTGAGTTTGTACAGTCAAAGGTAGACACTGCTATTTTTTTGAACACACCCCTTTCAACTAATACTCCAATTGCACAGCCTTAAGAGCATTAGGGCTGTCACTTTTTATTCGATGTTCGAATATGCATTCGAACATGACGTGAAATATCCGTATTCGAACTATAAATAAACCATCCGGTTTTTAAAATGCCATGTGTAGCGCATTTTTTACAGTAACACCTCGTAATAGGAAGAAGGCTGAGAGTGAGACCGACGACTGCAACTGTGCGCAAGAGAGGGAATCAAATTGGAACAACATGAACCTAATGTGCATGTCAAGATAGAATTATAGTTTGTATATAACATGACATATTTAACACTGCTCAGGGGCGCCGTAAGGGGGGGAAAAGTCAGGACGATTCTAAGGGCCCATGAACTTTTGAGGGCCCCAGCCAAGGACTGTGCCGCAAACGCAACCCCCTTAAGCTGAGCCCTCTTAGCTCCGCCCCGTCTTTACTCTGCGTTTTAGCGCCGTCTTTAATCCACGGTCTCCAGTGCGCGTGAACTTCAGAAGAGAACAAGGTGTGTGTATTTACTGCTATTTGCTATGATATCTGCATATGTGCGCTTCCTTACTATAAATGCAGTTTACACAATGTGAAGCTGGATCAATACAATGCAGTTTTCTTTCCACTGTAAAGTTCGCTCTGTTCACCTCAGTTTAAAAAAGCACAAGGCGATTTACGTTCTCTGTTTTATGTTATGATTCTAACGCGAAGTCAGCCCTTATAAGCTGTTTTAATTAACATAGCCCGTATAATCTAATTAACATAAATTAGAAATGCGATCGGTTACACACTTCAATGTTTTGTAACGCAATATGCCAAGGAAGTATTTTTATGCAGTCGTGAATCGAGTTGATTGTGATAAAACTGAAGGCTAAACTAGTCCAGTTATGTATATTAAAGCTTCTCACCTTGCAACAGGTTTAATAAATCAATGGAAATCTATGTTGCAATCTGCTATAGTTGTCATTCATTTCATTTTAGAGTCCCGTTGATTAAAAACAGTCTGAAGAGTCATTTACGAGTATAGCTGTTTTCTCAAGTTCACAGTTTCAATGATCTGTCGTTATTTTTGCTTTACTGAAGCTGCTGGTGTGTGAAGCTTTTTCTTTACCTTATAAATAATGCTAATAATTATAATACAGGCTTTGGTCAAGCATTTTTTACCCAGTCTTATTTGGCATAAGGTAACTGTATAGAAAAGATGCATTGTTGTTGTTCGCCATTTTTAAATGCTACAATGTTATTGGTGTGTGTAACAGCTCAAGTATACAGTATGTCACTGAGACTCCCTGTGAAAGTCAGACTAAAGTCTCAAATCTTATTGTGAAATAAAAACATCACAGTTTAATTTCAAGCATTAATTTCACTTTGATTTCAATCGCTGACATGACATTACTCAGTCAATATTAAAGATATCAAGTTTATATTTTCACAAAATGTTCTTTACATTATGTAGGATGAATTTATGTGGAAAACAGTAAACCACAAAGAAATACTTCAGCTGGGTTTTCACAGGCATGGTCACATTTATCTTTAATCTTTAAGAACGTTGCATTTTCTCTGAATATTCGATTAATGTACTGTATTTTTCAATTAAATTTACATTGCACCATAAATTATCTTAGCTGCAGTCATTGTAGGTGTCTATAAATACTGATAATTGTGGTCATAACAATAGCAAAATAAATAGTTCTGTATTATTAAATTACAGACAAAGATTTTGAATAGCTACAGTAGGTTGGATTGTATGTTTGGTGCGAAATGGGTATGGTGGGGGCCTGACCCCCTATTCTTTCATAGGGCCCAAAATTGCTAGTGGCGCCCCTGACACTGCTATAAGTGTTAAACATTATAGCAGAATAAAAAACTTGCGTTAATACGCAGAGGCGCACCTTGTCAACAGGCAAGGCAGGCAACTGCTTGGAGCCCCGAGCCACTAGAGGGCCCCCGAGTTTGTTTCTCGGATGGCCAGCTACACAGATGAACAACATGACTGCATATCAAAATTCCGATTGGATGGAATGTTGATTGACATTGGCTTAGCCCAGTCAAAATCCAACCCAGGTGGATAACTTGCCAGTTTTAAAAATGAACGTAGCGAATGGGTGACGTTGTATCATTCAGTCGTAATGTCGCAGTTGATCCGTATGGATCACAACCCACGGTTTGGCTCGCATGTGATTGCCAGATTAATACGCAAATTTAAATAGGAAAAGTTTATCATTTGCACGTGTTTCAAAGGCTTGCAAATGATAACACTCAAGTGATTTAAAACAATTTAACCGCATATAAAAGGCGCTAAAGTGAGCAGCCCTCTGTACCCACATGTGGTTTAATGTGCACGGTCCAGCTCCAGTCAGGCACGTGCCCAAGTGTAAATCTTCTGGTGTAAATCTCAAGTTTAAATTTTAACAGTTAACTAGTGCAATCCTTTACAAAGACAATCGCGGCAAAAATGGATCTATATGCAATGTAGTTACCCAATTTACGGTTGTAAAAGCGACGAAGCAGTCGCAATGACGCGTGCACGCACGTATTCATGTCCGCGCGCATCTTTGCGTTCATTCGCGCACAACCGCATTCAAAAGACGCCACGCGAGTGAGGTAGCTTATGAAAACATGACGAGACTAAAGGAAGTTTCTAAATAACAATGCTAATTTTATTTTGACTCGATCATTATTGGCTTCTGTAGATATACATCAGAAATGTTTTGGGCAAAGCAGGGAAAGGGAAGCAGAAAGGAGAGATGATGAGTTCATTAAGGGAGGTAAGACAAATTACATCCCCACCCTGTCAGATCTCAAACATTATCAAACAAATCTCAGAAAAACCTTTTGTCAAGTCTGTAGAATTGCGTTGTTGCTGAGAAAATCAACAGATGTATGTGTTATACTGTTCTGTATTTTCAGATATGAAATTAATATTTAGTTTACTAATATTTAACTCTGGGACACTAACTTACATAACAGTTAGCAGTAACTATGACTGAGATTATTTAGTAGCAGTCATAAAATGACTGGTTTCTTAAAATATTCTTGTAAAAATATTCTTGTAAAAATAAGTAATTAATCATTGCTATCATTGTATAATGTAGAAAATATTTCTCTGCTGTCATTATTTCCAAACATGTTATGCCATTTATGCATCCAAACATGTTAATAATGTTAGGTATGATGAGGATTATATGTATCTTTCGCAGTAACTATTGCACTGTAGAATAGTGGCAAAGGATATTGTATAGAAGTATTGCACACTTCTTGTACACAGGGAATTTTCTGCTTGGGGCCCCCATAGACCCTAGAATCGCCTCTGTTAATACGTTCGCATTATGAAAATAGTATGTATGAAGATAATTTCATCATTTTTACAACGCAATGTACACTTTATATTAAACAACAACAGCATTTGGCTTGTAAACGGATTTAAATGATCATGTGCTGACTGTCGCGAGTCACATAGAAGACAGAGTCAAGTGAGATCTGCTTAACTTACCGGTAAGTTTAATTTCATCTCAAGTATCAAAGGGTTTGTGCTCTCTATCATTGAAAACGGGCAAGCAAACAGCACGAGCAGGGTTAATGTACTTGTCACTGACGGCTCACAAACGCGCAGGATAGGCTATGTATGTGTGCTTGTTGTCAATGAGATTACTTCTCACAAACACGCTCAAGCGCGGGATATGTGTGCTTGTCAATGACGGGCATTAAATCCGCAGAATTCCGCGGAGTTTTCTGCCGAAATCTGCGGGCGCGAATTCCGTTTGGGCTCCTACTCCTGCTGCTGTCCAGGTTGTCACGTTATTGTCTGTAACTGTTCTGAATCATTTTTTTTTTTTTTGTAAACTTCTGAATCAAGTTTTGGTTGGTGCCCAGATATTCGAATATATTCGGATAAATTGCATGATATTCGAAATCCGTTCGAATTTGATTTTTCTCAAAAGTGACAGCCCTAAAGAGCATGCATATGATGAATGCTGGGTCTTGTTTGTTTTCTGAGAATCTACTGAACCTACTGGTAACTTGTTTGCCACGTAGCAATAAAAAATATACTAAAAACCTTGATTATTCTGGTTAGTCACATTGTACTGCTATTATTTTGAACAAGACTGTATACTATTAAACTTTTATAAGTTTTATTTTATAATGGGAAACTTTAAGAATGTAAGAAAATTATGCACTTGAACAATGTGCCAACGAGCTATTTTTACAATCATCTGATAAAGTGCTTATGAATTCCAATCAGGGGAATCGAAGTCTTTTTATGTGAGAAAACTAAAGCTCGAAATGCAAAGGAAAGCACATCACATCACAAGACGCTTTAATTTAAATAGTAATGGCCCGGTCTAGGCTCCGGGCCAGCAAATCAAGTGGTTTAAAGGCGTGACAGACCAATTGTGCCATTTCACCAAGTCTCATTTTTAAATAGCGGTTAGGCAGATTGAGGTCAGCTGTTTAAGACTCCCAGTTACGAGAATCGGTCATGTAAAAAATGGAGGCCAGAAGCGATCATATTATTACTCAGAAGAAATAACAAGAATGGGGAAAAAGTGAAAGGACACATTCATTACGAAAAAGGACACAAGCCTCCTGAGCACTTAGCTGTCGGTGTGAGATACTTATGATTGGAAAATACAGTGATGCAGTCATTATAATACTTGTATTTTAAATAGAATTGCTTTATTCCTAAACCTAGTGAGCTGCGTATCATAGAGGCATCAGAATTTTTGTTTCAAAGTAAAGGTTTTTTTGCTAAGTAAAATTTGATTAATTTTGGCTTTTTATGTTAATTCCATTAAGGCTGCATCAATAATTTTTGTTGAGAAGACTTTTCTGGGAATTAGGTCCGGCGCCACCACTGGCACTATCCCGCCCCCTCAGATCAACATTAATGTTGAGTGGGATTTTAATGATAAAATGTGCTATTCAAAATTCACATTTCCCCAATGTTTTGTCTAGCTAGAGTAAATAATAAGCTAAAATAGCAATATTTAGTTAAGGACGGTCTGTGAGGCAAGGTCGAATTTTGACTGGTCCCTTGACTAAGCGTATTCCCCCACACTAATAACATTACGTAAAATTTCTTGCACTACGGAAAGCAAACACGAAGGCTACGAACATTCCATAATTTCAAGTTTGTACATTGCATTGACTTATTTCACCATGGACATTCGAAAATGAATTAAAAAAAAATAAACTAGCAACTGACACTACCTCTGGGTCCTAAACACTAAATACGCAGTGTGCTAATATGTAGGAATGTGTTTTTTTGTTGTTGTTGTATATACTGTAGTAAAACTGTTCAGAGCTCTGTAGGTTGCTCGGTTGTAAGATATACAGTATGTATTTTTGGGAGACTTGTATGCATTCACGTGATTGCCTCCTTCAGGCGCCCTCTTATCAGAGCTCCACTGGCCCTGCTCGGCATGCTTAAAAAATCTATAATATTGTAGCCTAAATTGCATTATATTTCATATAGTATAATTACAAACAGTAGTTAAGTGCTATTAAATTATATTATTTTAGCAAATATTTGTGTGTGCTATATATTTTCAAGTTTACTGTATTAGAACAGTGGTTTTCAAACTGGGGGCCGGCGCCCCCAGGGGGGCCGCGAGATGATGCCAGGGGTGCCCCAGTTAGTAAGGCTACTAACCAAAAGCACTACTTTTTGTAGAATTTAATGTTTTTTTTTATTAAAATGTTGAGTTTTAGAACAGTTTTTTGTCACAAATTTTCTTTGGGGGGCCGCGAAGGAATGCACCGTACACAAGGGGGGCCACACGCTGAAAAAGTTTGGGAACCACTGTATTAGAATATAAGGTAACACTTTGTCAGTAGTCCAATTTAGACATTTTACTAAGTGTAAGTAACTTTGCAACTTCTTGTCAACTATCAGTAGAGTATAAGTCGACTGTCTGCTTTATATCTGCTAACACATTTTTGTGATGGCCCCCAACAAACATTCTAACTTTGCAGCTACGACAACTTATTCTGCCAACCTTAACCCCTTCTCTATCTCCATAGTCTACTGCTCTAATGAACATTAGTTGATATAAAGTTGCAAATGAAAATTATTTGATAAATTCACTATCAAAAAGAAAATGGTTAACATATGTACACTAGCTGTCACAGGGGCTGTACCCTTTCAAAAAACAGCATTGTACCTAAAGAGTTTATAGTAGTACCTCAGAGGTGCATATTGGTCCCCCAAATGTATACATATCTGTACCTAATGATACTTAAATGGTACTGCCCCATTAACAGCTGGGTTGCATATTTTGACAGTTTTTCTAATCATGTAGTTGTAGTTACTTAGGTAGAATGTGAAACCAAATACCGTACCATTAGCAAAATGCTAATCTGAAACTGAGTCAGATTTTACTACTGGATGTCCCCTTAGAAAGTGTAAAGCTTACTATATGTTTTGTTTACTGAGACTGGCTGAGATGTCTTTACACCGCTGGCTTTCATTAAGGCACAAACAAGTGAAATTTTGTTCAGAGCCAATTATACAAATGGTGAGGGCCATTTGTTTCACAGTGCCGAATTGAATACGCTCCATTACCTGTAGCACAGTTTGAGTGATCAGGTGTGGGGTGCAGCAGAGGTGAACTCTGAGTCCATTCATACATCAATAATGTGACTGTGCATGCACTTTATTGCTTCAGCGGTCTTAATAAGCAGGATGGACAAAACATTACTTTCGGTTTTATGAATGTGAACACTGTCTGCAGTTAATGTAAGAAAAACAAATGATTTCAATAAAGGAACCTGTATTAACATTTTTACAAAGTATTAATTTCCTGTTAATGTCAATTTGTCTACTTGGTGGAAAATTATTCATTTTCCACCTTTTGGGTTAAATATCGCTGATGTTTTGTTTTCCATGAAAAATAAAAGGATAAAAGGATAAAAATAGAATCTTGGAAACTCGTATATCTGCGTTAAAGGGATCAAGTGAAACTATTCCAGACACCAATTTCATATCCTGCTTTTCCTGGAGGAGTTTCACTCGGGCATGTGGGCATTTGGTGAGAATGGATTTCTGTTCTGCGGTGGGATGCCCCAGGAGGCAATGTGAGGCCTTCATATATTCTCTGATGTGTTTCTCTGGCTGTGTGTTGATGGATGTTTGTCACTTTCACCTGCCTTTGATGTGCGGTTTTGGGGCTAGTTTTGAGTAGATTGGAAGGGCGGACTCAAGGGAAGGAATGTGCGTATGCGTGTGTGTGGTTAGTAAAGTGGAAAGCAAAGACACAGCCTTTCACACTCAATATTTGGTCATCCTGCTGACATTATGACACATACTGCCAAGCACTTGTCTTTTTGCTCACAGAGCAGTGTGTTTACAACCGGCATCAAATGTAGGTTAAAGTTTCTCTTAGGCTCTATGTGATTCACTACCTTTATTGTAACCTTTATGAATATTTCATGTACAGTTGTTTTTATTTCTGTAAAGATACTTTGTTTTGCGATTTTAAGCATGAATTAGTTTTAAACACGGGTGTTTTGCAATAAAGAATGGCCTTGGTGCTTTAAATAGTAGAGGGGGTCTGGGCACCTTTATTTCACAGATAATGCATATACACCCTGTAGACATACTGCATGCACATTTAAATAAAACTGTAAATATACAGGTTTTAATGTTAAGGGCATGATTGAGCAGCGATGAGTGTGAATTAGAAAGTCTTTCGGTTTCCAGCACCTTGATAGCACCATACTTTCATGTTCATTACTATTATAAAATAGAAATGAACATGAATGTATGGTGCTATTAAGGTGGCAAACCACTTGTTTTAATGCTATGGTGCAGACAGATGGATCCTATGGTGGGGGTAAAGTATAGAGCAAAAGCTGCTCGAGGAAACGGTTTCCCACCCAGGCGCAATTCATTTTCAATGAGAGGGACAATCAGAACAGAGAGCAGGCGTGATACTGTGAAATGGCAGCTGATATATGTGAGAAGTGAAGTGTGTGTCTGTGCCTGTATTACCTATACCAGGGTCTGCCGGAGCATTTTAAATTGTGATGATCAATTGTAATATGTCATACTTCACACCAGTACCACTGGGGCCGTCCCTCAGCATACTGTAGGAGCCCTGTACTTAAAGATCCAAAATCAAAAAATTGACTTAATGTAAGTCTACTTTTTAAGTTGTCATACTATTATGTTAGAATATCAGGTCTCTCTTTCTTTTGGTCCAAAAATATTGGTAATACAGTCTGCACTACACAGATTTTGGTCCAGCCACATTCCCTCTGGAGTGAGATTACCTAGCAACGACCTAGTATGGCCATCGTCGATGTAACAAAAACCTGTTGCTTATTTTTAATATGTCCCATCCAGATTTCATGTTTTAGAGAAATTAGCAAATTACAGGGCATTAAGGGATAGTTTGGCCAAAAAGGATATTAAACCCATGATTTACTCACCCCCAAGCTGTCCGAGTTGCATATGTCCATCGTTTTTTCAGACAAACACATTTTCGGATATTTTAGAAAATGTTTTAGATCTTTCAGTTGATTAAATGTAATGTTATGGGGTCCACGACCTTCAAGTCCAAAAAAAGTGCGTCCATCCTTCACAAAATAAATCCAAACGGGTCCAGGATGATAAACAACAGCAACATGGTTTCATGGACAGGGATTAGACTAGTCCTAGACTAAAATAAATTTAAGAGCTGTCCAAACTGAAAACAACTTGCACTGACATATCTTAAAATGCATCAAGTAATGCTTGTTTGTAAGGCGTGTTTGTTAAATATTTTCTAATGAATCTAAGTTCTAGTTCTGGCCAAAGAGTATAGAAGTACAAGAGGGGAAACTCTCCTTCGTTTTTGGCATCAGTCACTAGGTGGCACTTCAGTAGCGTGGCCGCCATTTTGGAATGAAAATTCTCACAGCCAATTCATTCTCAATTCATTCTCAGCGAATCTCACAGCCAAATCAGAAGCGCAATAGTAAGTTTCTTAAATTAAAATTTTGTTCACTTGCTACACTTACACGAAACGCTGTATTGTCTTGTATGTATGTGTTGATTTGTTGTTGTTATCAGTTGTGGAATCCAATCATTAAATAGATCCACATTTGAGGTATTTTTTTCTTGCTTTATTATGTAATTCTATTTTATGCTACTTTACACATTTACTACTATTATTAGTTACCAACTCCACTAGGTATTAAATATACAGTATTCTGTACATATTAATCCCCTGGATCCCGCTACAAACATTATAATCTTATAGAACATGATGCATTGTTCTGTCTGTTATCCTTGCCACTTTTGGACAGTGGCCTTTTTTTTACTTAATCCATTTCGAGCAATTCAGATGTATATGTGTGTATATGTGTGTGTGTGTGTGTATATGGAGCCAAAATATTATGTGTGGATGAGTTTATGTCGGTATGTTTGTATGTAAAATTAGCCTTTGTAAAAATGGAAGACTTGTCTAAATATCTGAAAACAAGCTGTAAAAAGGGATTAATGATCACTGGTCTGATTGTATGTAATTCTGTGTTATCATCATTCAGTTTGAATTTGATCTTTTAATGTACAAAGTAGCTGATATTGCCATTACTTCTAGTTGACTCCCAATTCGCTTTCATTCCAAAATGGCGGATTCGTGGGGCTGCTGCTGGGCGCTGGTGATGCAATGGAACGTTCTATTGAGTTTCCTCTCTTGTACTTCTATACTCTTTGTTCTGGCTTAAGCAGCTAATCCCTGTCCGAGAAACCACCCCATAAAGTTGATCCTGATTGGTCCTCTTCTGTGCATTCGAAGTGCTGATTAGCTCACGCAGATAGAACCTTATAGAGCAAAGTAAGAGTTCGACTTTGTAGACAAAACCTTTTTGTTTTTTTACTACAATGTCCCAAAATGTACACAACTTTAAAAAAAACATCACATAATGTAAATAAGTTGTCACAGAGTAGGAATATGTGAATAACTCAATTTTGACAAAAATTTCAGATATAACCTTATAATTCCAAGGGGACGGTGTGAAAAAGACAATATATAAGATATATTCTTCCCCCGCGCTGCTCACTACGCTTTTCACCGACTCTGTCGCAACATAAGCAATTTTCTTGACATCATAAATTACCGTATATACTGTATGCATATTTGATTTTCTGTCAGCTGTAATTTATGTATAGACTGGTATGTTGTCAATCAAAAATTAAAGATGAGAAAAAGAGAGAGATGAAGTAAAAAAGTTTGCATTATCTATATGTTTTTGTTCATTAATATAAAAAAGAAATGCAGTGTGTCGTGTGCTGATTGCATTTTTCATCTCTGCTCTGACAGACATCAGTCAGAATGTAATTGCTTTCCTCATTATGACAAGATTCCCATCATAACATCTTTCTCTCTCTCTCATACACAGGCCTTATTTACAAAAGACAGGCAGCTCATTTATGTAAGTCCGTCAGAATGGCCTCGGGGGCAAAGAGAAATAGATAAGCCTGTTTTGAATAATACTCATCATTTTTCTCTAATGACCCCTTCATATTTTTGTTTTATGGTTTCCAGCCATGTATTCTGTAAGACATTTTTCATGTGTCACATGTGGGCATGGTGATTTCTTTTTCTATTTACAAACCATTTTTCATCATGTCATGTTTTATTACACCTGAGTTCCTGTAAATATGCAATAATGTACAATCAGAGTCAGCCTAGTGTCTGTGTCATGTGATTTTTGCATGGAGAATAACACTACCATTACCTCCAGAATCTATGTTACTGATCTTGTCTTTGGCTATCTGCTTAGTTTGAGACTCATTTTCTTGCAGCTCATGCCAAAAGACATTTGTCTTTCTCTAGTCTTTCTGTTGGAGATTTAGTCTATAAATAATTCATTAAATTTTGCGGATTTCAGAAGACCTCCTGTACACCGCTGACTGTCTGACTTTTTAGTCGCATGGCGCGAGGGACAAAAGCAGTGTCCTTCTAAAGATCACAGACAGTCTGCCCTTTCTGCTGAGGACTTTGGTTTAAAAGGATGATTCAACCAAAACATACTTTTGTAATGTACATGACTTTTAGTGTGGCTCAATTGGTAGAGGATTGCATAAGCACCACAAAGGGTGTGTGTTCAAATACCAGAAAACATATATATTTTGATCAAATGTACAGCTTAATGCGCTGTAAGTCCTTTGGATGAAAGTCCAGCTTTATAACATTGTACCTCATTGTGTCATTGTTTGCCCTGTAATTATACCAAGCTTTTGGAGGCAGCCAGTAAAACCCTACACCCTTCAGAGGGCTCACTCAAGTGCTCTGCCCTATAGAATGAGTATTGCGATGCTTAATTACTAGGGGCGGAACTTTAAAATTTTTTAACCCATTTTAATCGCACTTATTTTTGCACCGCGGAACATTTCTCATTGGATGAGTTTCGGTGGACCGATTATACTGGAGCACCAACTAGCGTACATGACTTTAGACAACAACAAACCACAGTGAACATGAACGAAGAAGCTAATGAGATCGCTTTGGTTGGCCCCGTGGATGGGAATTTTTTTTACAAAAAAAACGAACGGATGGAAGCATCGATAAGAGCATGGTTGTGTGTAAGCCATGCAACAAGGAATTCACATATCACCCGCAGCACATGGAGCCTCAAGTATCATCTCAATGCAAAACATATAGCAGCTAGCGTGGACGTTAGCCCGACTCCGGGTACAACGACTTGGTTGAACAAAAATAAACAGTATTTTGTTGCTTAAGCTTATGTATTCAGTCATTATTCATGGTATACTAAAAATCCATGTGAAAAAATAACTTCTCAATGTTCTCAGGTCAAATATTTATATGTAATTAATTTTGATTAATTAATTACAAAGCCTCTAATTAATTAGATTAATTTTTTTAATCGAGTCCCGGCCCTATTAATTACATATTTATCCACCCACTACAGATATAGTATATACTAACTGGCACCCTACATCCTCCACTTCTGTTTTCATCTGTGCACCTTTTACCTCCAGATCACCTTACAATAGCAGTTCTTGAAAATGATTTAACCATCAAACTTTTGGTGCATCTTGAGTAGAAGCCTCTCCAGGGTAAGTTAGTGGTATTTGGTAAGGGTATTTGTATATTTACTTTTTCTTGTTACAGAAATGAATGGTACCTCAAATGATGTGACTTAATTCATTTGTATAGTGTTTGGCTTCTAAAGTATCTTTACGAGCAATTACTTTTGTTCATTTCGGTTTGCTCACAGCAGTATGTTTAAGGTAAAACACATAAGACATTTAAGTATATGAGGAAAAAACCATGGGAGGATCCAGACTCAACTAGGGAAGCTCATACAAACATTCATGTGAACAGATTTTTCCATTTCACCGGTGGGTGCCTATTTGGTGAAATGTGTGTTATTACATAGTGTTATGTGCCTTATTACCATTGTTAAGATGGCTGGTGCTCACCATGTTCACCATAAGGAGGACTGGGAGAATTCCCTGTGGGCTGGTCTGTTTTTCTTGGACATGAGGGCTGGTGTTGTCATGCTACCGGGTTGAAGGTTTCTGTACCTATAGGCTGCCAGCACTCACAATATTATCCAGCCCAACACACTGAGATGTCCCACGCTTTATGCCCAAGTTGATTGTGTTCCGAGTCCCGACAACTTATTGGTAGAATTCTTGTATTAGGGGCCATTAACATCTAAAATGCATGGAAAACGCACAACGCGCCGTTTTTCTTCTGCTAAAGCGCTCGTCTGTGAACACGACTTTTGTTTCAGATGCGTTTAATTTTGTGTGTGCTTGTCGTGCGTCTAGATTTAAAATAAACTTGAGACTTGATACGAATGGCCTCTAAAAGGAAAAGGATTTACAAATCGTAATTTTTTTAATTCATAGATGTAACAATGAATTGTCATTATTCATCATCTATTGCAAGAGTAATACAAAACTAATCAACTCATCTGTGAAAAAAGTAAGTTTCATATGAATATGATGTTTTCTCAAGTCTATTATATACAGTGCCCTCCATAAGTATTGGAACAGAGGCACATTTTGTGTTATTTTAGCTGTTTACCCAAATGTATTCCAGTTAAAGTCATATTATGACTATTGGCTTACAGTGCACACTCTCAGATTTATTTTGAGGGTATTCACATCCAAATTGGCTAAAGGATTTAGGAATTACAGCCGTTTAATATGGAGCTCCCCCTTTTTAAAGGGGTCAAAAGTAATGGGACAGTTAACTTAAAAGGTGTTTTATGGACAGGTTTTGTCTATTTTTAAATAATTTCCTCATGAATGACAGTTGTTAAAGGTCTGGAGTTGATTTTAAGTGTGGCAATTGCATTTGAAAGCCGTGGCTGTGAACCCAAATCATTCGATTCAGGGACATCTCCATGCAAGTGATACAGACCATATTTAGGTTTCAAAAACAAAACAAATCCATCGGAGAGATAGCAGGAACATTAAGAGTGACCAGATCAACAATTTGTTGCATCCTGACTAATAAAACAACACACTGGTGAGCTCAGCAACATAAAAATCCTGTATCTAAATAGGAGAACAGTGGTGGATGATCGCATTATCCTCTCCATGATAAAGAAAAACCCCTTCACAACGTCCAGAGAAGTGAAAAATAAATCTGAATGCTTCTCTCTTCTGATACATCACAGAAAAACACCAGTGATCCAGTGCCTTAGGAAACCATGCATGGAAATGCAATCCCACTGCCAGAACACAATTTTACTGAAGATGTTGTCTGCTGATATAATGAGATATTCTTGGCCTTCTCCATTATTTTTATTCTCATTAGTCTTATACAGATTGATTTCAGTTTAATCTCTCCAAAAAAAGTTTTTTGAGAGCTTGTCTGACTTTTTTTGGAGTCTAATCTCCCCTCTTATTCTTGTGGCTTTTGTGTCTTGTGGTGAACCATCTGTATTTTTCCTTGTAATATCTTCTCTTTATTGTTTTGATTGACAATGACATCTTTACCTCCTTTAGAGTGTTCTTCATTTGTCTGGACATTGTAAAGGGTTTTTCTTTATCATGGAGAGGATAATACGATCATCCACCACTGTTATCCTATTTAGACATACAGGATTTTTATGTTGCTGAGCTCACCAGTGTGTTGTTTTATTAGTCAGGATGCAACAAATTGTTGATCTGGTCACTCTTAATGTTCCTGCTATCTCTCTGATGGATTTGTTGTGTTTTTGAAACCTAAATATGGTCTGTATCACTTGCATGGAGATGTCCCTGAATCGAATGATTTGGGTTCACAGCCACAGCTTTCAAATGCAATTGCCACACTTAAAATCAACTCCAGACCTTTAACATCTGTTATTCATGAGGAAATTATTTAACAAATAGACAATACCTGTCCATAAAACAGCTTTTAAGTCAACTGTCCCATTACTTTTGACCTCTTTAAAAAGGGGGAGCTCCATATTAAACGGCTGTAATTCCTAAATCCTTTAGCCAATTTGGATGTGAATACCCTCAAAATAAAGCTGAGAGTGTGCAATGTAAGCCAATAGTCATAATATGACTGTAACTGGAATAAATTTTGGTAAACAGCTAAAATAACACAAAATGTGCCTCTGTTCCAATACTTATGGAGGGCACTGTATTTGTTCTTTTTTTGAAACAGGGGAGGGCTACCTTACATTTTTCTAAGTACTAAAAATTAAGATAACGATTTTTATTTTTCCATCTGTTTTCCCTGCATACTTGATCAATCTTGCTTGTGTATTGTATATCAGGGGTTCCAAACTTTTTCAACCCAACAGGTAATCTCAAGACCCTCCATTTAAAAAAATATAGGGGAAAACATAAACACATTTGTTTCCTTTTTAGTAGTTTTTGAAAAAGTTTAATTGAATAATATTAAAATACCTTATGATATGGCTGCACGATTATGGCAAAAATTATAATTGTTTTGGCTACATTTGCATTGAATTGGAAATGATATATTTAAAAAATACAATGAAATGCAAGGCTGCAGAGGACAGTGCACTATTGCAGACTACTGAGGATTTATTGATATGTCATTAACTAAAGGGGGCCAGTCTAAGGCAACCCGGAGTCCCACTATGGCCCTGATGTTCATGTATATAACACCTGTGATCATGTCAGTCATCTGACGTTATGTTGCAGGCACTGTGCTTCATCTGGCCATGTTGCATGAAATTCATCCAGAATGTCCGTCCTCTCAACAGGATATAACTACCCAGTCTCTTCGTGAAACCTTCACAAATTTCCGCGTTTTTTCGTGAAGGTATCACAAATTTCGTGTCACGTATTGGTTACTCGCTTTTTCCTATATTCAAACCATTGTCGCTTCGGTTTAGGGTTAGATTTGGTGTTTGCGTTAGCCGGATGTCACTTTAAGTATTGGTTTATACTATTTTTATACTGATTTTTAAACCATTGTCGCCTGGCGTTAGAATTGGGTTTGGGTAAGGAAGTCATTTTATGTAAATCTAACCCTAGAAGCGACAATGGTTTGAAAATAGGACAAAATAGTAACCAATATGTGACAATGACACATAAACAGAAATTACGTGACCATAGGTACATAATTTCATGGATATTAAGTATATACTAAGCTTTATTAGCCATATCCAAGAGACCTCAGGGACGGTCCCCAGTCCACTGCGATCCCACTATGTTACCAGGCCACGCTCCAAGGTCACTATTAGAGTTTCATGGGACCCGAATGCTAATGTTGGGCTATAAAACTTTGCTGCATTACAATAGCAATCGGTGCACTAAGCAGTTTAAGCCCATGGTCACAGGCCGTGAAGTGAGAAAGCAAGCTATGGCTGAGTCTATTATAGCATGTTGGATGTTGGGGTTCACCTCAGGTGCCTGAAAACATTTATTGTTCCCCGACTGCAGGGCAGGAGAGCACTGAGTCAACCCAAATCACAACATAGCAACAGATCCAGCTCTCTCACGCCTGTTCCAACCCTCTACTGGGTAGAAAAAAATTACACACAGTCAGCAGTAATGACAGCCCACAGCACAGGCCCATACACCACGTGGGAAAGATGGAGCGAGAGGTGGGAATAAAAACAGGGTGGCTGGCAGGTATAAAATGTAGAGCTGAAGATGAAATTCATGTTTTGCGATTGAAATGCACAGTTTTTTTGTGCTCGGTAGGTGTCTTCTGGGGAAAAATGTGTTAGTGGATTACCAAAAAGCAAAAGGAGAGGTAGAGAGGGATTTGGAGTGTAGCTTCAGATGAGGCTGCTTGTTCTGAGACTCTCACATGAAAAGACTTACACACCCACAGATTTATTTTCTCTTGTTGCTTTATGGGATGGAAAAGACCTCTTTTAATTGATTTTGTTTGCAGTGGACAGAAATAAATCTTTTGACAGATATATAACGCTTTATGTTCAATAGGTGTATTGGGGAAATTTACGGTTTGATACTTTTGACGGGTCTCTGAACTGAAAAAAAGGAAATCATGTGTTTCTATTGTGTCTTAATACCACCGAATACAAAAATATACTGTGGCAATATCACATTTTTCTAAATATTTTCCAAAGAAAAATTTATTAATTTGAAAGTTGTATATATTTTCATACACTACAGTATACAACACTACAGTGTACAAAACTGTACATTTTCTGTCACTGCATAGCATTGAGGAGTTACTATTATTGAAAAAAGGTGAGCAGCTGAAGAAAGAGTAAGTGAACTTTTGAACAGTATTGTATATTTAATGTCCTTGTTTATAAGATGTCAAATGGGTCATATTTTTGTCTTTGTATTTTCTGTATATCAGGCAACAATAAACCTGATTTGTTTATTTCATACAGTTTTCAACTACAAAAGGTAGCAGTCTCAGCAGACATTGTCCTATATACTGTGTTGTGTTACATTTCAAGGACGTCTCTGAACAGAGCTTGTAAAACACGGGTGGCAGAGGGTTGAAATATGAAAACTGCAGTCCTCAGCTGAAAGAAAGTGAGCTATCATTAGTCTTACTGCATTTCAATGAGTCTCTTTAACAGAGTGAGAGTTATTTAAGACACTCAGAAGTGATGAATGCCACCTTACTTTCCTCAGGAAACTTTATTGTATCAATGGTCGCTAACATTATAACGTAAAAATATTATCCTATTGATGCAAATTACTTTATGTATATAGTGTCATAGGAGCGCTTTTTAAACAAATCTTGTTCTTATATATTATATAATGTTTAGTTTATTTTCACGGTGGTTCATATTGTTCAGTGACATTTGCCATGCTGTACACTACCTAAAGTATCTAAAGTACTTTTTCAGTCTAACAAACTCTAATCTGATTGAATTAACGTATGCTTCTTTGTGTAGTAAAGGCAATCGTGTTTTTAAACCATTCTGTTTGGAGACAGGGTACCTCATGTTTGTAAGGTACCTGATTAATTAGCTAGATTGTATCCGTTCAGAAAGATAAGCACTGTATATTCTGTTTAGCTTGTCTGTAAAATAATCAGTACTTAATAATTTAGGATGGGCAGAAATATCAAGAAGCAAATAGTAGTTTGTCTTTTTACATGTCAGTCAGTCTCTTCGGTAACACTTTACTTGAAGGGGTGTTCATAAGACTGACCCGACACCTTCATAATCATGACATGACACGTGTCATGAACATGAAGGAAATATTATGCACGTTTATGACATCATTAAGTGTCATTTGTTCAATTATGTCAATTTTTAATGCAAAGATGACATTGTTCAAGATGTCTTTGTTATGACAACCTGGCATAAACCAATACATCATAACTTGTCATGAAAACTTTACATTACCAAGACAACATAACTGATCACTTTTTACCGGTAATACAAATCGAATTTGTCATAAAGTGATAAAACTGTGTAATATAGTTTTATAAAAGCATCAAATATAATGTGGTTCAAATATAAGTTGTCATTAAAATGGTTTATTCCAGGTTTAAGAAATAAAATGAATCATCAAAAAAATATTAATAATAATAATAATAATAATTAAAACGGATAAATTATTTTATTGCATTTTGTTGCATTCACCTAAAATTAAATGAAAACAGTACAGTAATAGGTTAAACCATGCAGCGTTGGGTCCATATCACTGGAAAACAGTAATTTAAATTAATTAATTATTTAATTCATTTTTTTATTTTTAAGACAGAAAATTTCAGAAGTTCTGTTAGTTGTCAGTTTTTTAAGTATTGTTCACATACATAAAGTTAAGTATAATCTTTTGACGTGTCTGTTGCATTTTGTTAAGGCATTTTAAATTATTTGGCATAGTATTAACACTTAATGATATTTAAATGACAGTTTAATGTAATGTTAATCCATAAAGCTAGGTAGTTTCTTAAGTTTGATCATTATTTTGCTATGTCATGTTTATGACCGATTTATGACAAGTTATGATGTATTGGTGTGAGGGTTTGGCAGGACAGATTAACCCAAATGCAGACGATGTCGGGGAAAAACAGAAAACACTTTATTTATACAAAAAAACAAAAACCCACGAGGGGGTACACAACATGAAAACATGGAACACTTAACTATTAGCAAGACTTGACTGGAACACGAAACACGATACTGAACACAAGGAACCTGCACAGAACTAAAGATACACTGACATTAAATAGCAGAAACCAAACAAGATAACAAGCGGGAACAGGTGATGGGAATAAATACTAATTAACAATAAGCAGGCGAACAAGGGGGGCGGGGTCACAGGACAAGACACCGGAGGCACATGCCAAACACAAAAACAAGGCATGAACCTCCACACAAGGCCAGGGACTGCCAGAACTCTGCCCCCATGACAAAATACAAATATAACAAGACTTCAAGGCAGAGTCCTGACAGTAGCCCTCCCTCAAAGGACGCCACCTGGCGTCCAAAAAGGGAACACACAAGACAAGAGAACATGACATAATAAACCTGACAAGACTAGAACACATCAGACTAAAACTTAACAAGAGGTGCCAAAAACAAGATAAAAAACAAAACTAAATCAAACACACATAAGTCCACAAGGTACTAATACATGACAGTCCACGGGGGTGCGGGGCGAGGACGCAGCTGGGACAGCGCAGACCTTGACTGCGCGGGCTGAGTCGACCGCGCGGGACGGGTCGGCGGCGTGGGCTCTTGGCGGCTCTGACTGTGGCTGCGCGGAAAGCGCGGGCTCCGGCTGTGGCTGCGCGGAAAGCGCGGGCTCCGGCTGTGGCTGCGCGGAAAGCGCGGGCTCCGGCTGTGGCTGCGCGGAAAGCGCGGGCTCCGGCTGTGGCTGCGCGGAAAGCGCGGGCTCCGGCTGTGGCTGCGCGGAAAGCGCGGGCTCCGGCTGTGGCTGCGCGGAAAGCGCGGGCTCCGGCTGTGCGGAATGCGCGGGCTCCGGCTGTGGCTGCGCGGAATGCGCGGGCTCCGGCTGCGCGGACTGGGTCGACTGCGCGGGCTGAGTCGGCACCGTCCCTGGTTCGGCCATCTCCATAACTGGAGCAAACACGGCGGCGGTCAACCCGAGAACCGGGCCAAGCACGGCGGCAGACATCCGGAGGGCCCGATCCGACTTGGCGAGGGCTCTCCAGAGCAAAGAAAAGACGGCCAAACACTCTCGTTCGGTCATCTTAAAGGGGAAGAAGGGGGAAACTGCGGAGGGCTCCGACATCGTCGCTGGGTTGAGTGTTGGCAGGTTCCTCTGTGAGGGTTTGGCAGGACAGATTAACCCAAATGCAGACGATGTCGGGGAAAAACAGAAAACACTTTATTTATACAAAAAAACAAAAACCCACGAGGGGGTACACAACATGAAAACATGGAACACTTAACTATTAGCAAGACTTGACTGGAACATGAAACACGATACTGAACACAAGGAACCTGCACAGAACTAAAGATACACTGACATTAAATAGCAGAAACCAAACAAGATAACAAGCGGGAACAGGTGATGGGAATAAATACTAATTAACAATAAGCAGGCGAACAAGGGGGGCGGGGTCACAGGACAAGACACCGGAGGCACATGCCAAACACAAAAACAAGGCATGAACCTCCACACAAGGCCAGGGACTGCCAGAACTCTGCCCCCATGACAAAATACAAATATAACAAGACTTCAAGGCAGAGTCCTGACAATTGGTTTATGTCAAGTTGTCATAACAAAGACATTTCAAACAATGTCATCTTTGCATTAAAAATGACCTAAATGAACACATGAAACTTAATGACAACTGTCATAAACGTGCATAAAGTCTCTTTCATGTTCATGACACGTGTCATGTCATGATTATGAAGGTGTCATGTCAATCTTATGAACACCCCTTCAAGTAAAGTGTTACGTCTCTTCTTATCTAAGTAGCTAGCTCTCATCCACCGTATGCTGGAGGCAATGATCTGATTAAGCATGACTACTGTATGTTGATGTATATGCATTTGGGATGTGCATCTCCATAACATAGTCCGATGCGATACGCATCTCGATGCATAACAAATGCAATGCATTAAAGATACATATGAAGCAGCTACCAATGCGATATGATGCGATTTACCCCATTACGACCCATTTCAATTTGGTTCAACATGATGTCATTCGATGCAGTATGATGCAATGAAAAATATGATGCTATGCAATTTAATATAGTACAGATAGTTTCCACACATTGGATTTCTACATGAGCGTCACAACCATTAGAAGACCACTTTATGACTATGATATTGGATGTTGGACCCACTCACACCATAAATCCAATCCAGGAATGCCCGAATCATTAAAATTCTTCCTCAAATCCATTCCGCTTGACTCACTTTTAGAGTCCATACTCCATTTCATGTTTTCCCTCCTTTGCCAACTGTACAACAAAGTAAGTATAGCTTTTATGCTATAAAAGCCATTGTTTAATTAAAAATACAAGAAAAGGCCATCTACTATCAGTAAATGCTTGGGCCCACCAATATTTTTGCTTCCGACGCCCATGGATTTGTAATTGTTTGGTGGAGGATAGCTCTACTTCTGCCATGTTATGCTTTATGTGACTTTTATGACACGCCTCGGTTTCCAAAGTGTTGTGATACTCCAGCAGGTGATAAGTCAGCAGGACGTAGCAACAGTTTAGAGAGGAAAAGGCAATCTTAAAATGTCACTCTCTAAATAATAAAACTTTAGCGCATCTATTAATAATTGTACATAAATAAATCTGTTTTTATAAACGATGCAACGATGCATCGCAATACAAATACTAATTTCTATCCGATGCACAGTTTTTAAATCAATGCATTATTTTATGTAGATGCACCAAGCAAATCTTCCCATCCATAATATGCATGTCTGTGACAGTCCAAAGTTTGTTTCAGTCTCTTTCTGATCTCTTTCTGAACCACACAATGTATGACACATGGGCTTATAGGACTACTGTGTGTGTTCACACAGGGGTTAAAGCGCTTTTGTACAGGAGCAGGGGCTCTGCAAAAGTGTTTACCAGCCTACAGTATTGATCTGTTGTATGAAAACAGTACAAAAGGTATGATCGATTAGAAGGGGCTGAACTTGTTTTGCTCTGCGCTGTAGGTAGTCAGAGAGAGAAAGAAAGGGGGAAGGGTGAGCCAGTTACAGCCATGACTAGCATTGACTTTGTTGTGATTTCTAGGTACATGTCATCACAACTGTCAAGCCTTTTCCTAAATGGTCATTGTGCACTTGATTGATGAACTATTTCATAATTTTATCTTAATGTTTCCGCCATCGTTTTTATCGAACACTGGCTCAATTTACTACAATCCGTCTTCCACAATCAATGGCCATTGATTACAACAATTGATTTTTATGGAGAATGTGAAAGTCAGACGTCTCATGTCTGTACATGTTAATAATACAGAAGAAGGTGAGAGATAGCGGGGACCAAATACACGAAACAGTTTTGCCACAATATTCCATTATTAATTTTCGTGAAAATATGTTTGTGTGTTAAACAAAGAGTGTGGCATAGCTGGGCTTCAGTTTTGGTCTTTCTCATTATGCCTTATACTGTAGCTTCTGTTCCCCAGCCAGGGGCGCCGTAAGGGGGGGAAAAGTTAGGACGATCCTAAGGGCCCATGAACTTTTGAGGGCCCCAGCCAAGGACTGTGCCGCACACGCAACCCCCTTATTAAGCTGAGCCCTCAGTTTAAAAAAACACAAGGTGATTTATGTTCCCTGTTTTGTGTTATGATTCTAACGCGAAGTCAGCCCTTATAAGCTGTTTAATTAACGTAGCCCGTATAAGCTAATTAACATAAACTAGAAATGCGACCAGTTACACACCAGTTTTGTAACGCAATATGCCAAGGGAAGTATTTTTATGCAGTCGTGAATCGAGTTGGTTGTGATAAAACTGAAATGCAACTAAGGCTAAACTAGTCCAGTTATGTTATAAAGCTTCTCAACTTGCAACAGGTTTAAGAAATCAATGGAAATCTATGTCGTAATCTGCTATAGTTGTCATTCATTTCATTTTAGAGCCCCGTTGATTAAAAAACAGTCTGAAGAATCATTTAATAACAGTATAGCTGTTTTCTTAAAGAGTAATAAACCATAAACCAACTTTTTTTAGTTAATGATCTGTAAGAATGGGGTTTTATTAGTACTGTTCATTGATTTTAGTAAGTTTTTTGACATTTGGATATGAAGTGTTTCAATACTGGTGTAAAAACGTCTGAGTGCTGCCCTCTTCAGGTTAAACGGTGGCTACTGCAGTTGAATTTTTGTATTGGATGTTGGGTCCAAAAAATGCCTCGTGATTCAATTCAATTCAATTTTATTTATCTAGCGCTTTTCACAATTTAGTAATTGTATCAAAGCAGCTTTACATAATAGATGTAGTGAAAAGCACAGAAAATCGACAGATAGCATAACATAATACATGATAGCACAAGCAGCTACATTTGCTGCGGCTATAAATCAACATTATAAGCAAACGTATTACTAATGTAACGTATAGAAGTTAAGCCCAAAAAGGCTGCCTCCCCGGGTTGAAAAACCCCCTAGGAGAAAAAAACCCCAGAATTTTTGCCGGGGAAGTAAAAAAAAGTCCTAGGAGGAAAAAACCTTTGGGAGATATATATATATATACACATTGAAACGGAAGGAGATTAAGCGGAGTAATGTAAGCAGGTTCAAGCTCACCACACCTTGTTACGATCGCATCACACACTTAGTTCGTCCCCTCTGTCGTGTGTGTAACAGCTGAAGTATACAGTATGTCACTGAGACTGCCTGTGAAAATCAGAAAAGTCTCAAATCTTATTGTGAGATAAAAAGCATCACAGTTTTATTTCAAGCATTAATTTCACTATGATTTCAAACGCTGACATGACATTACTCAGTCAATATTAAAGATATTAAGTTTGTATTTTCACAAATGTTCTTTACATTATATAGGATGATTTTATGTGGAAAACAGTAAATTACAAAGAAATACTTCAGCTGGGTTTTCACAGGCATGGTCACATTTATCTTTAATCTTTAAGAATGTTGCATTTTCTCTGAATATTTGATTTAATGTACTGTATTTTTTAATTAAATTTACATTGCACTATAAATTATCTTAGCTGCAGACATTTTAGGTATCTATAAATACTAATAACTGTGGTCAAAACAATAGCAAATTAAATAGTTCTGTATTATTAAATTACAGACAAAGATTTTGAATAGCTACAGTAGGTTGGATTATATGTTTGGTGCGAAATGGGTATGGTGGGGGCCCGACCCCCATTTTTTCATAGGGCCCAAAATTGCTATAACACACGCATAAGGACCTTTAGTAAAGACCTTTAAATGGCCCAGTGGTTTTCATGCTAATATGATATTTACCATACCCAACCACAAGACCTAACCCTTACCAGAGCCATAGAAGGAGAGAGTTACGTCAAGTCCGTTGACTCCAATGGAACGGTTTTTTTACAGCAATGGCGGACCACGGAGTCCCTCCAGAGTTCCCGGAAGTCACAGTCAGCTCCATAGAGTTGCATTAGAAAGATTGAATGTGTTGAACTTAATACAAGATTTAAGACTTAATACGCTTTACAAATAAGATTGTATGTTAGCAATACATGTGAATCGAATGACTTTATGCATCAGTGTGTTTGTAGTGCATTATTTCTCATTTAATAAGTACATTTAGGGGGTGTTAGTAGAAAACGGGTCAGGCTAGGACAAGCTGTGGATAACTTTAGCAACACACAATGAATCACGAATAGCCTTTTATTGGTAAATTTTGTTTTCTTAATGCAGATTCATTCATTATTGTAAATATTGTCTAATTAGAGAGGCTATTAAATAAAGTGATGCTGGTATAAAGTGCATATTTATGCATCAAACGTATGGGTGGAGCGTTTTTGACACTGTGGTTTTGCTGGTTAATAAATAAAATAAAATAAATTAATTTATTAATTACTTGTCAAATGTATACTTACATAGTTAAGAGATCAGTAATCATTTAAAGTGATGATGATGTTATTTCCCATCAGATGTTTATATTAACAACAAAAAGAAAACTACACTAAGCCAGAAATATTATTATAATTTATAATAAATTAAACAAAGTGCTTTGTAAGTCTTTTTTTATGTTGTGCTTTGTATATTAATAAATTAAACCAGTATGAGTTACATACACAGCACATTCACTTTGTATATTATTAACAGGCATAAACTTACATTAGTACACAGTGTGATGCATTTTAAAGCTTTAAAGTTACTAAAGGCAGCGTAAAACATGTTAACAAGGGATACCAGCAGATGACCATACAAATCTTCCTATATTGGTGAATTTAATTTGTCAAAAAACTTTGTTTATATAACTACATAACAATACTACCTTCACATTTTGATGCGATATATAAATATTGTAAAAAAACACGTTTCTTGACTATAAATTAAGAAAAATCACAGCTCTTTGCCTCTAACTCAATGTATTTCAATGGCTCACTATGGGCTTATAGGAACTAACTGAAATCTCCGTGAATCACGTGACGGGCGAGCTTCTGGACTTCCGGTGGCACAACTCTGTTTTTCTATGGCTCTGACCCTTACAAGAATCTGCTGACATTATTATGTTTACAGAAAAATATGATTTAGACAATTTAGGAGTTTTTTAATTCATGTAGACCACTTCAGATGCTGGGTTATTTTAAAGGAAACACCACCGTTTTTCAATGTTTTACTATGTTTTTACCTCAACTTAAGATGAATTAATACGAACATTTATTTTCAATGTGTGCACTTAATCTTTGTACAGCACGTCGTGAATATGTAAGCATTTAGCCTAGCCCCATTAATTTCTTAGGATCCAAACAGGGATTCATTTAGAAGCCACCAAACACTTCCATGTTTTCCCTATTTAAAGACTGTTACATGAGTAGTTACACGAGTAAGTATGGTGGCATAAAATAAAACGTGGGGATTTTTAAAGCAGAAAAAAATGCTAACTATATTGTATGGCGGAAGAGCACTTTGTTTGCAGCACCTTGACTTTTGCACGCAGTAACATAATCCCTCCTCACTACTCCCCCTCTCGCTCAAACGTATTACTGCGCCTGAGGTTGAAGTGCTGCAAACTAAGTTCTCTTTTGCCATACGATATAGTTCTCATTTTTATCTGCTTAAAATTCGCCACATTTTGTTTTGTAACACTATACTTACTCGTGTAACTACTCATGTAACAGTCTTTAAATAGAGAAAACATGGAAGTGTTTTCTGGCTTCTAAATTTATCCCTGTTTGGATCCTAAGGAATTAATGGGGCTAGGTTAAATGCTAACTCATGCATGACGCGCTGTACAAAGATTAAGTGTACGCGTTAAAAAAAGATAGGTATTAATCTGTCTAAGTTGAGATAAGAAAATAGTAAAATATTGAAAAACTGTGGTGTTTTCCTTTAAACACGGTGGGTTACAAATGAATGCTGGGTCAGATTTGAAAATTTTTCAGGTTAATTAAACCCAACGATTGAGCTTGTCCCTTTTTGATCCAACCCTTGGTCCAAATTTCCCAGAATTAACCCATGTACACACCAAGCCAACGGTCAGCATTCAGGCAGGTTTTGATCCTCATCTAACTTAATTTTTTGATGTAGTGCTCTGCACCGTCTGCTAAATTCATTGTCACCCATTTATTTTGGCCGTTTCAACATGAGTGCGTTCCACTCCATATTTAGATACACACTTACAAACTTCCCTAAGCACTTCCCTCAGGGGACTCTCCACCACCCTGTTGAAGTGAGATCCACTTTGTAAAGTGGACGAGGGAAGTTAATTTGGACAGGCCATTGTTTCCTTGATTTTGACCGAGAGAGCAGGTCTTCTTCGCTTGTACACTTGAGACTGCTCCACAGAACACGATGCACCTAATTTGCACTTAATTTACCCCAAGTGTTCAAGGGGTTAGTGTGTTTCATTTAATCCCATTTCAAATGTTCCTGCAGTAGTGGACATAAGGAAAGTTTGCGCAGAAGTTTGCGAGAAAGGGCATACAAATTTGTAGGGGAACGCAGCCTATGTCGAATGAGTGTTGGTGTTCGGCATAACCAACCAGTGCTCAAGAAGAAAAACGCAAGTGACGAAGCAAGAAAACAACGAAGTCAAGAGGGAACGCAAATAACACTCATCTTTTTTATTTGCATCTCTCAATCAAATGTTTGAATATTTTAAAAAGAAAGCTCGTAAGACACTACAGATATTACCAATCTGCATTTGTGTTGAATGAGATTTGCATGCAACTGGTAAGCAAGGCCTATGTTTTTATGTTTTGTATCACTGAAGTCACTAGCTCTTCCGGTTTCTCGTTTTAATGAACACCAACTACTGCCACCTGCCATCTTACACAGCAGCAAAACAGACGTGCTACCCGCCCGGTGTTATAAGGCAACTTTGAACCCAGCACGCCGAGGAAATATGAGCCAAACTCTCATTCCACACTATTTTTAAACTGTGCACTGATATTTTTTTAACCTATGGTTGGATAAAATATTAATCTAGAAAATGTCCATATTTGACCCAACTATGTCTTGAAACAACCCCAGCATATAGGTTAATTTAGACCCAACAATTAGGTTTGTTTATTTTACCCAAACATGGGTTGAAAACACCCAGCATTTTGTTTTGTATGTGTGTGTGGTTCTCGCATATATAGGCAAACCTTCACACACTCACAAACATATGATCCAGATTTCACCAGGCATATTAGGATTCTACAGAGACGGTGTCATTCAGCCTCAAGAGGGAAGAAAACATTGTCAGGAAGCGACTGGCTATAATGAGTGGCAGGGTTTCCTACCACAGTGAAATCTTAATGAAGGCTGGTGCTTTTAGTGCTGAATTTTCTCAGCAAAAATAGAGGAGATGTCCACACACTGCATTACAGAGCCATTACCAGAAAGGACGGTTTCATGCACAACCGAATGGCAGGCCATAGGAAATAATAAATGCCACATGTTGCCCGACTACAAAATGAAATCATTAGAAAAGGGAAAACAGGTCTGTCAACAGATTTGTACACGCAATGTTTCTTATTGTGAATGAGATTGCATTTTAGACTAAAACTGAATCTGGTGTGTCTGCCTCAAATAAACAAGATTTTTGATGACTTTTTGGAGACTTAACATTAATTAAAAAGCTCATTCAAATTACTTTATACGCATTTTGATTTAAATCATGATGCTTCATTTCATCTTACCATTCTTGTCATGCTGCATTATCTGCTATACTAATACTGATTACAATGGTCTAAATCAATTCAGCTTAAGCAGAAGTACTTAGTGCAAGTCAACTACTTGTGAAGGGGCTTAACACATTTCTGCAGCACTCATTTTAATTAGTTTTTTTTTTTTTATCAATTTGGTGTCACTGCTTCTAGCACAAGAAATCAAAGTGAAAGTAAATACTGGAAGACAAGAAATTAAAAAAAACATAAAATTAAAATTGGAGTTGCTTTTGGTGCTTATGTTTCAGCCTTAAGATCTTTTAGATGCTAATGTACTCTTAAAAGTGGACAAAAATGCTAATTCACGAATTTACCAGGAAAACAGGCCTAATATCAGACTGATCTCACGAAAAGTCGTTTTATAGTAACTTGGGATGTTGTACTCTCTTGACCGATTTCTGCTTTCTCTAACTCGTCTCGGACTCGTTCCTTCAAAGACTTGGTCTTGACTAGGTCTCAGACCACAGTGAGAGGAGAAGGACTCGTAATTTTCAGACCTTGAGACAAGCGCACTTTTTATGTTCATACAAAAAACACACAATACATAACAATAATAATAAAATGCAATGTTGACTGGCATTATTTGAAAATGACATCCCATGGTGCAGTGCAAAGATACTGCCATCAGAGCCGATTATTTATCTCAAAAAAAAAGGTGCATGTGGTAAGGAGTTTTTTAATGATAGTAAAAGGATAGTCCATATTAAGATGTTAAGCTCCTCTAGACCAGGGGTGTCAAACTCAATTTCATCCCGGGCCACATCAGCATTACGGTTAATCTCAAAGGGCCGGTTGTATTTGAAAGACTGTATGAATGTATCAACTCTTTTATTACTGTACATTGCATAATTTTCCCTGCATTTGCTTACTCTTGGTTTTGTTAATAACTCAATTAATACCTAGCTTTGAAAGTAGAAGCCCAGGCAAATAATGACAAAGTGTATAGAGTACAACTATTCTACAGATTATTTAAAAAATAATTGTTGTGACAAAAACACATGTTTTGTGTGAGTACAGTACACTCAAAATAGTCTGTTATCCTTCATTGTGCAGGTCAGAAAATGAGAGGCATTTTAGATACTAATAAAGAGTTTTACAATCTCCGCCACAAAATTATGCATTTATTAAACACATCTACCCTCGCTTGTCATTTCTTGCCCTCTTTACAAAAAAGCTGTGATTTTTTACCTGGCTTTGAGTGTCTGACTGATTGACTGACGTCTCATGAGTTCAGTGTTGTAGGCTACAGATCAATAGTTTCAATCGTTTATTAAAAGTAATCAGTTCAGATGAGTCATTAGTTCGCGTATTTAGCGGGAATAGACGCGTAAAAAACTAATCCCAGCTGGACATCGCGAAACATTTCTGTACACGAGACGGAAAACATTTTCTCGCTGGATGCGCGTGAGCGGGCGCGAGAGAGGGAGAGAAAGAACGAGCAGATACTGTCCGTTTCCATATTCGGAGGTCGCATAAGCAGCGTCATCAAGCCTGGTTTATTTAACTGACCATTACATTCGCAAGTCATACGCATATTACAACTATTTACTATAAACAAAGAATAATATTTAACTTTATAATTGTTAATATTCTGAGTCTTGATGACGAATGCAGCCTGGAAATGCGATCTCCGAAGGCTGCAGCTTTCGCATTCAGACACGCCCACTCTAGTAGTGTGTGCGTGCGGGGCACTGCTCGTTCTCTCTCATGCAATCATCAACATTATCACTATAATTACATTACAAAAAGACAAAAATTAGTTTTGGTGGCTGCTAAAAAAATCTATATAGGAAATAACCTGCAAAAATAAAACTTATAATAACAATAAAATAATCTGTAAAGTCTCACGGGCCACATAATTAACATAATTTGTAAACTCTCGCGGGCCAGATGAAATGAGGGGGCGGGCCGGATTTGGCCCGCGGGCCTTGAGTTTGACACCCCTGCTCTAGACAATTCCCAATGTAGCTTAGTCTGTAGGCCTAACTGTTGATTATTAACTGGTGTGATATCAAATCATCAATATGAAAACTGACATGTTTTTATGTCTTGGTCTCGACTCGGTCTTGACTCCAAAAGGACTCGGTCTCGACTCAGACTTGCTTCCTCAAAGACTCGGTCTTGACTCGGACTCGACTCTATTTGAAAACCAACGGACTCGGTCTCGACTCGGTCCTCACCCTTGAAAGACTCGGTCTTGACTCGGACTTGTCATAGGCGGTCTCGTCCCCATCACTAATAGTCACGCAAAATTTTATTCATTTATTCGTGTCCATGGCTCAACATTCAGCTTTTTTCATGCCTTGAGCAGGAATCTTTTTCAATAGTTTTTCGTGTCCGTTCCACAACTTTCTTTTTCGTTTGATTTTATGTATTGTTTTCTAATTGGTTTTTCTTATTTTCTTACCATTGTCACTTGGGGTTGGGGTTAGAATCGCTTTCTGTTAAATTTTTAGACACCCTAACGCAAACCCCAACTCTAACCCCAACTTTAGGTGAGAATAGTTTTAAAAGCAGAGGAAAAACGTGTAGAAACCAATTCATAAGAATACATCCTAACCAAACCCCAAATCTAACCCCAACCCAAAGCGACAATGATTTAAAAATAGAAGAAAAAAAAAGAGAAACACTACATAAAATGACACGAAAAAAGAAAGTCGTGTCATGGACACAAGAAATTATTTATAGAAATTTGTGCGAATGTCACGAAAAAGACATTTTGTGCTCAAGGCACAAAAAAGCTGAATTTTGTGCCATTGACACGAATAAATTAATCATGTTGAATAAAATATGATGCATAAAAAAATCACACCTAGTTGCAAAAAATACTATTATAAAAACATAACTGACAGGTTGTGTATATCCCTGCAGGAGTGTGTGTATTTTGTTATTTGTCTTACATTAATGAAAGTAAATTATGTACATGGAAAAACGGGAGCGTCTTCGCCCCGGTAACATCATAAAACTTCAAACCCCTCAGTCACAGTAACACGAGATTGTATCTAATCTTACTTTTTACATCTTTTTCATATCCCATCCTATTAGGTTGTGCATACTTAAGCCATTCAGAAGTAATACATTATTACATTCAGAAATCTGTCATTATATTTTTCATCTATAAAGGTAGTCTTTTTTGAATAATGTTCCCTTAACAATCTAAAGCCTGTCATACTCGTCGGCTATTAACCTCCCATCTGTTTTATAACCAAATTATCTGTGCTAACTTTCTCTTTATTACTGTTGCCATGGCCACAAACAGCTTTTATGTTTATTTTATAGCATTTAATTTATATCATTAAGTATTTGCACACCACCCCTTAACTGTTGAAGAAACATTCCCTGCATTTTAACTCCATTCATCAACAGCATCATCAGTATTCTTGTCACACATCACACCTCATTACTCAAAAAATAACAGTTCTTCACCTCATACCTTATGCTTGACTCCACGGCTTCTTTGCTTGCATCTCCATCACCTGTTTTTAGAGACCTGAATGTGGGGGAAGGCAGCAGGTAGTGCTGTTCTCCAGATATCCCATAAGTCACGTGCCCCTTTGAAAGACACATTATTGAACCCGCCTGTGCCCTTTGCATGCCTCCGAGCCGCCTTGGCAGGTACCTAGCAACATCAATTACAAAAGTCGTGCCTATGGCCTCTGCCATGTATTGCCATCACCATGGGGTAATTGGTCCAGCGCTGCTTCCAATTCTTCACAAGACGAGCTTATTTTACCAGTCAGTCAGACTTGCTCTATGTTTAACAAGCTATTATACCCCCTGGCTTCGCCGCTCAGCCTGGGGACATTGGATGGATGTGGGAGGCGAGGAGCAGTGAATAAGTTGGGACCTAAATGATCCTTGTTAAGATATTGAAACAGATTCAACGTGAGGTTACAGGTCATGATGAACTGAAGTCTTGCAAATGTGTCATTGTTCTTGTGGAAGTTCATCCCCCAAAAATGAAAGTCTGTAAACATTTACCCTGCTGTGGCCAGCCAATTGATAACTAAACTTGCCAAAACTCATTATATGAGGATTATAGCAGTGATATTTATACACTTAAAAACATAAAAGGTGTAATATAAATTGAGTTTATGATTAGTTGTACACTCACCTAAAGGATTATTAGAAACACCTGTTAAATTTCTCATTAATGCAATTATCTAATCAACCAATCACATGGCATTTGCTTCAATGCATTTAGGGGTGTGGTCCTGGTCAAGACAATCTCCTGAACTCAACACTGAATGTCAGAATGGGAAAGAAAGTTGATTTAAGCAATTTTGAGCGTGGCATGGTTGTTGGTGCCAGAGGGGCCGGTCTGAGTATTTCAATATCTGCTCAGTTACTGGGATTTTCATGCACAACCATTTCTAGGGTTTACAAAGAATGGTGTGAAAATGGAAAAACATCCAGTATGCAGCAGTCCTGTGGGCGAAAATGCTTTGTTGATGCTATAGCTCAGAGCAGAATGGGCCGACTGATTCAAGCTGATAGAAGAGCAAATTTGACTGAAATAACCACTCGTTACAACGGAGGTATGCAGCAAAGCATTTGTGAAGCCACAACACGCACAACCTTGAGGCGGATGGGCTACAACAGCAGAAGACCCCACCGGGTACCACTCATCTCCACTACAAATAGGAAAAAGAGGCTATAATTTGCACAAGCTCACCAAAATTGGACAATTGAAGACTGGAAAAATGTTGCCTGGACTGATGAGTCTCGATTTCTGTTGAGACATTCAGGTGGTAGAGTCAGAATTTGGCGTAAACAGAATGAGAACATGGATCCATCATGCCTTGTTATCACTGTGCAGGCTGCTGGTGGTGGTGTAATGTGTGGGGGATGTTTTCTTGGCACACTTTAGGCCCCTTAGTGCCAATTGGGCATCGTTTAAATGCCACGGCCTACCTGAGCATTTCTGACCATGTCCACCCCTTTATGACCACCGTGTACCCATCCTCTGATGGCTACTTCCAGCAGAATAATGCACCAAGTCACCAATTGGTTTCTTGAACATGACAATGAGTTCACTGTACTAAAATGGCCCCCACAGTCACCAGATCTCAACCCAATAGAGCATCTTTGGGATGTTTTGGAATGGGAGCTTCGGCCCTGGATGTGCATCCCACAAATCTCCATCAACTGCAAGATGCTATCCTATCAATATGGGCCAACATTTCTAAAGAATGCTTTCAGCACCTTGTTGAATCAATGTCACGTAGAATTAAGGCAGTTCTGAAGGCGAAAGGGGGTCAAACACAGTATCAGTATGGTGTTCCTAATATGTAATATGTGTATATGGCATAATCGGTTCATTGTTTCATTTTGTATGGGTTAAAAAATGAATCTTATGAAATGAAAAGTCTGAAATGGAGTTTTAAAAACTTAACCCAGACTTAAGTTCAGTATGAAAAGCTATAATGAGTAATAACTAATGGTAAAAATTAGATAAAGTGTTAAACTTGTGGTCATTTATATGTTAATGAAGGTTTGTTGCAATAACCCATAATATGCCATCACAGATGTCCTTCTAGCTTGTGTTTTATTTCATGAAAATAAATACCACCTGGCATATGGTCTCTTAAAAATAACTATTTCTCGTAAGCTGAAGGTGGAATCAGATCTATACTAGCATATGTTTCAGATGGGCTGCTGATTCTAGGAGCTAAACACTTGACCTTGCCAGCTGGTGAAGAAGCGACAGATCCAGCGGTCTTCAGCGAGAAACATTCAGACAATTCAAACTTAAGATCAAATAACCAAAGAAGGAGAAATAGAGGAATAGATAAAGTCGTGACTCACAGGATGAACTTGTGTGTAAGGTCAGGCTTGTAATCGAAGTTGCCATAAGTATATATGTATTTGAATAGCACTTTAACTAATAACAGTGGTTCTCCACAAACGCCGAATGAAAAGACTTGAAGCTGAATTTAACACAGCAGAGGATGAGTCTAGGGCTTAATAAGGGATGGATGTTGAGGGAAATGTCAGAGGTCCAGCGAGATGGGCTGGATTGTTTAGAGCTCGGTTCGCCCCCTCCCATCCCACCTGGCATGCCAACATGTCATTGGGGGCAAAACATAGACGGGAAACTTTTCATTGTAATTAGTTCCTGCTGCTGTCTAGAAACAGGCGTGGAGGTCAAATGTAATTGGTTTGTTTTTACATTGAAATGTTCAGGCCAGAATGATTGGATGTGGGTGAGTTTTGGAAGCTGCCATTTTTCTCAACCCCGATGTCTCTCTTCTTCTCTTGCCTACCTCAATTTGGCTCTACCACAAGTCTGGAAAAAGCTGTGGATCCTGGCGAGCTCTGGGGCTTGGCGAGGGGAGAAAAGCCACAGCATGGCCCATTGCACCTAGAGGTTTGCCAAGCAAAGTCTGTCTCTCTCAAACACACAGAGACATGGAGTAGATAGGAGATTTGTGAAACGTGTCAAGGAATTTCTATCATACAGGACCAGTAAACCTGAGGGCTCATATAGTATGTGCCAGGCAAGCTGAACAACCGAATGTTTGACTGATTTGTTTCCAACAACGAAGCAGTGAATGTGTGATTACTGACGGCCTGCACAAACCACGCATGTACAGGAAAGCTCAACAGAATCTGATTTGCAATTTTTCACAAAAGTAAACTATACCTTGTGTTTTAATGATTCATTATTTTGGCTAATTTGCTCATGTAAGTTCTGTTTTTATTAACTTAATTTAGATAAATTGTGCAAAAAGATTATGAAGTTGCATTAAGATGTACAATACTGCACCATATAAAATAACTAAATGAATTGCATGTCCAAATCTTTTTGAAAAAATACAAATTTAGGTTCCTATGGAAACAAGCCCAAAGGAACTTAGCTGCTAGGAAATGCAACCTGTGTAGAATAAGATTGTCTGTCTTTTACAAGAAGAATAAATGATGAAAAGCCGTTTTGAACTACAAATGAATTGTATTCTAGCTCACCGTGAGAGATATATCAAGAGGTTGAGAGTTTATGCCATTCAGACAAACACAGTTAGCCTGGGCCATACTGTGTATATAACACTGGCACTAGAGTCTAAGTGCAGTTTCTCAGTGGAATGTCAACTAGTAAGCATGTTTGGTCGAGTGTTTCTTTACATTTGGTAATCCGGCTTTTGTTTCAAATTGTTTGTGTTCTTAGCCAGAAGAGGATGGGTTCCCTCTGCAGAGTCTGGTTTCTCCTGAGATTTTTACGGTGGCCCTGAAGTGCAAACCACAACAACAAATTACTAAACAACAACAAAAAATTAAAAAACACCACAACAAATTAAAAAATACTACAGCAAATTTAAAAAACACTACAGCAAATTAAAAAACACTACAACAAATTAAAAAACACCACAACAAATAAAAAACACTGCAACAAATTAAAAAATAACAACAAATTAAAAAACACTACAGCAAATTAAAAAACACTACAACAAAATAAAAAACAAATACAAAATAAAAAACACAACAGCAAGTTAAAAAACATTACAACAAAATAAAAAACACTACAACAAAATAAAAAACAACTACAAAATAAAAAACACTACAACAAATTGAAAAACACAACTACAAATTAAAAAACACAACAACAAATTAAAAACACAACTACAAATTAAAAAACACAACTACATTAACCTACCGGAAGAGGTAGGTACCAGTGGGCAACATGAGACATCGCTGATTGGACGACACTGCAGTTCGGCTTTTGAACCGGAAGATATTCTTCCTATGGCGCATTTTTTCGAACATGAATGTTACAGATGACCCAAACGTAGCAGCTGCTGGGGCCGGCTAAGGGTATGGTCTGGAAACTGCAAACGATAGTAGTAAGCTAACGTTACATCCACAAACAACGTAAGCATTACACTATTCTTATTAACTTACTCGAAGGTTGTTGGGTGTCTCCGATAGTAGATATTTTTTTAAGCCTTTTGCCACAGCCGCTGCAAAAGTTCGGGGACGGCTCAACCAGTTCTTTTCCGCAGTTTGGGCAAAACATTTTGCTGTCCTTCCTCCTCTCCAAACCACGCGCTACAGGAAGAATAACTTCCAGTTCAAAAGCCGAACTGCAGTGTCGTCCAATCAGCGATGTCTCATGTTGCCCACTGGTACCTACCTCTTCCGGTAGGTTAATGTAGTTGTGTTTTTTATTTGTAGTTGTGTTTTTAATTTGTTGTTGTGTTTTTAATTTGTTGTTGTGTTTTTTAATTTGTAGTTGTGTTTTTTAATTTGTTGTAGTGTTTTTAATTTTGTAGTTGTTTTTTATTTTGTTGTAGTGTTTTTTAATTTGTTGTAGTGTTTTTTTAACTTGCTGTTGTGCTTTTTATTTTGTTATGGTTTTTTATTTTGTTGTAGTGTTTTTTAATTTGTAGTTGTGTTTTTAATTTGTTGTAGTGTTTTTTAATTTTTAGTTGTGTTTTTTAATTTGCTGTAGTGTTTTTTTTTAACTTGCTGTTGTGTTTTTTATTTTGTATTTGTTTTTTATTTTGATGTAGTGTTTTTTAATTTGCTGTAGCGGTTTTTAATTAGCTGTAGTGTTTTTTAATTTGTTGTCATTTTTTAAATTGTTGCAGTGTTTTTTAATTTGTTGTGCTGTTTTTTAATTTGTTGTTGTTGTTTAGTAATTTGTTGTTGTGGTTTGCACTTCAGGGCCACCGTAGATTTTGCACGTGATGTCACCTTCGACGAAAATGACTGTGGTTATACCCACTGAGTGGCAAAAGACAGAGCTGCAGAATTAGTGTACAGTGTGAAATCAGCGAAAATGTGGGGAAAACACATCTGAATTGGAAAAAGTTGTTGTGCGATAGACTGTACTAACAGATTAACAAAAATTTGGAGCTATCGTTTTACAGACTGCCACGAAACATCGAAAGGAGCAAATGTATCATCCATGCCAACGTCCACTGACCACAGGTGGGTTGACAAGTTGCTAGGGTCACAATCAAGTGCAACTAAATGTATCTTTTTCTGATAATTGTTATACTGACATTTTCGCGGCTGCCGCTAGAACAGCCAGCCATTTTGTTGAATGTTTGCCACTCAAAGGAGAAGTAAATGAGTAGCAGTAGCCATACAATTTTGAGATAAAAAAAAAATCCTATAAAAATACACCAATGAATACTATTATTCTGTGTAATTGCAAACTTTTATCAGTGAGCCTTTATTAAAAAAACATCCATTATGATGAGCCTTGTGTTTTACAAAGGTGGGATGGTGTAATAGTCATAGGTGTCATTTACACTGGGGACACTGGGGACATATCCCCACCACTTTTTGAAATGGCTGATTTGGTCCCCACCACTTTTTGAAAGCATTTGGTTAAAATGTACTGAAAAATCAAGCAATACCTGTGCGACTTTCACTGCTATTTTTGTCTTGTTTTCAGTAGAAATATCTGAAAAAATCTTCAATTAGGATGCTTTTTTTGATGAGCAAAATGACCTAAGAAGATAAGCCTGGGTTTAGACAAAAAATATACAATTTAAGTGAATTTGTGATTAAAACAAGCAAAAATATTTACCAATGGGGTGAGAAAAAAATCTTTAAATAAGATTTCTTTTTTCTTAAACACTTAATTTTAGCAACAAATTCTCACCCCATTGGCAGATGAATTTTGCTTGTTTTAACTAGACTTATTTTCTTATGTCATTTTGCTTATCAAGAAATTATATCTTGATTTAAGAATTTTTTGATATTTCTACTGAAAACAAGACAAAAATAATGATTTTCAAGAAAAACTTTCTTAATACTTTTGTGGTGTTTTCAGTAAAAATATCAAAAAATTCTTAAATAAATATCAATTAAGTTGTTTTTAGACCAAAAATTTTGAGCATAAAACAAGCAAAAAAATCTGAAAATCTGAATTTTTCTTGAATTTAGTGTTAAAGAAACATTTTCAAGATTTTTTTGTTTACCCCATTGGAAGAATTTTTGTTTGTTTAATGCACAAAATCACTTAAATTTTATATTTTTGGTCTAAAAACTAGACTTAATTTCTTGGGTCATTTTGCTCACGAAGAAAAAGCATCTAAATTTAAGATATTTTTAGAAATTTCTACTGAAAACAAGACAAAAATACTAAGAA
This sequence comes from Paramisgurnus dabryanus, assembly GCF_030506205.2. NCBI lineage: Eukaryota > Metazoa > Chordata > Actinopteri > Cypriniformes > Cobitidae > Paramisgurnus > Paramisgurnus dabryanus. The sequence goes on along the minus strand of NC_133342.1, from coordinate 21,124,596 downwards.
TTTTTTTTCTTGAAAATAATTTTTGCAGTGTACGACATATGGGTCACATATGTTGCATTGTGTGTTTATAGTGTGTTTTCTTTTACATATATAATGAATTTCATTGTAATCATTGACTTAACGTGCTGCTGTTTTCTACAGTATGGTGCTTTGGCACTGTTAGGTTGAGCTGGTGTTGCGGGGACTGTTACATGTGCAGTCGACATTGTTGAGGGTTTTATGCTGAGTATTTTTGTGTTGTTGACTGGCCTACACTATGCCCATTTTTGATGCGCAGTTATTCAATATTTTCCCCGTCCGGCTGTAATGTATTTTCATCTGATCTTTTGTCCCCACCACTTCTTAACAGAAACTGACGCCCCTGGTAATAGTGTTATGCTGTGTTTGCACCAACTGCGTTTCAGCCGTCAATATCGCGTCTACCGCGCATAGTTTGCCGCTTGAACATTTTAAATGCATTCGCGCGTGTAGAGCGAAGTAGACGTACAGAAAAAGCAAGCATTTGAAGCATGTCAGAGGCAAACTCCGCTTCTTGTGGGAGGGGCAAGTGCCATGCGGTTGTCTGTTTGCAAGATGACTGATGTTGATTGTGCATTTATCGATAGAGTTACCAGTTTGAATTTGGTAACCTTACTATAGGGGGAAAATAAACGGTGCTGGTCCATAAACGTCACGTGACTCAAAAGTGAAATGTGTATTACAACTTACCAGGTTGCCCAATTTCCTCACTGACACTCTTCCAATCGAGGTCCTTTTTATTCCTGTCTGTATAGAAATAAGAACTTGTGTCGTATAGCTCCGGGTGACTGCTCACAGACAATATCAAACGTTGGTTAAATAGTGACTCCGGGTGGGGCTGCCACCACAGCAGCAAGCAGGCTCCTGATTGGTTAACGCGGCGCGAAATTCCGCCAAAGTTCAAATTTTTCAACTCGGGCATCAGCCGCAAATTCACAAAATGCCCCAATCGCGCGTACCGCGCACAATGCTCAATCCGCGCATTTCGCGTGAACTAGACGTGCGAATGAGGCGGAAATGCGTCTTCCGCCCCGCCAAACGCCTCATCCGCGCCGCGGGACCTCCAGATCCGCGTCAACGCGTCCTCACATTGACTTAACATTGAAATCACTCGCGCTTCACGCCTCTACCGCGGTTGGTGTAAACGCAGCATTAGGCAAGACAATATGTCAGGAAAAGCAATGTCTGGCCATATGCCAATGTACAAAGACTACTGGTTGTTTGGCAAGTTGTTAGGGTCACTGTTAAGGCCAACTAAATTCAATTTAAGCTGATAATAGTCAGTTTTACTGGCGTTTTTCGCAGCAGCCACTATAAAAACCAGCCATTTTATTGAATGTTTTGCCACTCAACAGGGCAAGCTCCGACGTGCTCACGTGGAAAAGTGACGTCAAGCATATCCTCTAAATATCTGCCTCACCTTGCCATGCTTCATTCATCTTTGGCTTGTTCAAAGGGGGAATTAATGCATTATTTTTTGTAGTGCTTTGAAACAATATGTACTGTATTATAAAACGCAATATGTTTGTTTCCACTGCCTGTAAACTTTATCGAACCTCATTGCATGTTACTCCCAAAACACACCCATTACTCATTACGAGAATAGAAACAACTCATTTAGACTGTGCGCTTGACACACAAACCATTTTTCCCATCATTAAATTAGCATTAGTAGATTCCGACACACCCTTATAGACTATGTGCCGTGCGTTTTAGACAATGCACTTAGATTGTTAAAATAGGGCCCAAAATCAGACCTATTTTAACTGAAAGCGTTCAGTGTTTTTTTGTTAAGGGGGGTAGGAGCAGTAGATAATTTGCATTTAAAGGTAAAGACATTAAAACAGCGCAGTTTTGTTCCCACCTAAATAGATGATCTGTGGGGTATTTTGAGCTGAAGCGTTGCAGATACATTCTGGACACACCAGAGAATTTAAATGGGCATAATAGGTCCCCATAATATAATATATATATATATATATATATATATATATATATATATATATATATATATATATATATATATATATATATATATATATATATATAAAATATATAGATTTATTGCTAATTTAATTGTCCTTATAAATAGATTATAGTCTAATGAAATGGTATACATTTTCATTGGCTATCGTGTAGTAAGAAATAATAGGAGTCATATTAAACTAGACAGAGAAAAAAATATAAATCAGAATGAATAGTAATGCTTTTTTATAGAAAGAATCAGAAGATAGTAAAGAAGACCCATGGCTGTAAGGACAGCACTCAGTTTCAGTTGAAGACCCGTATTACTTTTTGGAATCAAGAAAGAGTCTCAGTGTAAAGGTTTGACGGCATATTGTACATGCAAGTGCTTATCAGGTTTATCAGGAGGAAATCTAATCCAATTACATTATTGCCACAAATTAGAATACAAATGGAGATAATTGAATGAATTTCCAGCTAGGTGGATATAATAATATGACAAAACATGATTCACTTTAATGATATAGCTAAATAAAATAACCAAGAAATTCTCTGTTGTATATGGTGTTGTACTTTCAGAAAGCAAACAATGCAAACAACATCATGAAGTGTCGTTGAGGTCGGCTTGCATCTCTTGCACCCGCAGGCTATTTTATAAAGTGCTGGAGGCAAAAGTGGCTTGGACAATGTATATAAATATATGTATACATATACATAACACGTTTGGAAGACGTGACTTATAGTGCATTACATGGTGTACATTTTCTTATCAGTAGAAGTGTTCCCCTGAGATCAAACTCAACACAATGCTCTGCCAGTTGAGCTACAGCAACACTGTAGCTGGATTGGTAGAGCAGATCATATAAAGTATTTCCCTATTGGAGGACTGTATGTTGGGGTGGGGAGCACAGGACAACTGTTGTGGTAGGGTGGAGAGAGAGTGGGCAAGTGATGTTGCTCACTTTCTTAAAGTAAATAATAAAGTTCTCATGGGTGATGTTAGCAGAGGAGGAGGGAAAGAAAAAAAGAGAAAAGCAGAGAATGTTGACTGTGCAGGTGGAGATGTCACAGCAGGTTTTGGAATAGAGGACCGTCTCGGATGATCAGATGTCAGAAGAACCAGCTTCGGGTGTGGCTTGATTGGATCGTTGAAACAGAGTCATGTATCTACCAGAGGATCCAGACGCGGTGAGAAAGCGTTTTCTGCAGTGAGAAAATGGTTGAATGATCATTACACATTCTTCCCTAAACTTCTAAAACACTTGCAAATCCCTAGCCTCAAATGATTGCACATTCTCTCTTAGCTCCCACAGTATTACTTTACATAAATTACTCAGGCAATAACTGTAGTTCAGCTTGTTCTTTTGTTGTGCTTCCTACAGCAGCTTGAATGTGCAGGAGATATACAGTAGAGAGATATTCTTCACTAAATTTATAGATCTGACTGTTATATTATAGGAAATAATCAATCTTACAGTCTGCTGAAGAGGATTGCTTTATTGCATAATAGGGCTGGGACAATTCACTAATCTGGCGATTCAATACCGATACTTGTATGCCAATTCAATACATATTAATTTATTCAATCTGATTTTTGTTTACCGAATAAAGGCTAGACAATTGAAAATACTCGATCATACCCTTAAACAGACTGTATATGAGTCATATTAACAAAAAAAGCTTTAAGCCTACATCTTTCTGAATTTAATTTCAGGAGCAGACCACATACATAGTGCATATTTTAAAGGACCTTAAATCATAAAACTAAACCAAAACCCTGAACTTGAATATAACATGAGTAGAAACAATCTCTGAAATAAAATAAAGTGCTATGTTGAACTGTTCCAATAACAATAAATAAATAAATAAATAATCAACTGAAAAATGTATTTAAAATTTAACAACATATATCATAAACGCGTTAGCGCTGACTTATATATATATATATATATATATATATATATATATTATATATATATATATATTATATTATATTATATTATATTATATTTTGACATGATGTTATTTTTTTTGTGTAGAGAGTTTTTAACCTGAATTGTAAAGGCAGATTTTTTTATTTGTCAATAAAAAAACCTTTGTCGCAAGGTGGCCGGCATAAAAACAAACTCAAACGCACTACTGCAGACTAATGGTCTGCTTAGCCGAAGATGTCGCCTTTTCTATTTATGAAAAGGTCAGTATTCAAATTTGAACACCTCGTTGCTATGTTCACAGATGTATACCATATGGTTTATAAGTTATACTGTGCTATGCTATGTGAATTTTAAGAAAGGTTACTGGTTGAGAAAGGTTACTGTAGTTATACTTAGCACAAAAGTTGTTGTTTCTTATCTACATGACGAGTGACTAGAGTCCTGCTGTCTATTCAAATAAGATCCATTCAGTGCAATGCATCTTGAGTGTTTTTGTCTCTGATGGGTGTCACATGAAAATGTCCCAGATGGTTTAAAACCAGCCAACCAGAACTAATCTAACAAGAACTAATTTCATTATCCACTTGCTATGGCAAGCATACTGTATTTATATATTGCTAAATTATTATGTTCCTGCTGATTAATCTTACAGAAATTTGCCATTTTGTGCTTAATTGTAAGGTGAGTACTGCCATACAGGCAAAGGTTAAACACAGTACCTACACCAATACTGGAATGACTTTAAAGGCGAGGTGCATGATCTCTGAAAGCCAATGTTGACATTTAAAAATCACCTAAACAAACACGCCCCTACCCCAGTAAAATCTGGACCTTCTTTTGATAGACCTGCCCCACACATATGCAACCCAGGCAACGATGTTGTTTAGTAGACACGCCCCTTACTGCTGATTGGCTACAAGTGTGTTTTGGTACTCTGCCTAACTCCCTTTTCCCAAAGTGTTTTTTTTTAACACAATCATGCACCCCACCTTTAAAGTTAAAGTTTGATTGACTTGATATCATTCTTCACACTTTCCACCTATCTGTCACAGAGACTTGGTTTTGGTCATAACTCAATTTTGATCAAATGTGTATTGCATTCTGCCTTTGCAGTGCCAATGACAACAGTGGGTTTTAAGTCTCTATAATAAATCTTTCATTTGTTTTATACTAAACTGACTGAAATCAAATAGTTTTAGTACATTATGTATGACGTATAGATGTGTGAAATGCTGCAGATGGATGGCATACCAACGCAATTGTGGTGTGCAGTTTGCATAAACTTGTAAATCTACAACCAGAGTTATAAAATGTTGGGCTTGTTTTATTTTATGCAGTCAGGTGTAGTTTTGAGTAAACAAAGACTAAAAATTCAATAGCTTGCAATGTCATATAACATCAGTCACCAAAGTTACTCTGCTTAGTCCCAGCATATTGTGAAGAAAATAGATGGACAACATACTGTAATATTACATTTACATTCAAGGCAGGCGCTTTCCCTTCAAAGCAACAGTACTTTTAATACAGTGCATATATCATGTTACCGCGAAATAGCAGAATAGGTAGCTGAGAAAGCACATGCTAAGCTTAGGCACCAAAAGAAGCTAGATTGTTATTTACAATAAGACCTCAAAGGAACTGAGATGATTTCAGGGTACACATGTTTTGTCTTTGGTTGTGAGGGGATTGGGAAGTCCATAGCGAGTCTTAAGTTTCTGTTTGAAGTTCCTTTTTGCTCCCACTCTACACACATAGTACATAAAGGATGCACCGTATAGATCACATTTCATGATCTTCAAAATAGAAGTCTCAGCGATTGCTTTCAAAAAGTATCTCCCGCTCTGTAATGTCTGCTTCCCTCTTAACAATTTCACCAGAGAGCGTAATAGATCTGCCTGATTTCATGAATTTTTTATCCTTGGAACAGGATATCACTTCTCACCCCCCCTCCCCAAAACTCTCCAGTCAACACAGTCTGTCGGCCCTCTAAAGGAGTCTTTAGCGAAAGGCCAGAGAGAGTGTAAATCTCTACACTTCCCCATTAATAATTCACTAGATTTTCTGAGACGTGTCATTGTATCTGGACCGCTGAAGCCGAAATGGGAACTCCAGCATGAGCAGCATTGGTAGTTTTTATGGCACACGGTTAAAGTGGCACCTACGTGTACACTGCAGCGCCTCACCTTAGGCTGAAGGGTTATTTGATCCTGCTTCAATTGTGCCAGCCTTAAAGCGGCCAGAGAGGATCCAGGTAATATCTCTCAGGTTAATGGGGGGTGACTCTCAACGTGATGGTAGCAGAAAGATGCGGTTTCATTCCACTCTTATCTGCTCGTTCACCTCTCTGTGACTCATGTGATTTTACCTGCATAGCCAGAAGGCTTTCATAATGTATTTAAAACAAGCACAGTTCATCGCTCTCAGCCTGCTACCCACATAAGATCTTTAAAACGAGTGGAAGGAGACAATGGTAGAAGACACTTGGTTTTTATACTGGATATGTTGTGCTTTAATGATAAGGTGACTGAAATGAGGAAGAAGGATGTGAACACATTGTAAATACTGTGTTATGATTGGCCTGTGAATTACCTTTGTATACAGTAGATCAAGTGAGGGATAATGTATAGGCAACCAGTTGTTATTGAAGAAATAAGCCCCAATAGTGTGATCAGTATCACACTGTAAAGGGGCTTTCACAATAATAACCATCTGCCTGTACATTATCCTACTTATTGCATGGCTATTTACCTCATAACTAAGGTAAGGAACATTAAATATTGATTTGAAATATTTTATTTGCTCATTTTTAATGAATGCAGACCTTTGTGAAGAAAACCCGTTTTTTGGTTTTAAACTAAGACATGGTTTAAAGGGGACATATTGTGAATAACTGACTTTTTTCATGTTTATGTGCTGTAATTGGGTTCCCAGTGCTTCTATAAACCTTGAAAATGTAAAAAAGATGAACCCAGTAACTTAGTTTTGGTAAACCATTCTCTGCAAGCATGTGAAAAAATAGGTCTTTGAAATTTGGCTCCCCTGGTGATGTCAGCTGGGGATAATACCGTCCCTTAATCTGCACTATCCAACGTGGCAATGTTAACATGCTATAATAAATGATCTATATGGTATCATGAGCTAAAACTTCACATGTACTCCGGAGACACCAAAGATTTATTTGACATCTTTAAAAAGTCTTGTGAAATGTCCCTTTTAAAGTCACAATGAAATTGAAATGAAAAACTGTATATATATTTGTTAATATTGTGGTATTATTAACAAATGACTTATCTGTGAGCTTCATTATTTTTTAAAAAATTGGTGTGTGCTCATAATCTTTAATCAAAAATGCAAATCTCCTCCCCTCCTCAAAACGATCTCTCTTCACTTCCGGTCATAAGTATGGCAGGTAGTGGTGCAACGGATCGCAGTTGATCCGTGATCCGTACGGATCACGACCCACGGTTCGGCTCGCATGTGATTCGCGGATTAATACGCAAATTTAAATAGGGAAAGTTTATAATTTGTAAGTGTTATAAAGGTTTGCAAATGTTAACATTCAAGTGATTTTAGACAGTTTAACTGCAAAACGGCGCTAAAGTGATCAGTTTACTTTACGCACAAACGCACGCGTGCGGTTAAATGCGTCCGGTCCAGCTCGAGTCAGACGTAATCATCCTTCAAAGATCAGAACTCTTGATGTTTAAATTTCAGAGAGTTGCGCTACTCTCTCTCATACTGTAGTGTATTAAAATACATTTGGCTAATAGAGCAATGAAAAACAACGTAACGTTTTTATGTGGGACGACTGTAATGCTGCGCCGTCTGTAATTCACCCTTTGTCTGTGCGCTCGTTTAAGGGGACTCGGTAGTGCACAAACAGAGAGATGCAGTCTGTGCACATTTGGTCTTAAAGAGACAGTAAGCTCAATTGACCTACTTAAGTCTGTGTCATTAATGTTAATCAAACAACCCAAGACAAAGAGAAAATCACTTCTGAAGCTTTAAAAAAATAATAATTACATTTAATTAATACAATAAATGCAGTGTTATTATTCATTTGATTTCTGTAACTAATGATTTTAGACCTTACTTAATGTGCAACCTTGTTCTTTTTATAAATGTTTGTAATTTCTTGATTTGTTATTAGAATTTTTCCATACTTTTTTTTTTGCTGATCCGAAAAATGATCCGATCCGTGCCTCAAAATCCGTAATGTGATCCGAACCGTGAGTTTTGTGACCCGTTGCACCCCTAATGGCAGGTGGGCGGGGTCCAGGAAAAGATCGCAGCGATTATCAAATAGCAACACGACCCAACTTCAAACGATCCAATCAGATCTCGATGGACAAATTCAAATCCAGACCTGCCTTATTTCATCTCAAAAGCTGTTTCATTCAGATATACGTCACCACGGGGAAAATAAGGCAATCGCTACTTCCGTTTCATGGCGACTTTAAATGTAAAAAAACACTATTGCTTTAATCATTTGTAACGTTATATATGTTATTAAAAGACAAATTTATATATATATTTTTGTAATATTAAACTGTACCTGTCAAAATGATTTGCAGCATCCGGGTAACTGTGCGTTATTAGTTTTGAGTAGTTCTTATCTGGGCCAATCAGAATCAAGCATCCCAACAAGACGTGTTATTAATAAACATTAACATATAGGCTAATGTTAGAGGACTGTAAATGATCATAATATTTATTACTTAAAGTAAAATAACCTTTTTATGGATACCAATTCTTTTTTCAAATTGTAAATACTGTATTATGATTGGCCTGTCATTTACCTTTCTATAGATTAAATAAACAATAGCATATAATGTTACATGATCGCAAATGGGGGTGATATCTAATGCAGTGGCGGCTCGTGACTGCTCATCCGAGGGGCGCAAATTCAAAATATGTGTTTGGAGTGTCGTGTGTTGGTTGCGTTTTCAAAATATGTATTTGTTGCATCATGTGAACCATGTGTATCAGGTTTTTTGTCAAAATAAGTGCCTCATCAAAACTGTTTATTATAAAAGAGACGATCACGTTTACAAAATACACGTAAGACACTCCCTTAACAGTAAACTCTGATTAAGCATGTGATTATGCGAGTATCTGGCAAACGCAAGCGTCTCTTTTATCATAAACACTTAGACGCATCTGCAGCAGGCACTTATTTTGACAAGACACCTGATGCACCTAAGATCGCTCGATGCGCAGAACACATATTTTAAAATAATGAACCACAAACATGACGGGCTACATACATGTTGTGACGAACTTCGCATCGAGCGTCCTCGAAACAAGAAGTCATCGGCTGCCCGCCACTGATCTAATGTACTTATTAGTAAATCTATAGGGTACTGACTATTTTTATATCTGCAAGGAGATTGGTGTATTTTTACACCTGTACACATAATGAAAACATCCTCCTAAAAAATATAAATTTACTTAAGAAGCAAAATTGGGTATGACAATAAGAGTATTTTCAGTTAGATTTATCTTTCCCCTGGCATCTTTCAACACAATCCAACAAAAGGTTTTACTTTAAAGCAAAAGCATTCTTTTTTTTTTGCCTGCTATGAGATGTGTATGCTTTTACATCAGAATTTTAATGCTATTGGTTCTTTTGTAGTTATTTAATTAAGCTGATAACCTTCACACCCTGCATTTCAGTGTGACAGACTGTGATGTAAGGTGATGAAAACAGATTTGCTCATCTTTGAGGTGTCTTAGTGGGTGGTGGTAGAATAGGGCTTTACCGTGTAACTGAGAACCAAAGCTGGCTTCAATGACAGGCGCTAGGAAGCTCTTTTTAATTGGATCGCACCAAGCTTCTTAAGGGTGCTCCATAACTCAATCACTATGCCAACCTAGAGTGAAATAAGCAGACTGCAGGCTTTTGATACATTCATTTCTTGAGTTACACAGAAATTCATTCCTCCACTTCAAATCTTATAGGGTGGGATTATTCATCAGTTGGAAAACCTGATCTATAAGGGAATTTATAACTGGTGATTTTCAAGCCTGGAAAAGTTATAGATGTTAAGTTATAGAGTCATGGAAATTCATGGACAGTTTCATGGTAAATAAAGATTTTTTCTGGTTATACTCAGCTGTTATATATTTCACCAACTGGAAATAGCATTTTTAGAGTGCAATCTCTATAAAAATGTATTTTAAATGCTAAATAATTAAAAATAAATTTGGAAAAGTTCAACAGTCGAAAGGTTTTGGAATGCTGACAATCCATCAGGTGTAAAGGCTTTCAAAAAGAGTCTTCATATGGTTCATTTAGATCTGAATATCTGTCCATATTTCTTCCTATTGATCCCTTTACCTCAACCAATCAGTGCAAATGCAAGTTTCAAACGACACCCACTTCTATTTTTGTGGTTCCTGGAAAAAGGCTGGTGAGCCGTGTGTCAGCCGAGTGTTTGCGGGGGTGTGGACCGTCATCTTTATCCTGGAGCTCCTCTAAGACAGCCGTGCAAAACAACAAGAGATCAACTACTAATCCTCTTCCTTACGTCGCTCAGTGCTGCTTCCGCCCAGTTGCATATGCAGATCAGCTCTGCCACCTTTCCTTGGCTAGTCCTCTGGGACTTTGGCTGATATGCTCGACTTTATTTAGCTTCTTTACCCAGTGATGGATCATATCTGCAAACTCCAAAGTGGGTACGCAGGTTTTCCCATGAGACCGAGGGCATCTGACAGCATTGACTTGGTGCTTTCTGTCTCCACCTCCTCTCTTGTGATTTATGCAGTGGCAATTTTGGTCAGCTGATGGTGGTGGTTATGTAATCCACCCCTGAGCAGAAGACAAGCTTTGCTTGGTCACCAGAATACAGCATGTTGCGTTATACAGCTGATGTGTTGGTAATTCCACCTTAACCAGAGAGATTTACTGTAGGCAGCTTCAATAGAAAAGCTGTGCTGGTCTACTAGCTTTACTAGCAAGCTAGACCAGCATAAAAAAATGATTCTGATGTAAACTTTTCGGCGGAGATAGCTTTAGTTCTTGCATCCGAGTGACATTTAGTTATTACCTAAAAATATAATTTTTTAATGTACAAAATGAAGGCAATTTACAAATACCTAACACTGACTAATGCTCCTAATATTCACTGGTATGAAAGACTAGAGATGCCACCAAAGCCCAAACTGAAGAGCAGATAACTTGAAGCCTGTAACCCTACACTGGTGCGACGCTGATGACAAATCTTTTCCTGTGGGGGCCTGGCAACCATAGCCTATAAATCAGCTAAAAGGTCACCTTGCCACAGTTCTCCTGTCACACCCTTTTCTGTGGAAAAAATGTAAACACTGTTTAATAGTCATATTTTGTTTCTAGAAATGTAGCTTGGTAAACATGACTACACTGTTCTGTAAAAGAAAAATAGTTCACTCTAAATGTTGTCATCTACTTACTTTTATGTCATTGCAGATCTGTATGACTTACGGTATGACGTGTAGGAAATCCTTGTTGTTCTTTTCTATGCCCTTAAGCTAAATATCCCTTAGATATAAGGTTAAGGGTACCCTTAATAAAAAATGGGTTGCAAGAAAAAAAGTGTTCACTAAAGGAAGCATAAGGCTGTCAATAAGTATTAACCCTTAAATGCTAAAGTATTCCCTTAAGTTCTGCTATGTGTTGCTACAAAGTCCTTAGTACCCATTTTACCTTAAGGGACTATAACAGGTCCCTTAATGTCACACGCGATGGCTGATTTTATGGTTATTTAAGAAAAGGAAGTACCAACAAGCATTTTTATTGATCAAAATAATCTCTTGGAGAAAAGTGACACGCTTTTATTAGGAGAATAGCGCTTTGATCGCCAGTCAATCCAAAGTGCTTCAAGTTTTAATTACTATGAGGTGTTATACATGCGAAACTATACAGTCTGTTATTTGCGATGTTTCATGTACACAAATCTGTTGAGCTGCGTATGTTGATTTGTTTACGCTGTGAGGTTTTGTAAATATATCAACCGCTTCTCTATTTCCGTGTTTTGACAGAGACTACCGTAAAATACTTAGTATAAACACTTAGGTAAGGGTGACAGTTAAGACGTTTGTTGCAATGCTCTTAAATAAATCCCTTACCTCAGGGATTTTTTTTTCTCCCTTAGGGAAACCCTCACTTAAGGAGTTTCATGCAACCGGGCACTGGGCTGTCAAAATCTAAAAAGACTAAAAGCACAATAACAGTGGCAAAAAGGCGGTCCATATCCTTGTGTGATGACCATAGCATAATGTAAGTTGTTAAGTGTTTGCTGTTTTTAGCTTGGCAGCCCCTGCAGTCACTTTGTACATTTGTACTATGAATTATTCAATTATCATATTTTTAAACAAAAAAATCAACTGATGAGTTTCTAATATGGATTTAAAGACGTAATGTTGTTTTTTTAAGCGGCATGTAGCGGTGAGATTGCGAATCAGTTTAAGTCATGTCATAATGTAAGGAAATCTGTTTCCATGATCAAGCCTCCACTTGTTTCAATAAAGGATATTATTTAAATATGAAGATAAAATTTAGGATTGGGTGTTTTTGGGAGCTTTGCATTATGATACGAGTGTATAGCGTAATTTTTTTTGTTATTTCCGTAAGGCATTGAGATCGGTTGGACATCAGACATCAGACTTAACAAGCCTTTTGTAACTAACCTCAATTTTGAAACGCAACGAAAATCTATGGTAGCTGCCACAGAACAAACATGTCATTGTCTAAGACAAGATAGGGATGAAATGCGCCCCGTAGAACAGTTTGTCCGTTTAGGGCTACTGTAGAAACATGGCGGTGACTTTCATGTAAGGAGACTTGCGTTGGATGTAGATAAAAACGGCTCATTCTAAGGTCATATAAACAATACAATTCATTTTATAGGGTCTTTACACACCACTGATAATATAGTTATATATTTATATTGCATTTCTGTGAAGTAATCCTTCAGAAAGTCCCACATTGCACCTTAAAAATGGCATGAAGTTGAACAAGAATGACAAATTTCAATTTTTGGTCCCGTATTTCATTTATTTTGTTAATTCAGTGAAACTAGACAACTGACCTTGCAAACGTCTCAATAAATTAAAACAAAGTGCCATTGAAAGTATGTGGCACCAATGTTTTAAAGCAGGATAGGGAGGATTTCAAAAAGTGAGGGCAGCAGGAGGAACCAGGTCATTATTGCTGGTGTCTAAGCAACGGGAGGCATGCTGGGATCTCAAACAATAGCCGGGCTCCATCCTCTGTTGGCATGTCACAACATTTGTCAAGAATAAGCACTGTAAAAGAGGGCAAATTCAGAAACAGTTGACTTCAACTGACACATTGATTTGGCATGCAAAGTCAATACAGCACACATTTTATGCAGACACGATAATTAAAGGTATTTATGTAACTCTGCGTTAATCAAATATTCATTAATAACTGGCTCACTGTTGGCGGAGAAATTTGAACAGCCTTGAGATTTATTCCAAGGTTCATTAAGTCTCTCATAAACCTAACCACAAGAGGACAGCTGGATTAAAAACTTCACATTTATCATCGCAAATATTATTTGGTTTCATGGGTTAAAACGTGGCACATTGAAGAATTGCCTATTTAAGTGCTCACATGTAATAACAATCAACTCTTTCATTTATCATCATTAAGTTGAAATCTGTGCGACTGCATGCAAAATTTTGGTTATTTGTCGAGAGTTTCCAATCTTTTCATTTCTGAAGACCACGTATTTCCATATAAACATTAACTAACCTGAAAATGAGAGGTGTTTACCATTTCTAAAAAGTACCAATTCATTTGGGTATACCGACACAAAAACAATCCAGTCCTGCGCTTTAATTACTGCTGTACTTGCATACTAATGAAACAAAGAAAATTTCAGTCTAATACTTTAATTTGATTGGACAAGAAGTACTGGTATAAACCAAGTTACACTTACACCAGTCTCAATGTATATAACTATGCTTGTCTGTTCCAGAAAGGTTGTCAGTCTGTGTGTTGCTTTTTCTTTTATATTCTTTCAACCTTATTGTTATTTTGTATACATTTTTGCTTATGTTTTATAAAAGCAAAACCACGCAATCAAACTGAGCTGTGATTAGCATTATCAGTACAATTGGCACCTTTAATTTTGCTATTTCGATAATTACTGGCAACGTCTCCCTTAAGAGTTGTGTTCTCGTGAAATCTAGCTCGGTAAAAATATTGACTGGTCGATTCAGAAATGGACCATCTGTAAGTCCCTCATGTATAGCAAAGGCCTGGTTTCTGTTCTCCTCTTTCTGTCTTCCATCGCAGATCAATGCAGTCACACTGGAGACCCCCTGACTTCACCCACAAAAAGATTTGGTTACCCGTTTACTTGTCTGGGAAACAAGACCCCCAGCGCACCACGAAGAGTCCTTTTCTTCTCCTGTCGGAGGGCCCCCATTCCATTTCCCAGCCTTTTGTTCTACATTTTTCCTCATATATTTGGTGTGGAGGCTTGTTGAATGTTACAATAGTCCCTAAACAGTTTGGCAAGAGAAGCAAAAAGCCGCAAGAGAAATAAGACATTTGCTTTTAAAATGGAAAGGGAGATGGGATGTTAAGATTTTTCTACCAAGGTTTCTTTGTTCCTCCTGCAGCCATGGTTACACAGAAAGGTCAGAACTATGTTGCCACTGGTGTGACTGTGGAGAAGAGCACATATTGTTTTGCATGTAGTGCTTGCTGTAAACTTTGGTGTAGTAGACTAATGTGGGTGTGAGATTATAACCTTACTGATGTGGTCTTCAGTATTTTAAATCGATCGATATTGAACACAAACACGTACTGTGTTGTACTTAACTCTGCTTTAAAACCTATGGGTTGCCTATATAGGCAGCTGCCTTATATGGCAGCATACTAACTGAAATAGATCCTCTTTAATGACTGATTTGGAACGCTTTACATAGGCAGTAACCCTGTGGGTCATAAAAATAGTGTTTTAAATGCAAAGCACATGGGAGACTCAACTTACTAGCGATTCCCATACAAGCAACAAGAGAGAGACCAAAAATTCTAATATTCATAACCAAAAATAGTACCTGTTTATTGATACTGCACTGGATCATTTATATATTTCTTTTAAATAAACAAATCTCTTGCTTTGTCCCTAATTTTGGATTTTTTTTCTCATAGATCCTGCCAGGGGGAAAGGGAGGTAAATTTTTTTAAATATGATTTTTTTTCTTAACAAAATCGCATTGTTTACTCTCAGAAGGCCTTTATTAACCCCCTGGAGCCGTGTGGATTACTTCTGTGAAGGATGGATAAAAGTCGTGGACTCTGTTTTCTACAGCAATAAAGCTTGGAAAAGCCAGGATATTTTCTAATATAAGTTAAATTGTGTTTGTCTGAAAGATAATGAGCATATGTATCTCGGATGACTTGGGGGCGAGTAAATAATGGGGTACCGTATTTTCCGGACTATGAGTTACACTATTTTTCATAGTTTGGCTGGTCCTGCGACTTATAGAAAGGTGCGACTTATATGTAAAAACTAATTCTTACTGACTAACATGAACCAAGAGAAGAATTACCGTCTACAGCCAGGAGGGGCGCTATATGCTGCTCATGTAGCCTACCCCTGAAAAAATTTACTGAAAACAACTGAAAACTGAAAAACTGTTAAGTGAAACATTAACTTAAAGGACCCTATTTTAATGATCTGAAACGCAAGTGTGAAGTGCAAAACGCAAGTGACTTCGTGGGCGGATCTTGGGCGCTGTTGCTATTTTCCCAGCGGGAGAAATAACTCTTGCACTAGGCGCAAATCAATAAGGGGTTGGTCTGAAGTAGGTTCATTATTCATAGGTGTGGTTGTGCGTAATCTCAAATAAACCAATCAGAACGTCATCCAACATTCCCTTTAAACGCAAGGGCGCAAGTTCCATGGCGGGTTGCTATTATTATGACGGATTTACCAGGCGCACGCCAGGATTGGTTCACAGCCGAGGAGACCGACGTTCTTGTTAGAGCAGTCAAAGACAGAGAAGTTGTTTTGTATGGGGATAGGAGAAATCCGCCCAAATCAGCGTTGGTTAAACAGGCATGAGAGGAAATAGCCACAATTGTCTCATCAGCTGGCATCCCCAGGACATTGCGCCAAGCGCTACAATGATGTCAGGAGACGGGGGAATCCCAAGCTTGCCAACATAAATTGGGCACGCCGTGTAACGGGAGGTGGATCTGCCTCTACACAGGACCTGTCGTCAGCAGAGGACATCGCTGCGCCCACCCTCACCGCTGAAAGTGTTGAAGGCGGTTTGGGGGCTTTGAAATCAGACCCAAGAAACGCAAGCAGTCCAACCCCAAAGTACTCTTACAAATCAAGTTCATATACATTAAGGTTTCTTATGAAAACATTTTAATTATTATTTACATAAAATAAACATAATACAGCCACACGACAAACTTATGAAAATATTTTAATCGTTATTTGCATAAGAATTTTTTAACGTAGCCACACAATAAATAAAAACTATCACCACAATGCTCAACACAATGATTTCCCTTATCTCATGTGTTAATATTTTTTATTTTCAATTTATGATTTGCAAAAATAACTGTTGCATCTGTGTAGATTACAAAAGCAAAGTGTGTGCGCGTTGTGCACGCTATACATTATGGTCAAGCATGCGCCCTTAAAATAGCATAATGAACCACGCGCAACGCACCACTGACTTTAGACTAGTTTTTTTTTGGTCAGTGGCGCAATGGTTTTTTGAAACTGGAAAATAGCATCAGGGATGGTTTGCGCCGGAACACGCCTCCTTTTTTGCGCTGAACCGCCCAGGGAGCGCAAGTTCATTCCCTAGTTTGCCGACGTGCGTCTGTGGAGGGAAAAACCTGCTGTGCGCTGGTGCAAAATACGAATGATACATGCGTCACTGACAAAGTCAATTGTGCTGGGTGCAAGATAGGGCCCAAAGACTTAAATGCATGGGCGCGGGAAGTGGGGGTGCTGCAGGGGCTGCAGCACCCCCTGGTGGCAAAGATTTAAAACTGCGATGACAATAAAATAATGGCTTATAAATATCTCTGATTGTTTGTTTCTGTTCCAAGACATTTTGTATGTCATGCTTGGGGTGTGTGATGAAGAGAGGGATAGTTTTAGTAATTTTAAAATTATTTAATTTAATTCAGTGTTTATTAGCCAATCAGATTTGTTTTGACGACGTGATTGCGATTCAGCCCTGCGAAGAGACGGGTTGCACGGCAACATAACTGGTTGCGCGCAACCGAGAGGCAGAAAGAAGATATGTCCATTATGTTGTAGGCTAGTAATGCCAAGGAGTTGTTGCGTGGGAAAATAGTACCAACAAGTCAGTGCTGGGTGCCTGATGTTAACATATAGATGCGACTATTACGTTACTAGTCTAACATTATAATTCATACATGTATCACAGTAACACTGCAAAAATAAAGACAGAAAAACAGATCCAACTAAAATCAAGTTTTATTTATATACATACAATAAAGAACGCTTCAATAATTAAGGTTGTTGCAGTAGCGAATCAGCTCACCAAGCGGGCTTTCTGCCTCCTGGATGCGTGCTGTGAACCCTGTAGTAAACCTGCAACCCGTCTATACGTATAAGCATAACAGACAAGCATGCACACTCACAGCCACAATGAAGAATGCATTTAGGCTATCTGTGTCTATCAGCTTCGCAATGTCTCAGAAGAGAATTTTGGATTTTTTCAATCACACAGCCTAAAAGTCCCGAGGACTAGCGTTATTTCTCCAACTGACTCATCCTGCATATCAGAGAAAGGTCATCTTTTCAAAAACTATTTAAAAATATAGCCAAATTGTTTCGCGGTGTTTAACGCACATGTAAATGTTACAGAACATTAAAAGTAACATTTAAAGTAAAAAAGATTTAATTAAATGATTAAAACGACATGAAAGGAACTAAAGTGTAAAGCCTCTATATGTACAACAAGGAACATGCGCATTTAAGAGTGGTGGGCATTTCAAAAATGTATATAAATTATTCCCATGCATCGATTTTAATGTTAAACATCTATAAATTCAAATAAATCTATATGGAATATATTCCGAAAATTTAGGATATGATGTTCGAATTTTAAAGTCGAAAAATATCTTATTTTTACACCGCCGTAAAGGAGGCATGGCAAACTGAAACTAAAACTTAACACACAAATATTACACTTACGTGTAAAAATATAATTAAATGAAACCCGTGAATTAAAAGGTCCAATCGCCTTAACTCGAGTGATGTCAATAAAGTTTCCATCTTAGAATTTAGAAATAGTAAAAACTTAAGCAAAGGAAAACAAAAAAGGCTACTGGCACGAGTGAGAATATAAACTGTTTCCATGCCTTCGACTTTCCTGCAAACTTGCTCAAAGTTAATTCTCCTGTTTTTCTTTTTTTCTTTACATCTTTAAACTCCATGTTGCACTTAAGCTACGCTGCAACAGCAGACCCGGTGCGTGATGCGTGCCAGAGGAGACTCCGCACATGACTCGCGTTGCATTTATTAACTTTTACAAAGCATTTTGTAATTTGTGTAACTTTTTGGACACCTTTTTTACTTGGCCTAGTCTATATATAATATTTCTGATTATATGGCATAGCTTTCTCCCCACCCAATGAGGCTAATAAAGTAATAATGAAAAATATGCTTAATCAATGGCCCGGCTAGAGGATAGTAGCAGAAAATAACGACCCTGGCAGAGAATTCAAACTCTTCTATGTTGCAATAGGCTATATAGTTTGTATGCGCCGCCAGCTCATCTTTACTTTATGGATGGGAGGTGCGAGTGATTTTTTAAAAGAAGACATTTATAGGTAGAGTGGTCTGCAGAATGAAAAGCTTGTGAACAACTTTAAAATGTTGTAACTCCATACCAAACCCCCCCCCCCCGGCTGCATCCGCACCCCAGCACCCCCTACCGAAAATATCTTCCCGCGCCTCTGCTTAAATGTCTGTTCTTGGTCTTGGATTTTGTGAAATAATTAATGCAACTTATAGTTTAGTGCGACTTATACATGTTTTTTCCTCTTCATGACGCATTTTTTTGACTGATGCGACTTATAGTCAGCTTATAGAGCAGCTTATAGTCTGGAAAAGACCGTAATCGTGAACGTGATTTCACCAGGTTGGATGTGATCCTGGATCAACACCATTGTTGGTCCTGGATCAACATTTTTATTAACCAATCAGATTCCAGGATTAGGATTAGTGTGTATGTTTGATTTAGGTTTAGGATTAGGATAGGGGTTTTAAAAATATACTTCCATTGTTCGAACAGTAGTTTGGACAATAAAAGTACAATTTTTCAAATAAAAATGTCATTTTAAAAGATAATGTTTTAGACAGAGGTATATTTTTTCTGTGGTAAATAACTTACAAGTGTGGTCTATCAATACCAGCAGGGCCGGCGCCACGAGGGGGCGTGAGGGGGCGTCGCCCCCTCACTGGCACTATCCCGCCCCCTCAGATCACCATTAATGTTGAATGGGATTTTAATGATAAAATGCGCTATTTAAAAATCACGTTTGCCTTGTGTATTGTCTTCCTAAAGGGAATTTTAAAGTCTAATTATTTAACAAAACAAAAAAACAAGTGTGCATGTATTCTACCGTGACACACGCCCACTCATGTATAGCCTATAGGCTTGTTCGAATTCATCAGGCGAAGACGTCAAAATGCCGCGAGAGCGAGACGAAACGACACTTAGTATGATTTCTCGAATCGTTCTCGCGGTACTTTGACGTCATGTGGTTGTTGGTTCTTGCAGCCGCGCCTGAAGTTGAACAAGTTTGTGTTGACGGCTTGAGGCACGCCGACAATGAGCCCGCGTTCTGAGTCTCAGAGGGAAATCAAGATGTCGAAGTGGGAAATTATATAAAAATGTACAGACAGGAGTGTGAGAGTGACCTGGGCCTGCCCTGTAGCAATGGATATATGGAAAATAGCATTGGAAGTTCTACAAACCGGACTCCGGATTGTCACACATCAATTAATGCCGTGGCGTGGATGAATTATCGGAGCATTTCAGGTGCAAAGATCCAAATATTCGGCTGTCGTTAAGTCAATTCGGGCACCATGAACTTCAGCCAGACTGTACATAGTTTTGAAAAGTTCAGATGTTCATGTTCTTCAGCATCCTTGCAAGTCAACGTACAACCAACAGCCTATTATTGTTCTGCATTTAACGTTAAAGGTAAGCCTGTAACTTACGATCTCTCTCTCTCTCACACACCTGTTTATCAGGAGTAAATAGATAAAAAACAGACATTGTTAAATTTATAATTAACGAATTTGAATTAGCCTATCCTACAGCATAGCTGTATATGTAAACGAGTTATTGTCATTTTGCTATTGTGGTTCTCTAGCTGCTTAATCGCTAGCTTATGGTGCATTACTTGTGGCAGTTAAAATAACTACGTTATATGATCAAATTGAACCAAAATGTTGATAAAATGTTGCGTTTGGACCGTTTTTGGGCTGAAAACCATCAACTCTATTTGCCAACACTGCCCCCCACCATTACGTAAAATGTATTTCTACCTCTGGGTCTGCACTTCTAATGAGTAGTGTTGTGCTAATATGTGACGTTAGGTATGCGTTTTTTTGTTGTTGTTGTATTGTTCAGAGCTCTGTACGTTGCTCACTATAGCTGTAGTTTTTGTGGTTGTATTACAGAGATGTTTGTTTATAACACTTTAAAACTTAATGTACCAAACCTATGTATTTTCTAGCTGGGGGAATTATATGCATTCATGTGATCGCCCCCTCTGGTATTTTAGACGCCCCCTCATCAGCGCTCGGCTGGCGCCGGCACTGAATACCAGGTGGAATTTTGAACAAATTTAAAATGACTTCAGTATAATTTTACTTTGAACATGAGTAGCGCATTGTTACTTTTAACCCTTTCAGCTGGGATGAAAGTACAGTAACACACAGGTGGGTCAAAAGTAACACAACAGAACAAGATAGATTTTTGTGTTACATTGTTTTTAGTAAATATAAATTACTGTGATCTTGTTAATATGTAACTGCAAATATATTTTATCATTTATTGTTGCAAAAAATTATAAAATTACATTTTCATTTTAAATTTCAGTTTCATCAAATGTTTCAAAAGCAACCCGACAGTACAAACTTGAATTGTTCAGAATAAAATATTTTTCAACAGTATGAACACCAAGTATCACTATGAAAATTAAATTAAATCAAATTAGAATAATGTGAATTTTCAACATAATTCAACAGTAGCAGGACAAAAGTAACAAGTGTTACTTTCGTCCCGACAGGAACTCCTGACATTTAAACTCGATTAACTTTTATTTTGAAAAACTCTGAGAAGACAACCTTCAGGATGTGTTACAGCACTAAATAACCTGTAGATTGATCAGTACTGTAACACATGAAACGAGAAACACAACTTGTGAAAAATGACCTCTTAAGGAATTTACTTACCATGGTTAAAAACAGCTTTCTGGATCTACACGCACAAAACGGTGATGAAATAACAAATATTTGCCAGATCTTCAAGGGTTGCGTGCTAAATATGCTGTCATAGTTTGGAATGAAAATATAATCAGGGCTCTGAGAAAATCGCTTTGTTACATTTGTCCCGCGTTACTTTTGCTCCAGTTCTCCACTAAAACATAAAAAAAAACATTTGACTGAATGGCTTTATTAAGAACCAAAAATGTTTCTTCTGTGGCATCGCTGTGAAGAACATTTTGTAGCCCCTTTATTTTTTGACATGTACATTTCCTTCCTTTGGAAACAGCTTTTTGACAAACTAAGATGTTGCCTCCTGAGGCACCTCACTAGGTTTTAGTACAGAGCTGTCACTGTTGAAGATACAGACTCAAAATTAAGTTTGGAAGATCCTGGTAGAAACTTTTAAATCAAATACACCTCAATCCAAGCTACAGTACATTTTGCCACATGAAAATCTATGGTTTTCACCCAGTGACACTTACTGTATGTATCTGCTACTGCAGCACCACTTTGCTTAGCATAAAGCATCGTGAAGGTGGGGCTACGCTACTCCCCAAAGGCATGGTCAAATCAGCTACCGAACACAGGCCAAGGGAGGGAAGGATGTGATTCTTGCTTTACTCGTAGAGGGCATGGAGCAGGACATGAGGAGATGGAGGACATTAACAAAGCGTGAAATTAAAGCCACCGTACAGCAGTAAGGCAGGTCCCACCTTTCTGGGACTTGTCTTGGACCGTGCTGGGGTAATAGAGCCTGCTCTATTACTGTAATGATCTGTGGAGAGAGGACAGGGGGACATGGGATTGAGCTCTGAAAGGGATACTAATCATATGCCCATATGGGTGAAAGCTGAACAAGCTCTGTAAGCCTCTAGTGAGGCAGGGAATAACGCGGACAGGTGGAATATGTAAGTGTGTCTGGGGCATTTTTTCATTTTGATCAGTATTTTTATTATATCGGAGCTCAACAATAAGGATTTCCAATCTTATTGACTAAAAAGGCTTACCAATTTCCCTAAGAAAAATTTTAAAGCCCTACCTAATGTGTGAGCTTGCAATAACAGGACACAAATTAAGCAAAACAGTGCAAGAACAAATTCATTGTAAGCATGGACTGCGTGTACCTCGAATTTAACTTCAGCAGCAGTGGGCGGGTGTTGAATGAATCTTGCAGAAGTGGGAGGGAAAAGTTGTTAAAATGTTGTTGGAGTGAGAAATCAGAGTTCCGTTTTTACCACAGTAAAAAATAGCACTAAAATATTTGGGATGTTTATATTAAGTGTATCCATGCCCCCACTTGGGTTAGGAGTCACGTTTACAATAGCTCACTGATTCTTGGGAATTTGGATAAAACAGCTTTACATTTTGGAAAAAAAAAAGTTAGTTAAATTACAAAATCTGAAGGTATATCATTATAGACCAAGGTCTTGGCTGTTCAGCAATTTACTGGTGCAACCTCCCCTGTTCATATTTTTTTCATAAAATAGGCGTTTTTCCAGTTATTACTCAAACAACATTTACTTTAAGCCTAAATAGAAAAAGTAATGATTTTTTATTTAATAAACATATTTTTGTATTAATAGAGACTATTAATTTAATAACTTAACAGCACTGAAGAAACATTGTAAGCATATTCATTTAAAACAAATAAAACTCCATCTGACGTCGGTGACAATAATCTGACGGTGGTGACATTGGCCTCATTATTCCAAAATGTATACCACTCAAGTCAATGGCTTCTTGCTTAAACTTTATGTAAATATTTGGTCAAAAAATAACAATCCTGAGCACTGTGATGAACAATTATCAAATCATAACTTCCTAAAATACATAAAACCTGACAGAAAAGACAGAAAACCTGACGGTGGTGACATCTGACGGTGGTGACAAAAACCTAATATAGATAAAAAAAAATAGATGATTTGTTCACATTAGCCATCTTGTTTCCCCTCTGTTGCTAGCTACTTCAGACCTCTTCTTAAAAATTATATATTTATTTCATAATCTAATCTTATAATTTTTTTACAAAGATGACGGTGTTGACATGTTATGGTTGTCACAGTAGCAGTGTCCAAAAATTTGAAGAAGTTTAAGAGAAAGTAGCAAACATACAGGAGCTTGAGTGATCTTGAAGCATGCAGTAGAGCTGAAGGTTTGAAAATGGGGTCCTCAGGAATGCAGTTGACCATGTACTAGTCTGATTTTATTGCTTTTTATACATGTAAATATCTGACGGTAATGGCGAATATGTGGGACACATTTTAAGCAATCACAAAGTAATAGTAAATATTGTTCAAAACTCACTGTTTGTAGTTTTTAATACATATTACAATGTACTCTTTCATGTGGTAAATATATTATTCAATTCAATTATTACTTTTGGTTTTTTTAATCAAGTTGAAATGATTATCTCTTAACCGAGGACAGCTGATTTTGTAGGCAATGGGCCAGCATATAATCATTAAATTAATAAAAAATATAAATAAAGCTATAAAAGACCTTACATATGTGCAAAGGACCCCCTGATTATAACATTGACTCTTTTTCTTCATGAAAATTTTATTAATTTCCAACAAAATTAGCACTTTTCTTAGTGGGACATGTTTTTGCCAAAGCTTGAGAAATCAGTGAAATTACAAATCTATACTTATTATTATTGACTTTTTAATTCAACAACTGTGCACCTGTGTTTGCAAGTCATTAAAACACTGGTCCATCGAATAGTAAGATGTAGTGAGAATGTAGTTCGGTAAACTGGCCCGCAACACTTCCACCCTGACCCTGGGGCATCCTTTTCATTGAGCTCTGTATCTATTTCTGGTAGCAGGTGCAGTAAACAACCATTAGTAATCTTTATAGATAAGACAAACTTAATTTGGTGCAATCGGTTTCTCTTTATGTCTGACTCTGAGGGTTACAGGCAAAGTTAAATTCGACAACAAAGAAGCAATTATTCTATGCTGGCCATTTCTTTGATGCTGTAAATTAGATAGCCACAATCTCTCCTTCAAATTTCATTATTTTGTGCTAAGCCCATTTTGCATTTTTCTTTACCAAGAAATAGTACTGTAAATGATTTAAAGTATAATTGAATTCCTCACAGACCAGCAAAATCCATAACAACATCTAAGAAGAATAAATGAGCCATTCCTCCAGACATTTAAGGATACCATACGCAGATCTTGTTTTATCCCACTTACTCTAAAGTGTTTACTCATTTATTTTTATTCACTGTCAGAATTTGCATTGTGAAATCAGTTTTGCGTTTGTAATTGTGAGGCTTTGAGTGTTGAGCTATAATGAAGGTTCACTAATGACCCTGGTGTAAAGACCAACATCAGAACATCAGAAGAACAGAGATGCTGTCAGCTCCTCTTCGCAACTGCTCACTCTCCTTTAATGGAACATCTGAGTCAATAAAAACCATCATCACGCTCATTGCCAATGAAAGCCGGGAAATCATTTTGGCTACTCAAAGAAAACCATGACTACGGTGTATAATCTATCGCTTCAGAAATCTATGGCTGCTAATGTTATTGTTATCTCTGTGGTTAAAGATTTTCCACATAAAATACATAGTTACATAAAAAATACATATACATACATACGTATAATAATAAAACATTAAATTATACAATGGTGTGCTGTTGGCTAGTACCCTTGTTTCTCTGAGGTTTAATTACATAGAATTTATGATGAATTTGTGTATTTTAAAAAAATATCATAAAAATGGGGCACCTGGCACCCCCCAGTTTAAGAGCCACTGGTCTACAGCAAAAAAATAAACACTGTCCCTGGCCTGTATTTTCTTGTTATTTTTATTATTTTGGGGAGCTTGGGACATTTTTGAGAGGAAAGCTTTGCCCAGTTGGTGTGTAGACCCCATTCAATAACAAGTAATAGTGTAGAGTTGAGTTGAGGGCAACACAAAAAAATAACTCAAATATCCCGGAAAGAAATGCAAATCTATTTACATTTTCAGAGACTCAGAAATAATTATAGTTTGAAAATGTGTACATTTATGTTTGTAACTATAAATTCATCCCTCAAAGTATACATTTGCATATTTACCAGCTAAATATTCACATTGGTGTGAAAAATCCTTTACAGTGCGCACTGAAAATTAATTTCAATAATTTTTATATTTTGATATACAGAGAGCCATAATATAATAATTGATACATTGAATATGTATTGAAGCAGGATCTACATAAGTAATCTAATTTGTAAATTGTGGAGGAAAAAAAGGATTTTGTTCAATTTAGATTTGAAGTTTAGGATGTTTTATGTCATTAATTTTCTTCCGGGGGCGGGTCTACACAAGGGGAGCATTCCAAAAAGTGCTGTAGACACAAACACCACACACACATCATTTGATACAGTATTTTTCCAATGTGTGTTGATGAAAGGTCTTACTGATGGTACTGTGGGGGAAACACTCATGAAGTGGAATTTTTGTTTAAAGTCATTCCAGTTCCAGCAGTAAATCCTTTCTTCCCTAATGAACCTCTCCCTAAGCTCACTCAATAAACCATCAACATGGACCTTCGTTTTGCCAATGAGGGTCAATAGCTGGACAGCATGTCTCCAAGTATCTTCTCTTTTTCAAGACGTTAATGGAGCTCAGCCAAGACCCACAGAGCAGTCCCAAGGGTTGTTTCCAGATATCCGCAATGATACCCAATCTGGCCCCATTAGTGCTCTCTCCACCCATCAAAAACATGACTTCATGAATGCAGAATTAAAAATTAACCATCTAATATCCATTTGCTGATGGCTCCCACAAAAGAAAGTGAAAACGCAGATTCCCTCAAGGCTTTCTGGAGAAGAAATGATTCCTGCAACCCAATATATGAATAAAAGTCTGACAGTGATAACAGGAACTGAACGGATGAAGTTTCTAAAAGCAGGCCCAACAAAACTAGTCACTTACTGTATGCAGAGGCTCTCTAGTAAAAGGCTTTGACATTGTTGTACAAATTTATACTAATGATACAGTAAATGCATGGGCCAAAGTAAGTTGAATCTGTTTATTATTTGTCGACCATAAAATGAAGAAATAGTCCTCATATATACAGTTATATTAATGTAAAATTACAGGAAAAACAGTATTTTTGTATTACGGAAAATTTCTGTAATTTATTGTGCCTGTTATTTTACAGTATTTATCGTTTTTAACTGAATTTTATTTTACTGTGTACATTATGTTTCTTCTTTTAAATATATATTATATTAATACATTTTCTGGGTGAAATCACATTTAAATGTAAATTATGCCATATTTTTCGAAATGTTAGTGTGGTAAAGGTTATTTCCTTAAAGTTATCCAATTAAAGATGATCCTCACCTGCTTCATCGCCACAACTCCCCTGAGCAAAGAAGCTGATTGAACTAACACACTCTTATATTCAAGTTTTACATTCTGCTTCTGACATATCCAGCATGGCTTGCCTTCCTGCTGGAATATTCTAGTTTTGATTTTTCTTAACAGTACCTCTCAAAAGATACCAGCTCATCCACCTGTTCTTCATCCTTTTCCAGCTCACCCCTCCTCATCTGTTATATTCCTAACATTCTTTTTCTTTGCTCCTAAGTCCTCTCTTCAGAGACATTTATCTTTCTGCTGTTATGTTTGAATGCCTCACCAGGTTCTTGAAATGCATCGGTTTCTATCATATCAGTTAATAGCAGATATAACAGTTGCAACGAACACACAAATTGATGACTTATGCCATTAAAGCTACATTTTATTACACTTCAAAACTTAATTCTGATTGGTGCAATCTTACTGCATGCTGCAAGATGACAACTGAAATAAAATATTGACTGTTGTCCTAGGCAATACATTCCTGCATGACTTCACTAGTTCAAGGAATCTAAGATAACTCTCTCTCATCTCACGTAACAGAATAATTTAAACTCAAATCAATATTTCATGCCATTTATTTATTTATTTGGAAAGTAGCCATTTAAGCAAGATAATATAAAATCAGATTGGACGACCCACAAAAGTCAACCATGGCATTAATAATTGAGAACAAAAGCTAAAAAAGTATTTCCATTCTCCCTAACAGAACTTATTTACACATATACAGTTTAGCAACACTGAGCCCAAAGTTATCCTCATACACAGGTCTTTGTCATTATTATAGCAACATACTTTTCATTCTTTAGGGGTCCCAAACTATGATGAGATGAAGCAATTGTCCAACAAATTAACAGCTTTCAGGAGAAAATCCAATTAGATTGAATTGATTAATATTTCACATTTCAAAATGACTATCTTAATGCCAAGATGTAACAGCCCTTACCTCCCAACATAGATATATACACTAGATGTCGCCTTGGGGTTCTAAGCATGCATCAAAACCGCCGCCATCTTGGTAACCGTTTTATAAAAGCAATAAGGTACTCGAGGCAAGTGCTGTATAAGCAGTTTTATTCACGATACAGCACAGCCTCTCGTACCTTATTGCTTACTTAAAGCAATCTTACTGGTTCAGCTACCACGATACATTTTTGCCTTCAGAAATGTCCTTCAAACAATGTACCTTTTAAAATAAAAATATGTCCATTTAAATGTTATGACACATACATTTGCCTTAGTACTGTACTTCACTGGGTCAATTGTAAGAATCTGTGCTGATTTAGATTAAAGGCCGCAAAATAAGCTAAAATCAATCCTTACTTGGAGCAGTTTGGTGTTCGATAAGCGTTTCTGTGTTTATGCACAGATATTCATGATAATGATTATGTCACTACATCATAAGATATGCTGCCCACACAAGACAAAGTTCCCAGTTCCTCCTTGAAACTTGACCTTGATTGTATTTTTATGCATTTTTCATGACTGGCCATGATTGTAACGCTGCAAACTTCAGCAGATGGTAAGATATTCTGCAGGCTACATATTTCAGTGGACATATTTTTTAAATCCATTTTTAACAAATAAACACAAAAAAAAAAAACAATAAGAAAGTTATCTGCTTTAGTTAAAAAAAGTATGGATTTATCTCAGAAATTTGTCTGACTACTTCAGGCATGCATCTATTATTCACTTACTTCTTAGAAATGTAAAACTTGAATTGAGAAAAACTACAAATAGACATTTTTTTCTACACCACTGTTCTGAGAGCAATGACTCAGATTGTCAGGAATAATAGACCATTTCAAAACATTTAAACCACACTGGTCCAGAACCACTTCCTGTTTCAGTTTGTGATGTTTTTTTTATTTTATTTCACACATATATCATTATCTTTAAGATGTTTGTTAAACTTTTTGATTCAGTTCTATATGTTCTGTTGGTTGTATTTTATCCAAGCGTTTATCTAGTGTTAAAAAACTAAAACAGGAAGTGCTTCTGGACCAGTGTTGTTTACATCTTTTGAAGTGGTCTGTATAAAGACAGATTTTCTTGGTGTCTGCATATCAAGAAGTGTGAAAATGATCGTCCCATTGGTGTAATAGAAACTTGTATTCGAGCCACCTCCACAGTCTGGGTTTGACAGCTATGTTTCATAATTGATTTCTAGGTATTTATTACAATGTCATTAAATATCTGATTTTAAAATGCATTTGTTCCTACATTCTTGCAAAACAAAACTTCTGTGCAGTATTATAACCCTTAGGTAAACCATATTTAAATGCCTTTTAAAGTTAAAGATTACAATAAATTTGTTTTTAGGCTAAACCCCACTTGAGAACAAGAATAAATCTAATTGGCCATCTTTAAATGCATTTTAATGATAAAGGTTACAATAAAAAAAAATTGTTTGTTTTTTTAGGTTAAACCCCACTTGAGAACTGTAGAATAAATATAATCGATTCGCGAAATGCCGAATGCCCACGAATGTTTCCGAACATCCGAGCAAGCAACCTGTAAGGCAGTCAGGGAGGGAGAGCGGGATTGAGGGGACGGCAGGCTGAGCTGTAGACAGTCACCCACAGCTTTGGAGCAGAAGTACGTGAGGCAGAAACTCGGGATTCGCAACAATACAATCTTTCCCACTCTTTGTAGTTATAGAAACCGGGATTATAACGGCCGCGTGGCACATTAGCAGGAGAAGAGTCGCTACTCTGTGGAATCAAATAATTTCCCTGTACGTTTTAAAAGTGGATTTGTGCTTGTCCAACTGAACCGGGTGAGACGAGCGTTTGCCGTGCACGGAAAGAAATGCAAACCGCGGCGGAACGGAGAGACGGTGAGTTCAATACATTTTCCCCATTCATTCGCTCTTGTTGTCTGACACGAAGAAGTACTTTAACGGTGATAATCATGTGCATTAACGAGCATGATCGACAATTCAAGTATTTCCCTGAGAGTTGACGAGTTGAATGAGTTGACGTCGGCTAAGCTAGTTCACGAGCTAACCGAATCATTTTAAAACGTACAGATCGCTAGTTTGAGGTGGTTTGCACAAGTGCATTTGAGTTATTTTTCCAGTGTGGCAGGCTTATGGCAGATTTTGCCATTGTAACTTCCGTTTGAGTACGCTGAGGTCCACATTTCTTACCAAGCATTTGAAGAGGAGCAAGTGTCTTGCGGGTCGCGAAGTAATACTGCTTTACTACATACACGTATTGAAAATAAATGTTTAACGATGACTTAAGAAGTTGAATTATTGACCACATGTAATAAGTAATGCATTGCACGTATTTGTCAGTTAAGTGTGCAGCAGACAATAAACACACAGAACAAGTGTAGCGCGATATTCATCTCTGCGCGAGCTCATGACTTTATCATCGATGCTTTATGCTAGACATCTTATGCGAAACGTGTTTGAAAAATATTAGTGTTGTGCAAACGATGTTTTGTTTACTTTTTATGCATAAAGTGGACAGCTGTTTTATGCTTTGTGTGATTATTAAAGAAGCCGTAAAGAAATGTATTCCAAACACGTACGTGGATAAGATTTTTAAGATGCTACCGTCCGTGAATGAGGGTGCATATTTTACACCCCACTACAATAGTTTACATAAATACACTTTTGTGTCATTTCTGGACAAAGTGTTGCCCTAGGTGACACGTAAGGACGCCGGGTTGCAGGGATTTTTATGCTGTTTCAAAGAAACGTTGCTCTTCACATGACATGATTTACGTAAATTGGGTTATTTCTTACAGAGCCGAACTCTGTGAGGCGTACCACTCTATTGTAAGTGTAATTCGCCCTGTTTTTACAGATATTACTTTGCGGGCTTTACATATAACGGTGGCGGTGTTTGTTGTAGTGGAATAAGAAGTAAAGCTCACGAGACAGCATTGTTTGTTAATATCGCGTGCGCGGCGGACACTAGCAGAACAATGACACTGTTATGCTATAGACATTTCGCATTATTTGTTACTCTTGTCCTGGATTTATTGAAAAGCAATACTGTTCGTCAGGAGTTATTTTCGGAAGGGGGTCCTTATTCGTGACCATACGTGGGTTTCAACCTTTACAGTTTCATTAATTAATAACGAGAGGAAATACCATATGAATTTAAATTTCACAATGATGTCATTAATATTGAGTATTCTGGAAAAGCTTAAGAGCAAGTTTCATGGAATTGCATCAGAAGTCTTTAATAATTTGGCTATAGACAACATGATCATCTTGATCTTATGCAATGTGCTCATGCTACTCTTCAGTCTATGTAATTGTTTAATGTCTGTCAGATTTGGTTTTGTTCAGAAAGCTAGAATTGCTTCTAGGGTTAAAAGTAGCTTGAACAACATTGACACGCATGACAATGAAAAATGTCCCCCCAATTTCTTCAGTTTCACATGTGTGATTTGATCAGAGGCACACTGATGTCATTGTATTTGTTGCTAGCAGTTCTTTTTCCCCACTAATATAGATAAACTGAAATGTCAAGAATACAAGATATTTAGCTAGCTTATCAAAATTACATGCCTGTGAATGATTTATGGGATACAGTATATGTCAGCATGGTTTACTTAATACTAATGTCACAGCAGCCATCATTTCTAAATATGAAATTAAATGTTTACACACTAAGCAAGATATAGTTTTGTTTCTCAATTGGATCTTAAGCTGTGTGTGTATATACAGTACATGTCTGAGTGCATGCATGTTTGTGTCAATAACCTTTGGTACAAACCCCTGGCACTTACCTACTTCATTCCGGCAGTGGTAACTAATTGGCACTTTTGAAATGCCCAGCCCTCTGTTGCCACATGCTGGAAAGCCACTGTGTGCAGAGTTCCCCTTGCTGGCGCTGTCTTATGGTTTCCATATGCGCTGAATTTGGGTAATTTCAGGGCATGGGCTCTAATGAGAGATTTTATTTCTGTGCATCGGTTGTGGTGTTGGGGATCAACATTTATAGGACTCATATCTGGGAACTGAAACTGTCTTGGATGTCTCAGTGGCACATAGGGCTCTGGCAAGGGAATACTCAGTTTTTATTTAAACAACCAAGTCAACACTTTTTTTAGGAGACACTGTGGCAAAAAAACATTTTTACGTTCTGTGTTTTAAAAGTTTTATGGGCAGTTTACAAGACTAAAATGTATGTTTGAGCTGTCTTAACTGAAAACGGCTTGCACTGGCATATCCTAAATATATATTTGGTGCCATTGATGTACACCAGTAAGTTTTTTTGTAAGGGATGTTTGTGAAAACAACTTAAATGTCCTAATGTAACTGAAGCTTAGTCCCTATTTGTTTAGGAATGGTCCAGATCTCTTGCAAATCACTTTTTAATGTATTTAAAAGTCACTCTTAGGAGGTCATGGGGATCTAAATAAATGTCAGTGGTCTGAAGACTAGATTTAATTGGGGACCATAATTAAATGAGTAACAACAAATACCTGCCATAGTTGGAGAGCAATGGGAAAAGTTTGTTGGAAATCTTCACTTAAAGGGATACTTCACCGATTTAGCATTCAGCTTTGTATCTGTAGAAACCCGGCAGTATTACTGAATGACCATGTTTCCCTCCATCATTTCCCCCTGAGAGGAGAGATATCTGCATTTTGGTTCTGCAAAAAAGTCCTCCGATGATGCAAAAATCGTCATATTACATCATCGGAGGACTTTTTTGCAGAACCAAAATGCAGATATCTCTCCTCTCAGGGGGAAATGAGGGAGGGAAACATGGTCATTCAGTAATACTGCCGGGTTTCTACAGATACAAAGCTGAATGCTAAATCGGTGAAGTATCCCTTTAATCAAGTAATTTAAATTCCACTGCGGTGAAAAGGTTTTATTTGTAGTTTATATGTCTATGTGGTGTTTTTAATGTGCTTTAAAGAGCAACTATGGTCCAATTCACGATTTTACATTTCCTTTGGTGTGTAAGTGTGTATTAGTACATGTTAACGATATGCAAAAGGTAAAAATTGTAAACGATGAAACTAGTTATTGTTTTTAATGTAAATCTCTTTTCTTGGACTGCAACAAACACATGGATTGGAGGCAACAGTTTACTTCCTGGGATTGGTGATAGACAAGACCGACATTATCATAATTCCTCCCGCTTTGGTCTCCTAGCCTGTAAATTAACTCCTGTTAGCATTGCATTGTGAGCGAATTAGGGATGCTCATATCAGTTAATTTTCCCGGCCGACAACCGTAGCTTCTAAACCGAACATTAACCGTTAATTTATAAGATTTTAATATGAAATTGTCATTGAGTAAAAATACAGTTGACGGTTGTCTGTGAACTAGTAAAAACAAAACATTTAATTTGAACGTGCAAACAGCAGCGACAGATCAACAACAGAACCAGGATTCATACATTATCAGATATTCACGCAACATTACCTTATTAAAAAGCACGCGATCGGTCCAGAGGATTAATATCCAAAGGGCAGATTGTCTCCGTTTCATCTACCACAGTGGTCATTTCTAAAGCAGGACGCTTTCAGAAAGTTTTGGTTTCGTGTCGTCTTTCTCCGTTTGTGCAAAAAGAGAGATGTTTATGGTTAGCGTCAGAGGCCATCAGCGAACGTCTGTCTGGATGCGCGCGAGACGGACCGCGTCATCTTGCGCGGACACGCCCGCGTCTCCGTTCAGCTTCCAAACACGCATACAAATGATTTCTCATACAAATGATTACTTTCAGACCGTCAAGGCAGCAATCATTTGTGTCATTTACAGGACATTTACAAATTAAAGATAGAAAAGTGGCGAAATGTCTGTCGGCTCATGACGACACGCACCATGTATTAAAAAATATTTTTTTATTTTAACTGATAATGTTAATCGTTCATAAATTCTTACCTTCGGTTAATGGTTAAATGGTCAATGTGAACATCCCTAGAGCGAATCTTTCAAACATGGTAAGGAGGGTCACATTTCCAGCTGACATCAGAGGTATTGAGGCCAATCACAATGTACAGATTAGCTGACCAATCAGGCACAGCGCTTTTCAAATCAATGAGCTTTGTACAAAATCAGAGTGTTTGAGAAAAGCAAGATATCTGGAGCTACGATTGTCATTTTTGACAAGAAAATAATCCTTTAACCCGGTAAGTGAACAGCAATATGATTTTACAAGGCTATTAATAAGCATAAATTAAAAAAATGTATTTAATTCAGCATTTTTTATTTTACCAAGCATTAATTCATGGTTTTATTCATGTAAAGCTATGTGGTTATTGGGACAGGATTTGATGGATCAGCTTATGTGACTCTGTAAGTTCGTCTTTATTTCTTATGTCTGTTATGTTAAATAAGGTTATTAATTAAAGCAAAGTAAGTATACTCGGAGTCCTTTTAATGAAGTTGCATCACTTCGCCATCATATTTGCTGTGCAAGCTGCTGTTGTTGTTAGCTCCTCCCCTCAGATGCTGTGGCATCCAGTGCGCAATTCTCAAAAAGCGGCATTTATCAGTCAATCCGATATCACAAAACCGATATCCGATAATGGGAAACTGCTTAAATAACGGGAAACAGATATATCTGTCGATCTCTACACTAGATCAAACACAATCATGAAGTGATGACGTCACATATGCTAATTAGCGTGTGACATCATCACCGCCACAGTCTTTCAGAATCCTGTGGGAAACACTGTATAGGGAGACTTTAACCCCTTCAGACCTGATTTTCAGGTGTTTAATCAGGGTGCCTGATTTTGATTGGTTGTTTAGCATTTTTATTGGTTTGACCCACCAAACATGTGATGTCCATTCCAGTGGACGCAGGGTCTGAAGGGGTTAAAGTCAGAGATATTAGCAATTTTAAAGTCAAGTAGATACGACTTGCTCTCATATTGACCAAAATAGCTACCCCGAGGTGTTGCACCTTAGACAAAAACTAGGAATGCACCGAATATTCGGCCACCGAAAATTTTCGGTCGAAAATGGCCCAAAAGAGCATTTTTTATTCTGCGCTGTTTGGGACTCGCCTTCGTTCTCTGTGTGCGCGCTTTTAAGTTCCACTTAATAGTGCACACACGAGTGAGACGCAAACAAGCGAACGTAAAATCTTTCTGTTATTGACAGGGCACATATAAACAAAATTATCTCCAAAGTATTATTTTTCTAATCAAAACATTTGTTTATGTCTTAAGTGTATGTATAGATTACAGTCATAAACCAGTCTCTGCTTATTTAAAGAGACAGTTTACTCAATTAACCTACTTAAGTCTAACAAAGAGACAAATAGCTCTAAAAATAATAATATATTTAATTTATACAATGAAGACAGTGTTATGACTCATTTAATTCGATTTCTGTACCTAATGCTGATGTTAGACCTTATTAATATGCAGCTTTGTTCTTTTTTATAAATGTTTGTAATTTCTTTATTTGTTATTAGATTTTCCCCACCCCCTTTTTGCTGATCTGAAAAATAATCCGATCCGTGCCTCAAAAACTAATGTGATCTGAACCGTGAGTTTTGTGATCTGTCACACACCCCTAGTAAAGTTAGTACACAGTGATAGCCATAAATGCATTTGTACTGATAATTGGCATAATAATTTATTTCAGTGTTTCGGTTTCGGTTTTTCGGCCTTGGTTTCCTCATTTTCGGTTTCGGCCAAGAATTTTCATTTCTGTGCATCCCTAACAAAAACCATACGTCACTTTAACTTAGTATTCGTAAATTTTGATGAAGTAGTTTCAAAATTAATGTTTACTGTTGGTAAGATTGTTGTGTTAAAATAGCATAAAATGTTTTCTTTAATCAAACATGAAAATATGGTAATATATAAGAAATGATGTCCACCGATAGTTTTTGGAGAACAATTGTGGTCAGTACGTAGGTGTTACAGTGAATTGCAAAGATTTGCCACCCAGGATGTTATCATAAGTGTTAGAATTTTTTTCTTAAAACCACAGTCATATGTAAGTTTCACTGTAGACCTCACCGTAGTGATTGCATTTCTTAAATAACCTTGCTAGTAGCTACTTGTTTTAACAGTGTCTTTCCAAGGACTCATGAGTAATGGTTGGAATAGATCCACCGTGTTTGCTTTTCTGTTGCTTTCAGGTTTTTCATATTTTTTCAGCGTCTTCAGTGTTTAGAGGCCTGTGAAGTAGTTAAGTGTCTGGAAGCTAATTCTGCAGTAATTTGGCTGCTGATTGAAAACAGGCTCTCTATTAGTGGGCCTGCTGGTGGCATTATAAACCATTTACAGTGCACTTTTATAGGACATCTCCATTTAACATAAAGTGGAAACAGACAGTGGCCCCAAAATGGCCCAGATCCATTTTAAGTATCTAACGCAAAACTTGAACCACCCATAAGTACTACATTATTTGCTAAAGCTGTAAAAGTTTTCATCGAGAAGTAATTGTATAGGCCCTGATTTATTTTAGCAAGATATGCAAGTGCATTTACTTTGGCGAGAATTTCACAGAACCGCTATGCATTTTCGGAACACAGTTACATGCAACACAACTTCCAGTACAGCTGTTTTAACGGATCATGCTGGGTGGCATGTGTCAGCCATGACATCATAGATCGCATCCACAGCTGGTGTTTTAACCGTGCCTCTGTGGTGGGAAATGCACAAAACATAGTTTGTGCTGACTGTTTGCGTGTGACTTATTAGATTAATGTGTTAGTCATTTTGCCCTCGTACCCATTGTCGTGGCTCCATTAGGCAGAAGGACGTGTCCAATGCACGATTACGGAGTTGTGTGAAGGTGACCTGGCCCTCCACAGCCTAACCCAAACACACAGACATGTGTTTGATTTCCTTCAACGTCTTTGTTGAACTCTTGTTGCTGCTACTCACTGTCACCACAGTTTTCAATATCCAATAAATATAGCCACTTACTTGCTAAACTGACATTAACTTGGTCCCATGTCCTACCGCTTAGGAAGATGAATGTAGAGCAAGTTGCAAGACTCAGTACTGATAATAAAGATTTCGTAACATTTATGCATCATTAATGGTCTTTGCGTTTAACAATAAAAAAATTGCAGTATTGAATTTTAATGAGGACTCTTCTGTGACTCCCTTTAGAGAGCAAGTGACTTTGCAGTTGTTTTGATGGAGTAGGTGATTTGACTACAATGATACAATGATGTCAAACAATGATATGGTTTGCAGTTTAGGTTTTTGGTGGTTATGTGTTTAGCCTGGAGATGTGCATTTTGGTCATTTTGACTGTTAGTTAGGGGTGTACTGGATCACATAATTCACGGTTCAGATCACATTACAGTTTTTGAGGCACGGATTGGATAATTTTTCGGATAAGGAAAAAGGGGTGGGAAACATCTAATAAGAACGGATAAA
This sequence comes from Paramisgurnus dabryanus, assembly GCF_030506205.2. Taxonomy (NCBI): domain Eukaryota; kingdom Metazoa; phylum Chordata; class Actinopteri; order Cypriniformes; family Cobitidae; genus Paramisgurnus; species Paramisgurnus dabryanus. The sequence continues at coordinate 21,087,457 of NC_133342.1, read as the reverse complement.
GAAATGACAAACGTTTATAAAAAAATAACATAGTTGCACATTAAGTAAGGTCTACAATTGGCATTAGGTACAGAAATCGGATCAAATGAATAATAACAATGTCTTTATTGTATAAATTTATTATAATTATAATTTTTCGAGCTACAGAAGTGATTTTCTCTTTGGCTTGGGTTGTTTGATTAACATTAATTGCACAGACTTAAGTAGGTTAATTGAGGTGACTGTCTCTTTAAAATAATAAAGAATTCCAAACGCAGCTTCTTAAGTTAAATTCACATTATAAGCGACTAGCAGTAGCAGAACGATGCAATCTCATTGATTTAAATGGAAGCTCGGCGGCATCCGGCGACACGAACGGCAGTGACCGTTAAGAGACGAGCGACACACAGCAACAAAGTCGCTTATAATGTGAATGTACCTTTAGATGCAGAATAAACAGTCACTCCACTCTGAGTGAAGTTGGTCCGGACACCCCCATGCACATCTGTGCATACAGAAAAGTGCTCACTTTAGCACCTTTTTATGGTTAAATTGTATAAAATCACTTGAGTGCTTACATTTGCAAGGCTTTGAAACACATGCAAATAATAAACTAGTGTTAGGCTGATAAATCGTCCAGTGATGCTTGCTATGCTTCTCAATGAATTACGGTGAACTGCCACAACATATGGGTGGGCGATATGGGGAAAATATCATATCACGGTTGGTTTAGGCAAAATCACGATTTTATCACCATTGCTGAGCCTTAATACACCCATACTAATGCCCCCATTTAAAAATCCAGTCCTACAAGGTAACAAATATATGCGCGGAAAGTGCACGGACAGTATGCGTACAACAGCGCATTCACAAGAAAATATTGAGACAGGACACTCCACTACAAATAATTACACAAAGAAAATAGACAGCATTTGCACAAACACTGTCGTTTTCTCTTCTTTTATTTTCTATATTTTTAAGAACAGAAAGCATTTTGCGAATCACATACGTGCCGAACCTTGGGCCGTGATCAGCTGCGATCTGGTACACCCCTACTGTTAGTCATTAGGCAGGTGTATCACCCGAGTACTCAGCATGGGTGGAAATATGGAGAAGTACCATATGCACATTTTTTTTCTAAAATGTTGGTCTACATTTAAGTCAGAAGGAGGTCTTTGGCTGGTGCATCGCATCTCACTGTCCTTTTTTCACCAGCTTGGACCATATGTCTAGCTGATTTTAAATACAAGTGCTTTATGTTTTCAGACAGAGTGTTCTTACACTCTTACTGTGATGAACAAAAAGTCCATGTGTACAATGTTCAAGCATAATTACTGTTCAAGTTTTAGCAATATCAAACATGATGATAATAATATAAAGTTTAAAACTAAATTATCCAATATTTGTGTGCATTTTTTTAGTTGTCATTGTTGTCATTGTACTGTGTTGTTGTACACAGTGTGCCAAAATAGTTGCATAATAAAGCATTCATACAAAAATAATAGACTATTCCACAATTTGTCGTACAGGACTGATTCAAAGACCACTTGCTTTGGTTGCAAAGCTCTGGGACCTTCAAGGCTTTATTGGTCTAAATGAACTCTGCTACTCTGGTGGTTGCAAGGCAAAATCAGTGGTCCTACTTATTTGCCTAATATTTTCCTTTATTATTTATTTTCTCCATATTTTGTGCAATATTTGATTATTAAAAATGTATTCTTAGTGAATACTACCGTCATAGAGCAGGTAGTGCTCTTGTTTATGTTCATTGTTAGTCAAACAATGGGTTTCTTGGTTTATCCATTGGTTATTACTATGAAAAGATAGTTTAGTGTTGTAATTGGGATTAATTGCAGTCCATAGTAAAATCCAAAGGTCAGCCCTGACCATATGCTCTGAATGAATGTTGCAGGTTTTTTTCTACTAAAAAAAACCAACTTGGCACTTTCTCGGCTCTCATGAGATTCACCTCTGAAACAAACAAGGTTGAATATTCTTCATTCATTCTGACTGAATGCAGAAAACAAATAACATTTTTCTGTCAGCCATTATTATAGACAGAATTACACAAAGCTTCTAGTTGTCTGGGGAAGTAGCTGCTGTTTTAAGCTGTTTTTAAAGGTATAGGTGTTGCTGTTTCAGGAGCAGTTGTGGGCTTATTTTCCACAGAGTGCTACTATAAGCAGTATCCAGACTTTATCATGAGGACAAAGGAAGCAGAATGCAGAAGGATGAGAGGATGCAGTTCTGGCACTTTAGTTTTCCACTGTTGTGCCAGATGGAGAAGACTGGGGGAGTCCTGGCATGGAGGGGTGCTGCTGACTGCCGAACAATCACATAAGGGCCCACTAACTCCCCCCTCATGCCAACTGTGTCTGTCCACTGGACAAAGACAAGACAAGATATTCTGATTAATATTGCAATCATTTTTTGACCATTGTATTTTCTTAAGACTGAGTAAAACTAGTTCTGCAATCCTTCTTTGTACTTTGCACATATTATGCCCATTTTTACAAGATGAAACTTAATAGAAGTCTCAGGTGTTCCCAGAATGTGTCTGTGAAGTTTTATCTAAAAATACTCCCCAGATCATTTATTATACCATGTCCAGTATGTCCCTATTTGGGTTAGAGCAACAGCATGCTTTGTGTGTGTGTGTGTGTGTGTGTGTGTGTGTGTGTGTGTGTGTGTGTGTGTGTGTGTGTACCTGGTAATTATCATGTTGTGGGGACCAATTGTTTTTGTGGCTTTGTGGGGACATTTTGAGGTTCCCAATAGGAAACAAGGTTATAAATCAAACAGAATAATGTTTCTTGAAAATCTGAAGTAGCAGAAAGTTTTCTGTGATGGTTGGGGTAAGGGAATGGGGTAGGTTTGGGGAATAGAATATACAGTTTGTACAGTATAAAATGCATTACGGAAACCTGTGTGTGTGTGTGTGTGTGTGTGTGTGTGTGTGTGTGTGTACCTTAAATGCAAGTGAGCTACTGCTACAGTACTCACTTCCTTTACCAAAGAGCTTTTAGTTAAAATAGATCTGATTCCTGTAAATACAGTCTAAGACAATAGTATCTCACTATTGAGATATGGTGGACAGTGTGCAACTTGTTAAAGGCAAAAACTATGATACTAGACTATCAGTGGCTGTGGGTGGGGCTTTATCAGTGTGATGTCACATTAACAAGAGAATCAAAATGGCATTTTCTTATAAGACTGCTTATGAGACTGAATTTTTAATTGTAGGCCGGTTGTGTTTACACAGTGCCAACACACATATGTCCAAACACCTTGTAAAAGTGGATTTTGCATAACAGGCATCCCTTAAAACAGCTGTTTAAATTATGTTGGAATGTTCACAGTTGCTTGTGTTGGTAAGTCCCATTATTTCTCTGAAACAGTTCTCAGAAACTGTAATCTAGATTTTTTTTTACATTTTAGATTTATATATTATGACCCTGTCGGTGAAGGTCAGGCCAAAGTCTCATAATCTGGGTCTCATTAAACACACCATTGTATAAACTGAATTACAGTGCGTTTGCAATATTATTCCGTGTGTTTCCTGGAAAATTAAACCTATGACCCTGTTGTTGTTAACACTGAGTTAATGAGGAAAAAATTAGATAATAAAACATAAAGATGTAAATATTTGTTATTACCATATTAATACATATTAATGTGAATTATTAAGAAAGCAGATTCAAAGTTTTGTTGCAGTGAATGGTTGAGGCGATAAAAAAACTACAATACTAAGATAATAGATACTGAATTGGTCAAGGCTTGATAAAAAAATCATCTTTTTAAACTAAATTAAATAATCAATGTTTTCTACCATAGTATGTAAGTGTAATTGGTTTTGGAGTTTTATGTTAATGAATAAAGCTTCTTAGTGGAGAAGATATGACATGACTTCAAATGCATTGTGTCATTTTACACTCTAATAACTCTAATGGACTTGAAGAAAGCCAAACTCGAAAACTTTACACATTTCCCTGATTGAATATGTTCTGTCATTATCATTTCATAAACCGCCAGTGATGTTTGGGTCAGAACTGTAAGTCTGGAAACTTGATGCCGGATGTCTCTCGTGCTGAAGTACTGATCTGTTATTCAGAAAATCATGATTGGATTAAATCCAAAGTTAATAGGAAGCATAAAATTAACCGTGGTAAAGCAATAACAAACTCATAAAGGCGCTATCAGAATCATGTTCCTTAGAAGTCAATATTTTTATCTCACGGAACAAAAATATGTTGGTTTTTTTAACATTATGTCAGAAAAATCCAACTAGGCCAAAAATAACAGGCATTTTGATTGGTTTAGTTTTTAAACAGTGCCTATTTAAATGCCCATGGCCAGATTAGAAGGGTTTGAAATGTCCCTTTGGTTATGCCGTGTATTAAATTTGGAAGTTGTATTGAGAAAATCAAAGGCCTGTTTTCTCATATTTACTTCAGTGTGGTTATTCAAGAACTCGGTGTTCCCACATTATACCTTTTTATTTCTGTCCGTGTGTTCTAATGAATAACACCTTCATATAGTGTCTAGACAGACGCCTTCATCTTGAGGTGTTTATGATGTTCAGTTCATCTGGCTACTGAATAACTTTATGCCCGCACACCAAACACTGTCGAAATTTTTACGTTGGATCCACTTAAATTGTTAAGCTATTACCAAAATTTTCACTTTTTACAGTGTATACAGGGTTTCCTGTATAGGAAACATTACGATACATAGGCCTTGTCCAGATAATACAAGGTGATAAAAGACCCAACTATTATTAGGGCCCGAGCACACCGGGGTGTGAGGACCCAATTGTTCTTCAAGGAGTTATTTTGGAAATGTTTTCTCAGACTACAGTGTAAGAAGGGGGGAAAATTCCCATTACCCAACAGAGCACCAAGGTAAAACTAAGATGGAAGGCAGTGCCACCATCACCTGCCAGAAAGAAGCATATATATGCAGACAGTGTGGCAGAAGTGACACCTAAGCATCTGCAGTGTTAGTCACAGCTGATGACACACCAGACTAAGACTGACCACCTAGGGTGCATAACCCATGGTCATTTGGACTTAAGGGCAAAAAGTTACAAACAACTATTTATTTGAGAGAGTATGTGTCGTAAAAAGAACAATAGGATAATTTTTAACGTTTAACCTCATATGGTTGAGTGATTATTAGTTTAATATGATTACCCAAGGAGGTGTCAAAAATCATTAGCGCTTTTAATAATGAGCGTTCAACAGAAGGGTGACAGATAAACAGTACTTTGCATATGACAGAGAGTCAGAGTGTTTAAATGTTAATGCAAAACTGCCATTATTTAACTTCATTTATGCAAATAGAATCTGTTAGGAGATTCTTGACATCTATTACTATATCTGTCAAGGCCAAAAATAGCATGGCAGACTGTATGACTCTTGTGCATTATTCAAGTCTTCTCAAGCCATACAGTAACTTGTTGTAATAAACAAAGATGCCTTACCTTCAGCTGTAGCTTTAGCTCCTTTAGAGGCTGTTTACACTTGGCATTAACATGCGTTTCCGTCGATCGGATCACAAGTGGACGACGTTAATGCCAGGTGTAAACGGTGTTCAAAATGTTTTGAGCTCGTCCACTTTCGACCACTTTCAACCACATCCAGAGGTAGTCGAAACCACTTTCGATCGGATCGCTTGGAGTTGCGGAACGCATATGTGGTTGAATGTGTTCGAACAGCCACACGCGACCGCCTTCTTTCCGCCCATTTATCTAATCTGAGGTATTAAACACAAGTTTTACGTCTTTTTTGACTTCTGGCGTGAACAGCGCTAATTTTAGCCTTTCATTGATAAAACTAAAGCGGAGGATCTCTGTAGTTTCGTTTTGAAAGCGTGTGAAAGTTGCGCGATCCTATTTCATCAATTGCGCTGAAAATTCAGAGAAAGCTCTAACATATACACGTACAAAACATTGTGCAGCATGTTTACTTGCTAAACAAGCAGTGGATAATATTAGTTTGCATCCATATAAACTCATAATTACTCCCGCTCGGGTTTGAATGACAGCAGAAAGACTCGCCCACCGTCTCACAGACCACCCCCTCACAGTATTTAGGACAGATGCGGTCGAAAGTGGACAAAAGAGACGGATTTAAATACCAGGTGTAAACGTAATGTGTCTCTCTCGTGCACTTGTGATCCGATCGATGAAAACACATCTTAATACCAAGTGTAAACAGCCCCTTAGAAGTGAGGTTCGAAGTCAGCTGTCAAATATACTGTAAAGTAAGTGATGTTTTTACATCATTAAGTCCACTTTCATGAGTCTAATTCTGGATCAAGTGCGTAGATACGTGATGTGAGAGCATTCAATCCAAGAGAAGATCATTCAATCCAAGAGAAAAAATTGAGAAGTGAATATTGTGAAAAACCAAAGTCTATAGTGTGCTAACATGATAAACCTAGTTAGTAGCTAGAGGTGAGAGCTGTTTTAAAAGGCTCATGATATACGAGTCAAGCTTGTAGTGCTCTGAGGCTGAGTGGAATTGGTGGCATTATCTCTTGCAAATAGGTTTGAAAGAGCTTTAGGCCACAAAGACAACACTCTGATTTATTGCCCGAGATATTGTGAGTCGTTAGCTCAAATCTCTTGCACTGGTTTGTGTTTTTCCCATCCAGACTGCTTCTGAAATTTCAAATAAGGTCTTTTCATTCAGAAATTCATCTGTGTTTAAACCTTTAGAGCTGAAACTGTTCCTTAAAATACTTTTTTCTTTTTAAGTCATTTGCTCTTTTTTTTCCAGTAAGTGTCTTGTACTTGCGATCTTTTTTATTGCACATCCCTGTTTTATTAGACACCTCTTTTCCCCCATCTTGGGCTATTAAATCCTCTGCTGTTGCACATACAGTAATCCTAATCTTTCCTTTTTCTCCACTCGTCATACTTTAATGCACGGTTGCTATAGGAAACTGCACTTTTGATTTACTTGTGTGAAAATGTAAGTCAGTTCCCTAATGAGAAAACTGCAGGGAAATTATTTGAATTGTAGGCTACATTCATAGCTGACTATAACATATAAGAAATTGTACAGTATATCACTGAAGTGAAAATAGTGTGACTGTGAGGTGGGAGCAGTCGCATATGGGGTGAAGAAATATTTTGCTGCACTACATAAAAAAACACAAGAGTACAACTGTAAGAGCATTACGATTACGTGGCAAACATTATTAGTGAGCTGCAAATAAAATTCACACTTGTGTTTATTTCTTTTTTTTAATTTAGCTTTAAAATCATGATTGTTTCTTTCAAATGAGCACATTAATGATCTCAACATGGTGAGCTGAGCTGCAAATAATGAACAGGCATCTAAAAACAGGCACACACTACAGTATCTGTCACGGGCTATCAATAATCTCCATTTTAATTCAAATGAATTTAAATAGCCTATGAAACCTCACAGCTGTTCTTAATGAATGAGAGGAATGCTGTCACAATAGCTTCAAAGGAAAGACGCCGCACAGCGAGCGTCTGTGAGTTTTGTCTCATTCTTTCTCTGCGTTTTAGCCTCAAAGGACCAAAGCTTTATTTACACGTACAGGTAACATGAAATCCACATAGATCAGTCGCATAATCAAAAGTGCATTTAGTTTTTTACACCTGGTTGTGTTTGATTGGTTATGTGGGTTGAATATCGGTTGTCATGTGGGATCTGCTCACTTGAGACAATAAGAAGCGAGTGTTTATCCAACCGAATATTCTTATTCCTAATAGGAAATTGGTTTATTCCTAGCAGTCTTTAAAGAGTAATATCACATGTGGCTTTTTATATTTAAGCCGAGCTCTGATGACACAGATGAATTAAAGGGATACTTTACCCAAAAAATGAAAAATCTTTCATCATTTACTCAAACCTGGATGAGTTTCTTTGTTCTGTTTAACACACAATAAGATATTTTGATAAATGATGGTAAGCACACAGTTGATGGTACCCATTGACTTCCATAGTATTTGTTTTTTCTACTATGGAAGTCAATGGCTCCTGTCAACTGTGTAGTTACCATTATTTAGCAAAAAAAAAAAAAAATGATGAAAAGTAAGAAAAAATTGTTGTGACAGACTATCCCTTTAACATGCCTGAATTACTTTTAAAGCAGGGAACTACACTAACCTTTTCCACTGGTGGCACTTGCGCTACCAACTTTTTCAGTTACTGGCGCAAAATATGATTTGGTCGCACATATTTTTTTCAAGTTATAGTAAGGCGCTCTGGATAATAATGAACAATAATAAAACTGTATTGCATACAGATATGCTTTTTATTTTACTTGCCATCTTTTAAACCACATGCCGCCTTGTTTTCTTTAACGTTGCAGTGTTTCCCACAGATCTGAAATGTACTTGGTGGTGGTAGCCGGTGAAAAGGGCAATTATTACCCACTGACAAATAATGGTCTACTAAACATGTGATGTAGAACTAATAATGTGTGACACAACACAATACTTTGATTCATTGAAAATTAATATTAATTTCACATTATATTTCATCAATCTAACCACCCCAAACTTTCTTTGCCATTAACAAAGCTGACACTGTTTGTCAAAGCACCAAGAAAACACTTACTGTTTTTGCACTGATATATGAAGCAATTAGATCCCTTTTATCAAACTCAATATAATACAATACTATGTATAGTATATTAATAGACAGTGCAGGTCTATAGATTATAAATGTGACTGATGTTATGACTGATGTTATAATGGTAATAATTTCTATTAGATAGGCACTTTTACTGCTTTTGCTCTATCTTTCTATTTCTTTCTTGCCGATTTAAAAAGCTTAATCCACTCATTATTTCAGATTTAAAAGTCTACTTGCTGTCCCGTTGACAGACTTTACATTGCTTTGCTCGTTCAGTGCAATTGGCTTGACATTAGCATTGCTTTTTGCTACAATCTCTGTCCAAACTTAATATGGATATGGTTTTAGAAAATATATGGTTAATTAATAATAAGATTATTAAAAAAATGTGAGAAAGAAAATGCAGCGCGTGGTCGTAACAAGAACCATCGCCATAGAAACCGGAGGCACGCTGAAACTGCACTCGAGCTTTAGCGCGGTAGCGCTCATGGACGTTTTCCGATCGACTCGGGTTATAAACACAACATTAATCAGACTTGTGACCCAAAGTAATTAAACTAGGACGTAACCGGACCCGACAGACCATTTAAAACATAAACCCGGAACCATACGAGTCCCGCGTCCTCAGTGAAGAAAGACCTCTGCTCAAGTTCAGAAACAAGGAAGACACTGCGCTTGCGTCGCGTCCCACCCAATTCATTGAGAAACAGCTGAGCACGCAAACGCACACTGATAGGGAGAGACACGACGTGCTTTCACGCAAAATGAAGCCAACGTGTTGATGGCTCAGAGCACGTTATAAAACGTATTCTTAAGATCCACATTTCTGTTTTAATAAATGCTCATAGTAAATCATAGCATTTTGTATAAAACATTAGGTAGCACATTTGCGACCCATTAAAAATTAGGGTCGCAACGGCAGTTCAAAAGGTCGCATATGCGACCATTTTGGTCGCAGTGTAGCTCCCTGTAAAGGCAGGGCCGGGCAGGGCTCCAGACTAACTTTTTTCACTAGGAGCACAGTAGCCCCTAACTGAAAATGTTTGGGGCGCAACCAGAAAATGTAGGGGCACACACCAAAAGTCAACATGCTTACCAAATATTCACATTTCTACTAATTTCCACTGTATTACTAATAAATACTATAATGACAGATGCAGAAAGTACCATGTGCTGTTTCAAATTCAGTGTCACATCACAAAAAAAGGTCAAATAATCGACCAGTAATCGCACATGTGCAACTGGATGTAAAATTCAGTGGCACACTCTCAAATTTTGGTGGCAGTCTGGAGCCCTGCAGGGTGCACAATTAAAAAAAGGCATTGGAATAGGGAGTCGAGTACCTAAACACACTTGTAGCCAAACAGCAGTAAGGGGCGTGTCTTCCAACCACATCGTTGCCTGGGTTGCATATGTATGGGGTGGGTCTATCAAAAGAAGATCCAGATTCTATTGGGGTAGGGGCGTGTTTGTTTTGGTTGATTTCAAATTATAACTTTGGCTTTCAGAGATCGTGCACTCATCTTTAACCAAAATAAATGGCTTATTTAAAAAAAAAGATTAATTTAGCGATTCATTAGTAGGTCCTTCTAATTATAAATTGTTTTCCAGCTCTGTCATGTTTCAAGTGAATGAATGTATGAGCAAGCCGCACGCAGAGGGATTCAGAGAGGGAACGTGTAACATTAAATCCTTCTGACTGGATTCCTGGAGCATCTCAAATGTTAACTGACAGAAGATGCTTCTTCAACATCACCTGCCACAAGTGCCTGAATTCCCCACCACTGCCATCCATCCTTTGAACTTTAGCATTTTTATTACGTCCTGTTGGTGGTGTAGACTTAAGGCGGAAGGTCCATTTTTGTTTTTACATATTCACGTATTCACGCGTATAGTGCACATGACGTAATTTTGTCATCAGAAAAATGTGCGCGTACATTGTCGCCTAGGCTGTGCATGTGACTACAGGATAATGTAGCCCAGGGGATGCATTGCATTTTGTCGCAGTGTGCATGGGACAAACGTCTTTGTTCACCAGGGGTGCCCAATCCTGCTCCTGGCGATCGACTATCTTGCAGAGTTCAGGTCCAACTCTAATTATACACACCTGCCTTCAATTTTCAAGTGATCCTGAAGACCTTAGGTGTTTCTCAATGTCAAGGAAAGATCCTCGGAAGCCAGAATTTTGAGGATGCTACGTCATCAACATCTGTTGAAGGACTGTTCCAATGTCGAGGATCCTCGGAATTTCAACCAAGGACTGAGTACGTCATTCGAAAAATATCCCATATACATGAAAGGATGCATATGTGTACCCTTTGCGCTCTTCGTGTTCCGAAATCACACTCAATCCTATGTGCACAGCACCAAAAAGACACCATTTTACTGACGTAATGATGCAATGAGGTGCACTTGCTAGTCTGTTCCATTTACGTATTCTCCGAATGCTGAAGAGGAGTCTCGCCTAGCCTCTGAAAGAGTGACTTGGCCTGCCAAGAAAGTATCCTTGACATTGAGAAACGCCTCTTGATTAGCTGCTTCAGGTGTATTTGATGTGAGTTGCACTTTGCAGGTGAATTCAGGGTCCTTGAAATCCTTAAAAGTTTGTGAATCTGGGCGGGGGGATTCAAGGCCCTGGGAAGTTTTTGAAAATCTACAGAAATAGATACAGGTCATTGAAAGTGATTGAATCTATTTTATGCAAGAAGTTTTCTGGAAAAAATCCATATGATTCCCTGTGAAGTGTAGGATAATATCATAAAAATTCTAGACTTTTTAAGCACACTTGCTAAACTGTTCGCTTTAAATGCTTATATCTTCTGTATGCGAATGTTGATTCATACCAAAATTCTTTTTGGCATAGTTGTGTTTGACACATGAAAACGTCTCGGGTTACATATGGAACTGTTTTTCCTTGAGAAGGGAATGCTGCATCTCCCTTGCCATACTTCCTGCATCCCTGTAACGCGTCTTTGGCAATATTTCAGATAGCAATATACTTCCCAGCTCCTGCGTAACCCTGTCTTTGACGTTAAGCCTCACCATTGGTTGAATTTGATACACATTCAGACGCACTTACCCCTGGAGGCGTCCCCAAAGTGTCACCGCAGTGACGCAGCGCGAGTTCCCTTGAAAGGGAGCTGTAACAGTGTATCTTAAAAAGTAACAGGATGTAATCTTGCTCTCACTTGAAATGTGTCCCACATTTAGTCCTTGAATTTGACCTTATTGGACCTGGAAAGTCCTTGAAAGGTCCTAGATTTTAAAGTTAACTAAGGTGTGGGAACCCTGTGAATTTTGCAGGACAGTCGATTGCCAGGAGCAGGATTATAGTCAAATTAACTATACTTTGCAAAGCTGTGCATTCGACCATGCGCATACGTTCATGTGCACGAAAAAAAACAGACTGTTCTCCGGGCTTTAGGAACTCTGCTATCATTCACATTGTGATCAATGATCTTCAGCCATTACGTATATATATATATATTTTACACACAGATAGAGCCCTCTGATCCATTGGCCCTGTCAATGTCAGAGCTTCGCCTGTCTCAGAGGTGGGTGTTAATATTTTTAAGTGGCGTATTTGCGAGTGGATTATATTAAAGGCGCTGTGTCAGGGCGATCTTTATCTGGTGACTTAGCAGCTTGAGTTGGAGGGACTCAGCATGGCGTCTTTGAATGCTGATTAGTTTTCCTCTCCCTCTCGCTTCTGTCGGCTCCACGGCACGTTAAAAGCATGTAGGCGGTTATACATTAGGACCTCATGATGGGACGTGATGAATGCTTTTTAAAAATCCAAGTAAACGAGAGCGTGCTGAAATACTGAAGTGAAAGTAAAATATTCTGTTGCATTCGATAACATAATGCATGATTAGTAAATAGGTTGAGTAATCAGACTTCATTGCCCATTATTAATGGTATTAAAGGTTGCGTGACTTGCAACACACCAGGATGTGGCTTGACCTTTTATTGTATGCTGAAATCATACGTAGAATGGAACTATGGGACTTTCACCAAAATGACCCTTTACCTCATAAACCCTATTGTGCATAAAGAGCAAATTGTGTAAAGCGCTCTATTACATTTGTTACAATTGTACGAATGCCAATAAATTACATGAGCAACATACACGTGGCGTTTATTTTTTAGATAACATAAGGTCATTTGAAATTTGTTCAGAGAAAAGGTCTAGCTCGTGTGCAGATCTTCTAACATCTAATGCAATGACATTCAGACATTATGATTTAAATGTGACATTTTTAGATACTTTTCATATAAAATATGGCAATTTTTGATGTAAACATCATATCATCACATTTAAATCAGTCACTAAATGTCGCTAAAACAACAGACCCCAGTGGATATAATGACATAATGTATTTTCACAGCTGCAGTGATCTCAAGGCAGTTGGCATTTTCATCCTCCTCTGCTGCCATCTGAACAGGAATCCTTGGCATTTCATTCAGTTTTCAAACTAAACTTTTTGAATAAAAGTGGCAGAATGTTGACAGTGATATTTCATTTAGCTTTAACAGTAAAGGTGGAATGAAGCTGGAGAAAATGTCAAGGTTTGGATTCTACAACCCAAACTTGCAGAGCAGTTAAATCCGTCTGTATTTGCTTGCTTTTAAATAAATCTTGTAATATAACAATAGATAAATGAGACTGTTTGGAGGAGTATTTTAAGCTCTTGTTATTCACAACATGAAAAGATGGTCTTAATGTTGTAAGCAGCCTTGCGTATCTGGGCATTTGGCATTCATTGCTTTTCTCGTGCTCGACCCAGAGGGGCCGGCATGCGGCAGCCACGTCGGTTCTGATTGACTGGTGTTGTTTTTCATAACCAAGTGACTTATGGCTGCAATAAAGCAAGCAAGGATGTGAAGACATGCTCCAGTTCTCCTCTCTTACTTGTATGCTGTTTCTGACAGACGCTCTCATTGTGCTTTCATAAGTCTGAACAGGTGTATATTTTCCCTTCATTATACATTCAGTTTAGCCTCTACCTGACATTGATTTTCATGTTTATGCAGAGATTGTCATGTCCTGTGGTTTTTGCTGCTTTCGGAGTCACACATTGGATGAAATCAAAAAGACGTCTTTTCCTTGTTAATATATGCTGCAGTGTCTACTACAGATTCATTGAATATTGCATCCAAAGCCATGGTGATTCATTCAGTCTTGTCCAGAGGGCATACAAAAGATAAAAAACTTTCGAATTTTGAAGTCGTCTTCTGGTTGGTTGAGTTCGACAGGACTTCTTAGAGCACATATTGTACGGTCCCCTAAACGTGTCTCTGAACATGACAATGTCTGTTGTCTTGAGCGGTTCTTGTCCAATGAGTGATGCTACGGAGCATAAACCTTTTGCTGTCAGTCAGAGGGTCTGGCCATGCGAGATTAGCCATCCATTGGTCTGCATCTGAAGCATACCTTGACAAATCAAATTAAATCAAAATTTAAACACATCCTTTATCTTTTTCCTTTCTGGGTTAATATTCAAACTCTCCTTTTTGTGTTTCCTAAATTGATCTGTGAATTGAGGTTTGAAGCAATGACTTTTGTGTGTTTTGCTCCTCATTGAGCATTCAGAGCTTACGTACTCCTCAGCCACATTTACTTTTGACAAATTTCTCTGCCACCGCTGAAATTGACCTGCATTTGGCGGGTGAAAGGTGCTGATTTTCTTCATTCTCTTAAACGGAATTCTTTTATGTAGGTTTACTTTCCTGCCAGATACAGCGTGTCTTGCTAATAATTGCACAGGGTGCGTGGTGGAAATTACTTTTCAGTAGGTAACAAAAGATGCAATTTAAGAAATAACACAAAGCCGAAGAGAGCGCAGAGAAATTAGAGATGTCTGGAAAAATGGTGAAGTGTTAGTTAGGTCAGGTGTACTACTGTAGTTCTTTCTTGCTAATTGGGTTACCAGTAGGGTTGAGATCAGGTCCCAGTCTTTTATATTTCTTGTTGTTTCTGCTTATATTTTACTATAGCCCTTTTCCACAAAGAGATTAAAATGCGTTTGGGATTTGTCGGGGATTGTTAGATTTTTGGTTTATTCACACTGCCAATGATTTTCTGGTATCTGTGCGTGCATTCATACACATAAGTTAAAGATCCTGTAAAGACATATGACATATTTAACTCTTTCACCGCCATTGACGAGAAATCTCGTCAATTAAGAGAAAACGCTTCCCCGCCAATGACGAGATTTTCCGTCTTTCCGCAATACCGCTATTATCCACCAGGTGGCGCACTTCCGCAACTTATACAACCCAGAAGTAGCGCCTCACGTGAAAGAGAAAGAACTCCGTGTATGTTTTAAAGATCGCTCTGCATTTGATCTCTATCAAAAGTCCTTCGCAAAAATGGAATTATCTCAAATTTTTGCTCAAAATTGGGTGTTTTTGAAGAAACCTACCCATGTTTGAGAGCTGATTACAAGAGAACTAATGAAGGTAGGATGAAAAGTTTTTTTTTTTGTTTAAAAGCTGAGGGTCTGTTCTTTCATCTGATATATTTGTTTATATATTTAAAGAAGAACATTTTCTGGAAGGCATTAGTGTTGTGCCGATAGACGATAGTATCGTGTATCGACGATCGTCCGACATATCGCCAATGGCAGGCTTTCATGGCGATAGTCATGACGATAGTTGGCGAATGGTTGTTATTATCATCATCATCATAGTTTTGCATGCTTTTCCTCGCATGAGGGTTTGTGCTTCACTTTACGCGGAGAGCTTGTAGAGAGAGAGTTCCTTCTTGCACGCAGATGCACTTAATGCGCGCGTCTCGGACTCGTTCTAGCACCTAAATCCAGCGCGTGGATGAGCAGCTACGCTTCCCTCTGTCTCACATGCACGCGCTCTCGCATCTGTCCGAAGTCTAAACATAAACTGAAGTAGTAATCCTTATGTATTTGTGCGGTTTAATGCGTTTCATGCGAGCTGAGGCAAACTATTCCTTTTGTTTAAAATATAACCCGCTGCATATTGGCGCCACTCTCGCTTACGTGCAGATAGCTGCGCTCTGTCTGAACTTGAAGTCAGATAGTAATCCTGTTTATGATATGCTTTTCAAGGAGTTTTAGCAATACATCCCTCGTGTTTAAAATATGATTGTGTTCCGCTGGACCAGTGTGTTTAAAAAGGCACCTCTGAGAGCACCACTGCTTGACACGTGTAACCTTCTGCAACAGCACTAAACAAATGCATTTAATTATTTTTATGTGCGCTGCGTGTGTCTGCGCAGGTGCATGTTTTTACAGTCATTAAGTAATCGTGTTAAAAATCAGGATTATGATTTTTCCCATAATTGAGCAGCCCTATCTCTGACATTTCCTTGCACTAGAGAGGTTGTTAGCGCGCAGAGGGTTAAAACCAGCGCGTGTCCTGTTCTCCCTCTCTGGCACGCAAAGAGCGTCTGGGCTTTAATGACGCACTCAGATTAATGGCATTAGTTTTAAGAAAGATGCATTCATGACGGTGTTGCTCTTGTTCTTTTTTCCACCAATCAAGTCTTGTCATAAATGAACAAATAAATAAATGAGTAAACTACTGCCCCGCCCCCCGATACTATCGTGTATCGCCGATCTCACAGGCTGACGATAGGACGATCTCAAAATGGGGCATATCGCCCAACACTAGAAGGCATTAAACTTTTGTGAAAATCATGAAAAATGCTGGCGCTGGCTGGCAACTTTTTAAAAAAATGCTGGCGGGGAAAGAGTTAACTTCTTGTACTTGGTAGGTTTTTCCACAAACTATCCATGATTTATTTCTTGAGAAATCACGAGCGTGCATTTTAGTTTATGACAAGATCATAAGGAGCGTGTGATGCGCTGTTCTGTCATACTGGTGAATGATTTCAGCGTTAGCGCAGATATTTACGAGCTCCCTGATCTCTGCTTCAGTCCAGTTTGCTGACATTTCTCATTGTGAATGTTGATCTGCGTTTAAAGTGTCAAGAGCTAAACCATAACTTCGGGTGGCACGCGCATCCTCACTATGGCCTCCCCCTTAATGCATTGTGTCTGCTATTTGTTCATGAATGCTTTCCGTAAATGTTACGGTAATGTTACTTGGTCCTCTGTATGGGAGCGATTCCAGAACATTTACGGAATGCAATTGTGTTCACACAGAAGCCTCTCTGCCAATTTCACAGAATTATTTTGGGATGAAAGTGCTATGTGAATGGGATTTATGAGTCCTACATTGGCATGCTCTTAAGTGCTGTTACCTTTTTTGATGATGAGTGTCATCTTGTTCACCTCATGCAAAAGTGATTGTGCTTGATTGAAAAAAGTCGTCCAGTTTCCTAGTAAAAAAAAGACTAAACAAACAAACATCAGAAAATGTTTTAGTAAATATGAAGTGAGATAATTATAATTGAAAAAATAATTGGAATTTTAATTAATAACTTCTGAAGTGAATCTCTTGAAAGACATTCTGCTTATCGGACAGAAGGAATATTGAATTTTTCAATCCGGGCATTAATTTGCATGGGCAGAGCGATGTGTAATCCAGTCCACTACTTCATTTTAGAGAAAATACAACTACACAATACCAAATTACATAGGCATGTGGACAGAGAGCCAGTGTCACAAAATGCATTTATTATGAATACATTTAATTTAATATTTCAGTACTTAAAATTGCTTTTTTGACAGACTCTAATGATCTCCACCAACACTGCCTCTCAAAGACCTTAACAGCAAGGCAGAAATGTCAAAGTAAATACTTCACCAACATCAATACTCAGTGGCAATTTGCACTTTTCTAGGTTTGAAATGCATATGGTGCTTCAAAAGGACTGTGATGATACTGCAAATAATGTAGCTGATGCACTAATTGATTCCTCAGTAATGTTTAATAAGTTGGCCCGCAGATGTAGCTGTTTGCATCCCTTTGATACTAAGAAGAACTGAACCAAGTGGAGCTAACCTGAGATGTTATTTCAAAAGTTTAAATGGATTTCAAAGGAGGTTTGCGTTCATACCACCAACCTTTTCTGAGCCTAAATATTATTTGAAAGTAACAACTCATGCAACACCAATAAGAAAATGAAATTACACACGTCTGCGTAAGTGGCACTAAATGTGCGTATTGGGAATTATCACTTCCTAACTTTTATTTTTGAACAATGTGTTAATTGTGTTCTGTATTCTGTTAAACGAGGCAGTGAGGTAAAATCACACATGCTAAAATTTCCTTTTTAAAGCCATTTTCTGTAATTATCAAGGTGTTTATTCATTATTTGTCGTGTTTTAATTTAGCTTTTCTCATGAATGTTAATTATAAACAACTGTTTGGTGATAACAAACATGTCAGTCTATAAACAGTTTGAAAATGTTGCCATTGTTTTAAAGACCTGTCAGTAAATGCTGTCTACTCCGTTTTCTTTTTCACCTTTAATATTTCTAGCATCAGCATCTATCATTCTACTTGGACATCAGGTTTATTTCCATCCATCTGCTGTGATCCATAACCTGCTGTTTCCTGGATGAATGAGTTTGAAGCAAATGAACTCAAGTGTTTTGATGTGATTTAGATGTTTTGACAAAAGTAGGTATTTCATTTTCTGCAGGTTTCTTGCACCTCTAATGATGACAGATTGGATGGATAAATACTTGTGTAGGTTTAGTGTACAGCGAAATAAAGCATGAATATTTTAAGCCTTGTATTTGTAGTATTTGAATTGATTTGTGAAGGGTTATTTCTTCAGGGGATGTTGAATGTATTTAAATATAGAGCTTTTGTAAATTTTATGTTCATGGATGACGTTTTTATAAGGGCAGTCCCTCTGGGGCAACCTGGGGTTAAGTACCCTACCCTCACAATGGTACGGTGACCATATCATAACTCATGAATCACACTTAGTGGGATTTAGACATATGAACTTTTGCCCAGATCTGTACCCATTAGACCTCAGCACACCCACCTCTAAGAATACTAAATGCAAGTTTTACCACTGCACTGTTGATGATGGGCTAAAGTGGACTTTCATACTTTGCCAGGCTATACGAGGCTCTCTTGCCTTATCTCAATGGGCACCGTTACTCCAGGGACAATTTGGCCTGAGAATCTGATCTTTCTAATGGTCGGTGAACAGACCAGGCAGTGGGATAGGTGGTTTGGCACAAAAGCATGAAGATTCAAAGTAGAACTGGCCAACCATTGAAAGGTTGACCTACCTCAGCACACACCATCCAAACCTCTTTGAGAGTTCAGGCTTGCTTGTAGATCTATAGAGTATCAGGGGGGCCAAAACAAGTAAATACAAAGTACAAAGCCCATTCAGACAAAAGCCACTCACATTACCTCACAATAAAGTTTGAATTAATGTTGCTCAGTGATTTCTTACTTCTCCTACATTGATGAACAGCAGACACTGTTTTTATGCCTTTGTGTCACTTCTTATTTCAGTCATTCTGTACTTGAATGCAAGAAAGAATGTGCTTGAAGTGATATAAACTCTGGCAGTGACAGAAAGTGTTGTGTCAGATGGCATGCTTGGCGGTACCGCAGTGTGACATGACCCAATCTTACATGAAGTAAGTGAGAAGTGATTTGTCAGTACATGGGAAGTTTGGGACGCACTGAGACAGAACACTGAAAACAAAGATTCCTTTAAGAAACCCATCACCCTACGGGAACAATAAAGGGTCCAGGACCTTATGAAAAATGCTTTGGAAAGTATTTATTTCGCATTTTTGAAAAGTTTTACTTATTCACAACGATGTTTAAAAATGATCCAGAATAACTCAAATCCACAAAAATGACTTAAAGGGATAGTTCGGCCAAAAATTATATTAAGCCCACTGATTTACTTACCCCCAAACTGTCCGAGATGCTTATGTCCATAATTTTTCAGACGAACACATTTTCAGTTATTTAAGAAAATGTTTTAGATATTTCAGTTAATCAAATGTAAAGTTACGGGGTCCACGTCCTTCAAGTCCAACAAAACAAAAATAACTAGCTTCCGGTAACGCCGCCATCTTAGTCGTGTCCGCATTCAAGATGAGAGCGCTCTGTGCCCCCGCCCTCCGAATTTGTCATACGTCCTGATAGAGAGGAGTCTAATGTTGCGTTTACACCAGCCGCGTACTGTAGTTGGACACTTGAACATTTGAGTTCACTCGCTACATTCGTGCGTGAAATTCTAGTAATTCAAGAAATTCACGCGGAAATTCGCATCGTGGGAGGAGCTTCTGCGACTCACTCAGCTCGCTTCCTGTAATCACGTCACTAGTACAGCAAGGTCCTGATTGGTTAACGCGGCGCGGAAATTCGCCATAGTTCAGAATTGAATTTACTATTGTACTTTGAAACCTGTTTCCAAAAGTTAGCATTTTTAGGACCCCTAAAATTGCGATGAAAAGGAACAGCCAAAATTGAAAAGATTGTCTATTTTTGTGGAAAAGTGTTTTGTAAACAGCCCCTGAGTCTATCTTTCAGGCAATGAATAGTATTATTGTCTCTAGAACCTGTATCACTATTCTAAATACACTAGTCTACAGTGGGCAATCACATAAAGGTTTTTCATAACCATTTTTCTTTTTTTTAAACCTTAAAATGGGTTTATCAGTACAGCGCATTCCAGATCCAACCCTCAAAAGTGAGCCGTATCATTATCGTCAACACAGAGCCGTAAAGTAAAGTGGTATATGGCTGTATTTTCTCAGAAGCGGTGTTTGTATGGGGTCAGGACTGATTCTGTGGTTCTTTTGGGCCTCCATTCATCTTCATTCCTTGTGCTGAAAATAGCAAGCGCGTTTTGTCGCTGGGTTGTGTTGGGTTTGGTGTGGGACCAGCTGAGTGTCTAGACTGAGGGATTTAAAGTCTCTAAAGAGAGCAAAAGGCATTAAAGCAATGACAGCAGTGTCTATAAAAGATCTGACCCCAACCATGATTACCAGTGTGGAGACACAAGACGTTCATAATGCTAACCAAACTTCTGCGCATGCTAAACCAAACCATCTAGTTCTAGCGTCCTTGTGGTTTTTTGACAAACATGGCTGATACTTTGCAAGATTTACAGGGCACATATACTTAAATTTATTTATTTTTTAACTTTTTTAGCCAATTAGACAAATCTCTTTTTTTATGTTCGTGTCATTAGTGGCGTTGGCTAAAGCAAGCTTTGCTATAACTTTTGCTTACACTTTTAGGGCTCGCCATAATATTAAACTTTGCTTTATAACTCTTTCTTTACCATCTGTGTGAATGGTACGACATTTACGAAAAAAAGACTTCTGGCATTATCATTGCTTTGTAAACGTGTTAAAATGAAAGAACTTTTATTGATGTTATATCAGTATGAATTATTGTGTATAATAATTTTGTTTGTGGAGTTTTTGTTGGTATTTTGGTGTAATGTGATACTCATGAGTTTGTCATGAAAATAGCCTTTGGTGCTGATAGTGTTAAAAATAATGGATTTGTGTGTAGGGATGGGCACGAGTACTCGAACGTGGCATTGATGATCGATCACGAAAACGATGATTATGTGGGTTTATTCATTTATTTATTGTGGATGTGGCGGCATTTGGATGTTTGGTTAGCATTGCAAGCGCATGTGGTAGTAAAGACTGGGTCTGGAGATGCGTGTTTGACGTCGAGTCGAGCTACGCAGACAGACATATGACATCAGTAACATTACCATGCGTGATTCAAAAACAAACAGATAATTCCGCGCGACCGCACTGCAGCAACCCGCCGATCCGCGCAATGTGCGGCAGCCCGCAAGCCCGCCACAACTCACATCACTGAGGCACTATGGTTTAAAAGGATGCCGTGATTTTCGGAAATACAGTCAGTCAGGTGCAAAATGTTCAGTGCCGTCAAAAGCCATACGAGCATTAACATTACATCTTGACTGAGGTAAGAGGACGACACGACACAGCTAAACGTTAAAATGATAGGTCACGCATGCGTGTAGAGGAAAAGGTAGTATGTAGCCCAGGAGATACATTGCATTTTGTCTCAATGCACATGTGTCGAAACTTCTGTGTACACATACGGGTCAAATAAACTAAGCTTTGCACGGCTGGGTTTAAAGGCAGGGTGCATGATCTCTGAAAGCCAATGTTGACGTTTGAAATCACCCAAACAAACACGCCCCACCCCAATAGAATCTGGATCTTCTGTTGATAGACCCGCCCCACACATACGCAACCCAGGCAGCGATGTCAGTTAGTAGACACGCCCCTTACTGCTGATTGGCTACAAGTATGTTTTTGTTGTCGGCCCGACTCCCTTTTCCAAAGTGTTTTTTAAAAATCACGCACCCCGCCTTTAAGCCACCTTGTGCTCTAACAACCACCCAAAACTCCAAAGCAACCACTTAGCAATGGGCAAAAAACTGACCCCTTGAAGCTTCATTGCAATACCCTGGCAATATAATGGTTTTAGCATGAACACACAGAATATTATCATATAACGTCAGGGACTTTTTCTCATAGTTATGGACAGCAGCAGGCCGCTACTTTCCGCTCAGCCGTGAGAAACCACCTCATGTGTGTATCGGTGCGTGAGAAGCTGCTCTCGTGTTTCTCAACATCCTCTGGTTGAGGAAATAACTCTTGCTGAATTCAGCAGATGCCACATTGTTGCTCCTCTTCACATTATCCAGCCAAGGCCGATCGATTCGATGCGCGGTGGTAACAAGCCCTCTCATGTCCAAAATACGATTCCGCGTCAGGCTATAGTTTTCTCAAGCTTAGCGTCACGCATTCCAATCTTGATGTGGACACGTTAAGTGATTTATAAAGCATATCAAGTCTTTAGCCATTTCACAATTTTGCCCTCGCATTCACCAACCCCTTGTCGCCGCAGTCACCCCATGGCCTGAGGGAATTGTGTTACAGACCATCAAATTTAACCACAGTTTCAACATTTCCCTGTTTTTGCCACTCAAGTTATTAGTCCCTCAAGGCAGGACATGAACTACAACAACTTATCGATAAACAATGATAATAATCGATTTGTTGGGTCTGTGCATGAATAAACACCATTTATGATGAATGCACAAAGATGAAGTATGGGAGTGCAATTGTTTATTTTACTACTGAAATATCTTGCATTACTTAGTGAGAACCTATTGTCCAATTCAAGTTTTTCATTTCCTTTGGTGTGTAAGTGTGTATTAGTACATGTTAACGATATGCAAAAGGTAAAAATCCCAAAGTGAACAATGACGCGAGTTGTCGTCTCCAACGTAAATCTCTTTTCTTGGACTACAACAAGCACACGGATTGAAGGCAACAGTTTACTTCCTGGGATTGGTGATGTAGACAAGAACGACATTATCATTATCATAATCGGCTGACATCAGAGGTATTCAGGCCAATCACAACGTACAGATTACCTGGCCAATCAGGAACACAGACTTTTCAAATCTATGGGTCTTAGGAAGATAGTGAAACCTGGAGCTACAAAAATGTACGGTATGTGGAACATAACGTGTTGTTTTAACCATAAACCACACGTACACAGTAGCCTCAGTTGCACTATCGGGCCTGTGCGAGCCAGGGCTTCAAACGGGCCTCGCGGAGCCAATAGCCTCAGACCTCCAGCTGTGTAGCCAAAATCACGACGCGTTTGCATTGTCAAGCCAATAGCGCCGCAGCGCTTCAGAAAACCCCGCCCTTAATACGCCTACCTGGATGTAACGTCACACAACTCCGCCTGTTTTACCGTGAGGAAGTCACTTCAATCTGACAGGAGACGGGAGTGAGATCGGATCATCATACAACAAATATAAAGAACATAACTGAGGCGGCTGTTTGCACGGTGAAAGCCAAGATGAGAAGATAGAGATGTTTGCTCCATCCGCGGTGTTACTCTTGAAGTTTATGTTGGCTGCACATGAGCGATCTCACGACGAGACAATATCAGATGATCAATAAGCAATAGTTAACTTTATGAAGTAGGATAATTACAAATAAAGCGTTCATCTACCTAATGTGCCATTATACTATATACACAATATTTTAAAGAATATTACAAGTCCTAGTTTTACATTTATGTAAAATAATCTTATTTTAAAATACAGGTATGCACGTGTCTCTAAATATGTAACATTAAGTTTGTAATTATAGTTCTATGGCGATGTAAACATACTTACACATTATAAGAGGTGTGATATCTTTAATCATGAAAACGTTAATAGTTGAGCATCACATGAAACACAAGGTAACTTTCTAATAGCTATTTCAATAATGTGTCAATCAATAAATACTTGTCTATAAAGAACTGCCTCGAATAGCTGAATAAGACTGAAAATCACTTTACTTGCATCTCAAAACGTTTGAGAAATCATTAGAAAATGTACTCGTTAAGAATCAACTCTGAATATACACAAGTATTTAAAAAGCTATGTTACAGTGGTTAAGTTAATGATGGTTATATTTACCATTTTGTTGCATACCATTTCTGTGTTTCAGATGTGATCCTTATTAAGCAATCATTTTCAATAAACTGACAAGCAGCCGTAGTAATAATAACGCGGTACTTTACATATGAAGTTTATATCAGTGCACAAACAGGTGTATTTAAAGAGTCAAATTAATCTCCAAAATGCCAGAAAGCATCGCAATGACTAATATAATAAAACCATGGTTACTTTTTCTAAGGGCTGACTAAAAAATTCTACAGAGATGACAATATAACACAAAAAACACAATAAACACCCATGTAAGACACTAATGCTCTCGTTATTTGTATCGTATTTTAAGTGTTTTGTATGCAAACGTTATGTAGCATTAACTCACCGACTGTAGATACCATCGTGTGATTGCTTCTTTAATACATGGACGATGAAATGATGATCCAACACACATCCTTAATTTCTCAGCACTGTTGCACTTTAAACACTTTGTTCTGTGCCCGAAACTTTATAAACTTCTCCCGAACCGGTAGCGGTGTGCGCCGGGTCCTTAGCATGGCGAGTTCGGCGTCGTAACGTGTCTTTTGTTTTTTACATATGCAGATCATTTTCTTCAGTCCGAAGTACAAACATAGCAGGCATCTTCCGTTAAACAGTAAATTACTGGTGATCCCGATTATTTTTAAAGTTTTAAATCTGCAGACAGATGGTTGCGCATCTTGCCAGAGACTCAGATAAACTCCGCCTTTGACCTTTACCACTCCCCTAGCCCCGAGAAGCCCGCTCTGGCCCAAGGAATTTGGCGGGCCAGAAAAGCCGGGCCTTAAGCCCCAACGAAGCACCAGTGAAGCACGATCATGCCCCGGAAGTGACAATGCAAACGCCACAGGCCTCGGCAGGCACTGGCACGCCCGCTTGAAGCCCGATAGTGCAAACACGGCTATTGTATTCTACCAAATACACTAAATAACATTGTTTTAGCAATTAAATAGGTGCACGTTAATTACATGAAATATATATCCTTTCTCATGTCATGTTTAACGTTTTTAAGAAGTTTGTGACCCATGAGTTTGTACATATTTTGTGATCCTAGATCATGACAATTTGGCCTGGATTTCACAGACAAGGTCACATTTTTGCACACATGTATTGCTTATGTTATACATAAGAAATAATCGTCAGGTTTTTTAATGAGAACGTTACGAGTCATCGTCCCCCTGTGAGAGTGTGAAGGAGCCGCCTCAGCAGTTCTGCCAGTCTCCTGCCGTCAGCGCCGTCATTCAGCATCTATTCTTATCATTCAGCAAGCCATTGGCTTTCGAGACATAACATGCTCCACTCACATCTTCAATCTCTCATATTTTCCTAAAGGTGACTCGGCTGGTTGATTCTTTGTTGTATCATCGAGAGTTCCAGCGCGGATTGCCATCTAGGTCATCCAGAATACACAGATGCCTTTCATAAGCCTGTAATTTATATTGCGTTTAAAAAGAGTGTGCCCTTGTGACCGTGTTTGACCATGCTATTTGACTGGCAGATAAAAGGAAAGTCCTTAGGGTGCATTCCTGTAGTCAGGGTCTCGGCCTGTTTGGCTGAACCGATGTCGTTCCTTGCGCTCCAGAGGCCCGCGCGACTGCTTTGATCTCTCGCGAGCGGGAGGAAGTGTTGTGTACATCTCTTTTCATCCCTTAATATAATCCATCAGATGTGTTTGTCTCAGCATTACCATCATCAGCATCTCTCAGTTGGAGAGATCAGTGTTCCCCTTAAGCTCCAGTTTAGAGCAAAGAGGTTGGTTGATTTAATTAAAAGGTGTTTACTGCTTGTAGCATTTAGAAAGAGAAGGACTTGTTTTATTATGATCTAACATTTTCGTATTCATGGGGGTATTACAGAAAGGCAATGTTTTAAATTGTTATAGAAGTTGAGGGTGGAAAGTAGCACATATATGTCTTAACTATGCTGTCTCTAGGGATGTAAAGATAAAATCGCGTGTCCCGTTAAAAATGGATGTCTGAAATCGATTCTAAATCGCAAAGCTGCGATTGTTTGTTTCATGCACTGCTTGTGCGTGTACTACGGCATTTGGTCAGTACAAAGTCCTTATTAATCTAAAATCATTATGAGTCGGAGTCGTTTATAACGTGCATTTAAAAAAGCAACACTCGCTAAATAAAAATCATTCAAAATATTTATTATCATGAAGATACCTGAAACAATTTGAAGAACAGTGATATAAATATTCCTGTAGACATTTCCTGGAATAGCGTTTGTAATGCTGCTTCTTCTGTGGCCCCCTGGCGTTCGGATGTGCCGGGATTTCACCGTAATTCATTCAAATTCATTCATTGAGAAAACGCGCATTTGCATGGTTAATCGTTACACCCCTAATAGGCACCAATATGACTTTTTTCCTATGAGAAAAATGAAAAAATGTGGAAATGCTACTAGCATTAAGTTCAGTTATTTACAGATAGTTTCTGTATTATTTGTAATACAACCAAAAGTGTGCGTTGTATTAATGAATTATGCTTTTGTGTGTAGTATTCAGTCTGTGTTGTGGCTGTGATGTAGTTTAATTCATGAGGATATATGAACTATCACAGGAATTGTCAGTTCCCATTTGTATATTTCACAGTAAGCACTTTGTCACAAGCCGATGTTACTCCTCATCCTTGAATGTATCCTATTTGTGAAGGCCTGTATAATTAATGCAAAGAGCTAAATGCAAATAGATAGCCCTCAAGGAGAAGACCACTTATCTCCATCACTTTGATAAAGTTAACTCGTACAGTACAGTAATACCAATGTAACACTGAACCTCTCCAGCTGGGGACTTCCAGTGACCTCCTTATAATCATGATATCTGACAATGGGAGATGAATTTCCCAGCTATCTAAGATGGTGATGTAATGGGAGCAGAAGCATAACAATTGACGGTGCCAGCCAGGTCATCAATCGTCCTGTGCACAGGTGGCCCTTAGGAATGTGCTGCCTGTCTACAGCTGGCTGTGAAAACTTGTCTTAATTCAGCTATTTGGAGTTCAGGTTACATTCTGTGCTAATGCCTCATTTTGGGAAATATGGGGATTTTTTCTACATTTGCTGGATATTTTACACCATGCAGGCTGCTTAGGGATAATAGTATTTTCAGGTAAAGACACTTTATGAATCACTATAATATTCTCATGCCAAAAATTTGTATTTTTATTCTATTTATGTTATAAGGAGAATGATGAATTTAAATTTCTTACAGGGGAATGTTTGGCTTTTTGTGCGCCCAACATAAATGGTCTGACCTGACAGATGTGTCTGAATTAAATGTACTTAAATATCATTCCTATCAATAATACAGCAAAAGATTTCTGTAAACAAAAGAAATCTTGGCTGTCACTGGGACACTACACTTTTAAAAAGTACACATTTGTACCTAATTAGTTCATATTAGTACCTCAGATGAACATTTTAGAACCAAAGAGTGCATATTAGTACAAAATGTACCTGAATAGCACATGCTGTATTAGGTCCTTTTTAATGGGTACTGTCCCAGTGACATATGGGGACCATTTATGACCATTTCTGACAGTGTAGGCCAGATACTTTCTGCATTCAATCAGAAACAACTTTCTGTCTACCAGTTATTTTGTGTGTTCACATAACATGATGTATATGGGAGTGTGGTAGCTGAGGTTTTAAAAGCAGGTGTCAGTTTGTTGTAGGGGTGGCACGGTTCACAAAACCCTCGGTTCGGTTCGTATCACGGTTCTATGGTCACGGTTCTCGGTTCAGTACGGTTCTTGTTGTTATTTTTTCTTTAAATTTTTAACACTCCAGAAATGTTTTATCTTATTAATGTATTAATTATCCATAATTTAGGATACAGTATTAAAAAAAAGTTATGTAATCATGCACAAAATGAATTTGACTTTAAGCACATTATTGGGACCATCCCTGAGAAAGCCAGATGAGGTTTTGATAGAGCAAGAGGGAAGACATTGATGATTTCAACATGCTTTTCATTTATTTGGCAAAAAAGAGAATGTGTATTGCCATCTACATGAACTTTATGTGCATTTTTAGCACACAAAGATAACTTGCATTTATTAAAATGCCAACTTCAGTGTAGCTCTTAGGTTTATCACTGAGAGGCTGCATTAATACTGAGAGTATATGTGGACGAGAGAGAAACATAACCTTTACACTTGTAATATTTAAATCCGTCTCTTTTGTCCACTTTTGACCACTTCTGTCCTGATTACTTTGAGGGGCAATTTCTGAAATAAGATCGCGCAACTTTCACACGCTAGCAAAATGAAACTACGCGGAAATCAGCCGCTTTAATTTTATCAATGAAAGGCTAAAAATAGCGCTGAATACGAAAAGACGTAAAACATTGTGTTCAGTACCTCAGATAAATGGTCGGAGAGAAGGCGATCTCCTGTGGCTGTTCGAGCACATTCAACCCATAGACTGCAGTTCAATCTATTGTTTTATTTCCACTGTCATCATAAGTAACATGAAATAAAAACATGTTTCCACACACCAAACTTATACGACGCTGGCGCATCCTCCAACTGCGGGCAGACTTCCTTTTCTCTCCCACTTACCATTTCTACACGTAACATAACCTGCAGTTACTTATACTCCAAACCAGTCACCTCTTCTTTCGCGCGAAAGGGAAACACGCAATCTGAGGTCACATACAGGGCATGAGACTACATTGCGCATGCCATGAACCGTTGAACCGTGCGGCACACACGCGCTCCGAACCGAGACAAGCGAACCGAACGGTTCGGATTTTTTTCATGGACCGTGCCACCCCTAGTTTGTTGGTTTTGATAACACTGATGACAAGTTTCTGCTTCAGCTCTCATTAC